>NC_080391.1:42096420-42696420 GCF_028751815.1 Salvia miltiorrhiza
ATATTCTCAAGTACCTGAAAAGGACTCGAGATTATAGGTTAGTTTACCAATCAGACAGTCTAACTCCTTTGGGTTATACCGATTCGGATTTCCAGGCTGACCGGGATGAGAAGAGATCTACCTCTGGTTATGTGTTTACCTTGGTAGGTGGAGCCGTATCGTGGCGGAGTGCAAAGCAGAAGTGCATTGCAGACTCCACCATGGAAGCCGAGTATGTAGCTGCTTCGGAAGCTGCTAAAGAGGCTGTATGGTTTCGGAACTACCTCTTAGATCTAGGAGTGGTCCCTAATTTGCCTAAGAGTATCATAATTTATTGTGATAACTCGGGTGCAGTGGCAAATTCTAAGGAACCCAGGAGCCACAAGGCGTCAAAACACATAGAGAGAAAGTACCACATCATACGAGAAATCGTAAACAGAGGAGATGTGCTAGTAGAAAAGATTGATACATTGGAGAACCTAGCTGATCCTTTCACGAAAAGCTTACCGCAAAAGTGATGTGAGCAGGGCCGGACAACTTATCGATTACAAGTCAGGTTATTGAGTTAATAAAAAAAGGGGGTCAACTACACAACAAATAAAGGAGTTCATTAGTGTTGGAGTTAGTTGCTCAAATTAAAGCCCAAGTCCAAGACCAATCTACATTGGGCCAAATGGTGAATATTATTCAAGTTGATGGGCTTGTTCCTACTTGAAGTGATGGCTTATTACACATTTGATTTTTGAAGCCCAATTGAAGATAAAATAAGAGGATTTTCGTCCAAAATAGTGCAGCCAAGTGGAAAAGTCATTTGTGGTTACATTTTAGTGTGTATTTATTTGAATTATGAGTCTTAAGTATTGACATTAGTGTTGGGCTCCCAAAAGTCATTTTTGAGCCTATAAATAGTCTTGTAAATCACTTGTTTTAGATACCATTGATATAAACGAAAATTAGCATTCTTGCTTAGTGAGTTGAATTCTCTTTGTTGAGTTTTTCACTTGTTTTAGAACTTATCAAGACACTTGAGCAAGGTCTTGTGGCGTTCATCCATACCGAGGTTCTTGGCTGTTTATATAGCCAACGGGTCGAGGTTTCTACGCTCTTAGGGGTTGATCAAACTAGATTCTCGATCTAGGGAGTCCGCTGCCTACTCACATACGTCGGGTTCTTGGGTCATTATATCCAACGGGTCCTTCGTTTTATTTTCTTCATCCTTTCATATATCTCTTATATTCATCCTCATTGTCCTACAAAAATACTTGCCAAAAAAAAAAATCTGCAAAGTTCCAATATTTTTTTTTGGTTTCCTTTATTGTTACTTCTTGTACGTAAAAAAAAAGAGAAAAAAAATAGAAAAATATATATATATAGAAATACTATGGAAGCTGATTGTTTGGAGAGATTGGATCGGTGGAGTCATGCAAATCATCGTCATCAAATGGAGCGTCAACGGCGTGCAAATCTTCATCACATGAAAACCAAGCTCATGTTGAAGGAGTTCATGGCAGCCAATGAAGAGCTGGGAAGGCTATTGGAATCTTCACAAAAGCAAATTTGTTCTCAAGTGCCGACCATCCAAAGTTCTACTTCTGAACCGCAATTGGAGCCTCAACCTAATGAGGAGAAAAAGATTTTTTCCACCAACCAACATGAAGGAGGCGTGGCTGCGCTTGTGACCAAGATGCAATGGAGAGCAAAGTTATTGTTGAGGGAAGTCGTGCGGGTTTGGTTCGTGATTCATTAGTAGTACCAGTGGGATTGCCTTCGTTTATGAACCAATCATCTTTCCAAAAGTCGTGGTTTAATAATCATGACAGTATCGAGGTGTACCCTGAAGCAACGAAGGTTTCTCAAATTTGTGATATTTTGGATTTGAAGACAAATCATCCTCAAGATGAGGGGAATGATAACCCCCGAGGTACGTGGTTTGTTTCAATTTTGCAGGTCGATCACTTGGGTATGGAACTATGTGCAACTATCAAAGTCAAGGATGAAAATCACGTATTCAAACCGGGAAGGTTGGATCGGGTATTCCTACACACTGATCTTTCTTTTGGAAATAAGATTCGGGACGAATCTTCTTGAAGAAGAAGGGAATGATGTGAGCAGGGCCGGACAACTTATCGATTACAAGTCAGGTTATTGAGTTAATAAAAAAAGGGGGTCAACTACACAACAAATAAAGAAGTTCATTAGTGTTGGAGTTAGTTGCTCAAATTAAAGCCCAAGTCCAAGACCAATCTACATTGGGCCAAATGGTGAATATTATTCAAGTTGATGGGCTTGTTCCTACTTGAAGTGATGGCTTATTACACATTTGATTTTTGAAGCCCAATTGAAGATAAAATAAGAGGATTTTCGTCCAAAATAGTGCAGCCAAGTGGAAAAGTCATTTGTGGTTACATTTTAGTGTGTATTTATTTGAATTATGAGTCTTAAGTATTGACATTAGTGTTGGGCTCCCAAAAGTCATTTTTGAGCCTATAAATAGTCTTGTAAATCACTTGTTTTAGATACCATTGATATAAACGAAAATTAGCATTCTTGCTTAGTGAGTTGAATTCTCTTTGTTGAGTTTTTCACTTGTTTTAGAACTTATCAAGACACTTGAGCAAGGTCTTGTGGCGTTCATCCATACCGAGGTTCTTGGCTGATTATATAGCCAACGGGTCGAGGTTTCTACGCTCTTAGGGTTGATCAAACTAGATTCTCGATCTAGGGAGTCCGCTGCCTACTCACATACGTCGGGTTCTTGGGTCATTATATCCAACGGGTCCTTCGTGCACTTCTATCCATATCAAAAAGACCTATGAGAAGCATGCTCGAGGGATGGGATTGCGGTTGATGCCACCCACTTAGAGAAAAAACTTTCAGTATAAGTGGGAGAGATGAAGTGAAGTTCTGTAATAGCTAGTATTTAGACACATTGTATACTAAAAGTTTTGCTTTAGTATAAGTGGGAGATTGTTGGATTTGTATACTGAAAGCAAGAACTTTATGCTTGTATACAATGATTCCTGTTATTCACTATTTTTATCTCCTATCTGATTGTGTTCATGATTGCATATGTATGTTCTTTATCTCGGTATAAGTAGATTATACAGTGTGTTGTAGATCACAGAAGACCATATAATTGGAATAACCTTAAGAGATATAATATGATCACAGCCGAAATAACTCTAGGACAAGTTATTGGTTTAGGCTGCAGTATAGATGGAAGTAGTTTGTCTTGGCTACTTGTCTATACTGGTACGTCATTACGTATTGATAGGACCACAGTTTGAGATGTATTCTTCTATCTGACTTAAGTGAAGAATCAAGATCTTGGTGACTTATAAATCTTAATACTAATAAGTATTCAGATATATATGTTAACTCGTATATCACTTTGACTTACTATGGGTGAAAGTTATATACTAACTCGAGTACTCTGTATCTTGGGTGATAGCGGTTAATATATGATATTTGATTATCTGTATTAGTACCCGTATCCGGTATAGGATAATGACATCCCCTTAAGGAGCTCAATAAGGTTTATTACGCTAAACCCTGCAGGTTGATTAAGTTCAGGCGTAATAATAAAGATTGAGTGGTACTGCTTGAGGAATTATTAAGAGATTAATTAATTTAAGCTGTCAGAGCTCTAATTAATTAATGGATGTCGGATATTTTAAATACGGAGATTTAATAAGTCTAAATACAAGCCCCGACTCATCACCGGCAATAAAGGGGTAAGTCAGTATCGGTTCTCTAGTGGAATGAACTGATATTTATAAATTAATTATGGTCTGGGCTGACCATGGATAAATTAATTTATTTGAGGCCCATCTTTATTCCTTGTATCTGGTCCCTGGGCTGGCCCAATGTCTCCAAGCCCTAGAAGACAGTAAAATCGGCCCTCTCACCAAAAGTGGCGCCTCCTCCTTCTTTGTGTATTATTAAATACAGCTGTCAGCTCTCAGAAAAATATACTGATAAAAATTAGGGTTTTGAGAGCAGAGGGAGGCGCAGGAACGTGATTGGCTTTCTGTCTTGGGAGTTCTCATAGTTCGTTGTCCATCCAACGTTGGGAATTGAGCGGGATACAGTCGAGAAGATCAGAGCTGGAGTCTGAATCATTCGACGCGATCATCAACCATCTGTGCATCCGATTCTCAAGTAAGTTTTCCTAACACCTGTGTGCAGCTGTTAAATTCATAGGAGCATGTTAGGATTAATCGTTGTATGATGAATTAATAATAATCCAAGAAACGATCATCGGGCAATCGAGTATTAATTCAATTTAATATTCCTTCACTCTGAAATCCACGCTGCCGGCGAGGGTGACTCGGCGTCCTCATCTTCCTTGCCATTATGCCTTTCGTCCGACCTCTCTTCGCACGTTTCTCCTCCCGATTCCAAAAATTTCAGAAAACACACGGTCACAGGTTGAGCCCTAGCACTCTATTCTGTTCGATTCTGGCCGTCCCTGACTCCGGAGAAGCCGACATCTGGTAGCCTCTGAAATCCGGTGAGGTGTGCCTGACCCGTTGGCTCTGCTCTCACCAAATCAGAAACTTCGCTCACAAACCGGAGAACCCGCTCTCCCTGTTCTCTCCAAGATCTCCACCGCCTCAGTGCCGTCAGAGAAAGGTTCCTCCGCCCCTATGGATAGGCAGCCAGCCTCCGTCCTATTCCGAGTCTCTCATTCGTAAAGGTTCGATTTTAACTCAAGGTGTTCTAAACGAAAATGCATCAGTTTGATTTCTAGTGTTATTCCAGTTTGGTGCAATCTGTATCTCAAACTATCTTGGTTCAAATTTGATTATGCTAGAGATTAAAATTAGGCACGTGGTTGAAGGAATATTAAATTGAATTAATACTCGATTGCCCGATGATCGTTTCTTGGATTATTATTAATTCATCATACAACGATTAAATCCTCACATGCTCCTATGAATTTAACAGCTGCACATAGGTGTTAGGAAAACTTACTTGAGAATCGGATGCACAAACTGTTGATGATCGCGTCGAAAGAATCTAACTCCAGCTCTGATCTTCTCGACTGTATCCCGCTCAATTCCCAACGTTGGATGGACAACGAGCTATGGAAATTCCCAAGACAGAATGGCCACACACGTTTCCTGCGCCTCCCTCTGCTCTCAAAACCCTAATTTTTATCAGTGTATTTTCCTGAGAGCTGACAGCTGTATTTAATAATACAGAAAAGAGGAGGAGGCGCCAATCTCTATGTGAGGGCCGAAAATCTGTCTTCTTGGGCTAGGAGACATTGGGCCAGCCCAGGGACCAGATACAAGGAATAAAGATGGGCCTTAAATAAATTAATTTATCTATGGTCAGCCCAGACCATAATTAATTTATAAATATCAGTTCATTCCACTAGAGAACCGATACTGACTTACCCCTTTATTGCCGGTGATGAGTCGGGGCTTGTATTTAGACTTATTAAATCTCCGTATTTAAAATATCCAACATCCATTAATTAATTAGAGCTCTGACAGCTTAAATTAATTAATCTCTTAATAATTCCTTAAGCAGTACCACTCAAACTTTATTATTACGCCTGAACTTAATCAACCTGCAGGGTTTAGCGTAATAAACCTTATTAAGCTCCTTAAGGGGATGTCATTATCCTATACCGGATACGGGTACTAATACAGATAATCAAATATCATATATTAACCGCTATGACCCAAGATACAGAGTACTCGAGTTAGTATATAACTTTCACCCATAGTAAGTCAAAGTGATATACGAATTAATATATATATCTGAATACTTATTAGTATTAAGATTTATAAGTCACCGAGATCTTGATTCTTCACTTAAGTCAGATAGAAGAATACATCTCAAACTGTGGTCCTATCAATACGTAATGACGTACCAGTATAGACAAGTAGCCAAGACAAACTACTTCCATCTATACTGCAGCCTAAACCAATAACTTGACCTAGAGTTATTTCGGCTGTGATCATATTATATCTCTTAAGGTTATTCCAATTATATGGTCTTCTGTGATCTACAACACACCATATAATCTACTTATATAGAGATAAAGAACATACATATGCAATCATGAACACAATCAGATAGAAGATTAGATAGTGAACTTAGGAAACATTGTATACAAGCATAAAACGTTCTTGCTTTCAGTATACAAATCCAACAATCTCCCACTTATACTAAAGCAAACTTTTAGTATACAATGCGTCTATTTACCAATCACCTAACACTTCTCCCACTTATACTTAAAGTTTCCTAAGTGGATGGCATCAATCTGGCATCAATCGCATTCCCATCTTTCAATGACCATTTGCGATAAGCCTTTTGTGAAAGATCAGTAGGTTTCTCCAATATGTGAGAATTTATTCTTTGAGCACAAAAACCTCGATTTACGAATAATCGTATAACTTGGTACTTACTCTCCATGTGTTTAACCCCTTGTGGTTCTTGGATTCCTTAGAGTTCGCAACTGCACTTGAGGTATCACGAAGGTGATGCTCCCACGCAAACTAGGAATTACCCTTAGATCCTGGAGGTAGTGGTCAAACCAAAAGGTTTTACCTCCCAAGAAAAAACACATAGCTCGAGGTAATTATTCTTTGTTCCAGTCAGCCTGGAAATCCAAAATCATATAATCCAAAAAGGAACTAAACTGTCTAACTGGTAAACTATCCTTATTCTCTAGTCAGGGACTTGAGAATATAATTTACCACAATTCAGTGTCCTTAACTAGGACTATACTGATATCTTACAATCATGCTAACTGCATAGCAAATATAAGATCTCGTACATAGCAATCCATACATGAAGCTATCTACTGCGGAAACGTAGAATACTGCCTTCATTTCCTCAACCTTAATAGGCATCTTAAGACATAGTCTTTAGATAAAGGAACGCCATATCTAAAAGTTAGCAATCCTTTCTTGGCGGTATTCATACTACAACGAGTATTCTCAGTATCAATGTAAGACACTCGAGATAAGCCCAACATCCTTTTCTAGTGATCCCTTATTACTTTGATCACAAAGATGTATACTGTACCTCCTTAGTCTTTCATATGAGACTGTTCGGATAACCATTACTTTATGTCTTAACAATAGCTCCATATTGTCGCCAATTAGGAGGATATTGTTTACATAAAATGCAAGATAAACCACATCACCGATGACACGAGAGCGATTGACACGAGATGTTTCTCTCCCTCCCTCACGTAACCTCGATGGTTTAAGTGAGCTGCTATGGGTAAAATGATCCGAATGTTCTGAGCATGGCACTGGCGAAAATATCATCATAACCTATACCCTTACACTGGGCATAACCTTTCGCCACCAGTCTAGCTTCGAAAGCTACGACCTTGCTCATTCGGGCCTGTCATTATCTTGTATACTCACTTACAACCTAAGGCTTTACTGCCTCCTGGTAGCAAGATTTTCTAGTATACACCCATATTCTTAATGGATTGCTCCATTGAGGCGTGCTAAGAATCTACATTCTCGTCTTCCACTAATTCCAAGTAGATATTTGGGTCGATTCTCTTATATTCACTACCAGGGACTGAATCCAAAGATCTTTCCAAGAACATAAATCGATCAGGTTGTCCACAACCCTCCCACTACAATGGATATGTGGTGGCACATGTGTGTCAACAGTGCGTGCAGTGTCTTGTGGTACAAAACTCTTGCACACTTGGCTTGGGTAATGGAATCGCCTGTCTAATGTCTTCAATTTCTTGACTTGGATTAGTTATTACTCCCATAGTCCACCTCTAAGAATCGTGTGTCATTGCTAATAACCACCTTCTGATTCTTTAGGACTAATTGCAAAGATACATAACTCATCATCGAACATTGACCTATTTCTTCTCTCCACCACACCATTTTATATAGGGATTACACGGTGTAGTAAACTGGGTTGGAATCCCAAACACTGACAATGAATCAGAAAAGATCACTCCTAACACATTATTGGCCCTTTATCCCCTTTGCCATGAATGACCTGGTCTCTATCTTTTCCTCTATACAGGATTCGCAGGTTCCAAATAGTACAACCTGGATTGAATCCAATGTACTTATTTAGACACGAGCCTTTGGATCCTGTTAAGATAGATGTGACCTAATCTAGGGTATCAATATATGTGTAAGATCCTCATGAGAGATCAGCCTTAACTTTTCTCTTTCTTTTGTTCGATGATGTAAATGCAATATAAAGGTATTTTGTAGACAAGTTATAGTATGAAGAGAGATGTTCAAAAATACCAGAATAGACTACTTTGTCATTTCTTATGATAGAAATACTACTATCAAAATTGACATGTGATCCATCTATTCACAAATTTTGAAACATGATAAGGAACTCTCAAAAAACTAAACTATGTCTTTAGAACTTAAAGACAAGTCTGCAATTGCAACAACTGCGACTCTAGTCACGTTACCTACGAAGACAATCATCTCATCACTTCTCAGCTTCCTTGTCAGCCTAAAAGCCATACAAGGTGCAACAATCATTATCAGTTTCTCTCGTTATCCACTACTCACAACTGAGTAGAAAACGAGCTGACATGTCTCAGTTACTATAGCAAGTGAAGTACCTTAACCCTTTGCCTTGAGTATTGAAAGAAAGAAATCTCCAATACTCAATCTTATCACACCACTACTCCCACTATTTCCCTTGTCTTTCTTGCCCCTTGGATCCTTCTTCTTCCCGTCATTCGACGAAGAAGATAGCTCTCCTTTGGCAATAACAAGTGCTTGCACATCTCTTTCCCACAACTTCCTTAGCCGTAACTAGAGCATTCAACAACTCAAAAAGAGTATTATCTTTCTTGCTCATAACAGCGTTGAGGCGGAAGTTCTTAATTAAAAGACTTGGGAAGAGAGTTCAGGATAATATCGACTTTTTGCCTCACCGTCGATACTCCCACTGAGCAAGTCAAGTCCGTCAAAATTTGCATGACATACTCGTGCACTGAGCTGTGCTCACTCATAAAAATAACAAGATTACTCTCATCAAATTTAAATGAGCAGCTCAGTCCGACTCTCCCGAAGACTTTCTTGAGATTCAGCATGATGCTAATAGTATCGTCCATGCCCTGATGTTGGAGCTACAAGGTTAGTGACATTATACTCATAATATAGCATATAGCCACATTATTCGTCTCATGCCACCTTTTATGTAATTCATTTTTCTCATCAGTTAACTCATTGTTCGGACCATAAGAACGTGGAGTAGTAAGCAACACAAAAAAAATGTGTTAGTTTGTGATAAAGATAGAAATCCAAAAACTGCGTTTCCATTTTATATATGTGGACCGGTTAAAAGACTTTGTGCAAGAATAAATAAACAATAAGAGACATAGACATATCTGAAAGTAACGAACATAAAGCACATAATTCGTAACAATAATATTGTAACCTTTTGATAAAACAATATTAATGAAACCTCCAACCGCTCAAAGAATCCCATGTGCAAGCCACGTGGGGTGGACGTTTACACACGAACCCCTCAACCAGACTATTCACCTAGTCATTTAATTTCCATGTCAACTTAACCTTTTGACAAAAGAAATTAATAGTTGGCACCTTAACTAGACCATATCATCATCAAGAAGGGACTCCTTTGTACATTGTACTTGATATGATATCTAAGCAATGACCATATTTTAACCTTAAAAATTAAATTCTCGAAATGAGCATACTCACTCGGACCATGCCGCTTTCAATTTAATTTCCTTGGTTATCTTATTTAATACCATTCTCCAAAGTACTTGTGAAAATTACACAAGTAAGCCACGTGGGGTGGACGTTTACTGCATAACTCCCACTACTTTAATGGTTTAAATATTTTTATAGAAACCTCATCTGACAAACTTATGAGAAACAAATATGAAGTAAGCCACGTGGGGTGGACGTTTACTCACATTGCTAATCACTTTGTCTAGAGACCGCATGTGGAGGTCTACATAATTTTAAGAATAAAAATTAATTAGAAATAACCACAATTTAACTTTGAAATTAAATTCTCGAATTTTGACATACTCACTCGGACCATGCCGCATTCAATTTAATTTCTTAGTTATCTTATTTAAATCCATCATCTAAAGTACTCGTGAAAAAATTATACGAGTAAGCCACGTGGGGTGGACGTTTACTGCATAACTCCCACTACTTTAATGGATTTAAATATTTTTATAGAAATCTCATCTGACAAACTTATGAAAGAACAAACATGAAGTAAGCCACGTGGGGTGGACGTTTACTCACATTGTCAATCATTTTGTCTAGAGACCGCATGTGGAAAACTAAATAATTTTTAATCATCTATAAAATTATCAATACAGCTTAGTCCTTTTTTCTTTCAAAAGGTTTGATCATGCTCAACACATAATCCTAAACATGCTCATCTAGAACGCAACATGTAAAACATGCTCACAGAATTCCAAAAACATGCTTAAGAAAACGATAAACCTAGCATGCTTGTCTAAGCGCAGTTAATAAACACATATTAACAAGCAAAGACAAAAACAGCATGCATAGAGCATAAAGGATTAACACCACGACATGCAAAGAACAGAAAAAAAAGAATATTCTTCGCGGCCTATTCGTGGAATCCCATTTCTAATCTATTACAATAAAACAATAGAAAAGAAAAATAAAAATGGGCAAAAAACAGCCCAAAACAGCCACTAAAAGGCTGGAAAGCCTCTCCAGTCCAGCAATTGGGCCTAAAAGCCGCGGCCCAGCCGCTCGGGCCCGTTCAGCAACCCAAACTCGCAAGGAGAAGCCCAGGCCCGCAAGGAGCAGCCCAGACCCGCGAACTGTACCCGAATCCACGCCTCGGATCCGGGTCTTCACCCCTCTGACCCGCGCGACCTGCTAGGGTTTGGGGAATCAAGCGCCGCCTCCCTTGCACAGCCGCCGCACAGCGCCGCCCGGCGCTGCAACAACCTCGGCGTGCAGCAGCGACAGCAGCCGCCTTGCTCGGCCCCCGGCGCACAGCAACGTCAGCAGCAGCAGCGGGCTCCGGCGTGGACTGGACAGCAGCAGCGACAGCGGCAGTGCGTCGCCTGCCGGACACGCCGCACGCACAGCGCGCAGGCACTGCCCCAGGCGCGCGCTGCCCCCATCGCTCGCCTCCTCTTCGCCCTAACCCGCACCATCAGCAGCAGACTCCGGCAGTGCGTCGCCTGCCGGGCACGCGGCGCGCACAGCGCGCAGGCACTGCCCCAGGCGCGCGCTGCCCCCATCGCTCGCCTCCTCTTCGCCCTGACCCGCACCATCAGCAGCAGACTCCGGCGCTTCGGCGCGCAGACAACAGCTCGGCAGCAGCGGCCGCGCGACGCCCTCCGGGCACGCAGCGCGCGAAGCGCACACGCGCAGCCCTAGGCGCGCACCGCCCCCGCTCGCCCCAGCCCAGCCTCGCCTCGCCTCGCCTCGGTGACAGCAGCACGCAGCAGCGCGGCTGCCTGACCAGGCGCACACAGCGCACGGTGCCGAAGCGCCCGTGCGCGCGCGGCCCTCGGCGCCGGCTGCCCGTGCCGCACCGTGCCCGTGCCAACCTCTTTACACCTTCCTCGTCGTTGATTCGTCGTCATCCTCGTTTCGTTCCTCAGTTTTACAGGTTTACAACGGAAAAACAAATACAATTGAAATCCTAATCTAACCACGGATTTTCTCATGGTGAAAAACGATTACAACGTCAAACGACGTATTCCACGAATCAACAGACCACGAAGAACAACAGCAGTAAAAACAACGTACATTATTAATCGTACATAAATTAATAATAGAGCCAAGAAATTAATCCTGGGCTCTGATACCAATTGAAGGAATATTAAATTGAATTAATACTCGATTGCCCGATGATCGTTTCTTGGATTATTATTAATTCATCATACAACGATTAAATCCTAACATGCTCCTATGAATTTAACAGCTGCACATAGGTGTTAGGAAAACTTACTTGAGAATCGGATGCACAAACTGTTGATGATCGCGTCGAAAGAATTTGACTCCAGCTCTGATCTTCTCGACTGTATCCCGCTCAATTCCCAACGTTGGATGGACAACGAGCTATGGAAATTCCCAAGACAGAATGGCCACACACGTTTCCTGCGCCTCCCTCTGCTCTCAAAACCCTAATTTTTATCAGTGTATTTTCCTGAGAGCTGACAGCTGTATTTAATAATACAGAAAAGAGGAGGAGGCGCCAATCTCTATGTGAGGGCCGAAAATCTGTCTTCTTGGGCTAGGAGACATTGGGCCAGCCCAGGGATCAGATACAAGGAATAAAGATGGGCCTCAAATAAATTAATTTATCTATGGTCAGCTCAGACCATAATTAATTTATAAATATCAGTTCATTCCACTAGAGAACCGATACTGACTTACCCCTTTATTGTCGGTGATGAGTCGGGGCTTGTATTTAGACTTATTAAATCTCCGTATTTAAAATATCCAACATCCATTAATTAATTAGAGCTCTGACAGCTTAAATTAATTAATCTCTTAATAATTCCTTAAGCAGTACCGCTCAAACTTTATTATTACGCCTGAACTTAATCAACCTGCAGGGTTTAGCGTAATAAACCTTATTGAGCTCCTTAAGGGGATGTCATTATCCTATACCGGATACGGGTACTAATACAGATAATCAAATATCATATATTAACCGCTATCACCCAAGATACAGAGTACTCGAGTTAGTATATAACTTTCACCCATAGTAAGTCAAAGTGATATACGAATTAATATATATATCTGAATACTTATTAGTATTAAGATTTATAAGTCACCGAGATCTTGATTCTTCACTTAAGTCAGATAGAAGAATACATCTCAAACTGTGGTCCTATCAATACGTAATGACGTACCAGTATAGACAAGTAGCCAAGAGAAACTACTTCCATCTATACTGCAGCCTAAACCAATAACTTGTCCTAGAGTTATTTCGGCTGTGATCATATTATATCTCTTAAGGTTATTCCAATTATATGGTCTTCTGTGATCTACAACACACCATATAATCTACTTATATAGAGATAAAGAACATACATATGCAATCATGAACACAATCAGATAGGAGATTAGATAGTGAACTTAGGAAACATTGTATACATGCATAAAACGTTCTTGCTTTCAGTATACAAATCCAACAGTGGTTTCACTACTGTATCATAAAGTTTTCATGAAGAAGAAGATATATATACTTAAACTAATTTGTACGAGTGACTTTGCTAATTGTTGGTATATACTCAATTGGTTGGCTGTTGTGTTGGTATTGAAATCAATGTGAAGAAATGAAATAGAAACTGGTTGCTTTAACCTTTTGCAAGGAGAAACTATAGAGGAATGGAGAAGATTGAAGCCAAGCTTACCTCCTTTGAAGTCTTTCATACATATAAGCTCTCATCACTCTTTCATACATGTATATTTATTTCCATGTTTGTCCCAACAAATGAATAAATACTTATTAAGATTGTGAATTTTGAATCTTGGTGGTGTTTTACACGTGAGAAAAGCATCATTTATTGAGTAAAACAACTTATATGTAAGTTCAACATTTGTTGGAAGTCATAACTCATGTTACTAGCCACATTTTATAAATTATATGATTTCCTAAGGCATTAATTGTTTTATATGGCAGAAGAGCTGTCAATGAGAGATTCTATGATTAGAGTAAGTGACGGGTTTTATGATGCAAGAAAAAATTAGTACAAGTTATTGACATGATGAATATTGCTTGTGATATGTGAATTTTGTTTTTTGTGCAAGACCTTAAGGGATTCACTTGCTGAAGTAAATTCGAATATTGTTCTTAAGGTAATTTTTTTTGTTTTATCACTAAGTCAACCTCATAATGTGGAAGAAATTTTTAATTGCGACTCCCTGTGTGCGTCTAGCTGTGTGGAGACTTCTCTTGGTACGGTCATTCCTTTTTTTTGCATTATTGAATCATTGTGAAGTTTTAGTAATTTAGTTAATTTGACCGCAACTATTTGATGGGAAAGAGAGATCTTATATATGCATTTTAAAGGTATATCAGATGACATTTAATAAAGGTATACATAATTGAAATCACTGAGTTGATTAGTCATCTATTTTTTATAATGTTAGTAATTATATGATGCTACCAACATTGGACAAACAAAGCTACAGTGGTTATGGGAACGAGTGGTGCTGGAAAATCGTGAGTCTTATAGTTCCATCTCATATTCCTCTTCCTCTTGTCATTACTTAAGTTCATCTTAATTAATTATGTAAATTTTTGGTGTGATGGGGAGCAGAATAATTGTAGTTCTTTGGAATGATTTGGTGCTGGTGTTGCTTCACTTCTACGTGAGTACTTGCTCTGTTTCCTGTATTTGAATGCCATCGTAGCTTAAATACGTTTATTGCCATAAACTTACTGTAGAAAAAGCACGCATTTGTTAACGGGAGAGATCATTGGGAGAATGTCTAGTGATACGATCCACATTCAAGATGTCATGGGCAAAAAAGTAAGCTCTTAAGCTGCTACTTTTTATGTAAGCACGATAATCATTGTAAAAGCTTGGTAAAGATTCCTAAACATAAGTTGATCATCTCAGGTGGAACAATTCATTCAATTTTCTTCGACATTCTTAGAAGGCTTTATTATTGCTTTCTGTAGAGGATGGCTCCTAGCGATTGTGTTGTGTACGTGCATTATTCTTGCACTTGGTATAGCAGGTGCATTTTCGGCTGTACTCATGGGGAAGATGGCAACCCTTGGACATGATGTTATTATAGCTATCTTGCTTGGTGAAGCTCAACATTCAAACCTAGATCTAAACAAATCGGAAAAGGAGATCGGAATAACCTGTGTAGCGATATGAGAGAAAACTTGCGTTAAACTTGCAGACGAATTCCATAAAGTATTTTTGCGTGTCCATTATGATGGGTTACAAGGAGTATTTATAGAGCTATTCAAGAGTTCTCCTACAAATAGCGCTCGAGGATCACTTCAACCTTCACCGATTTAACGACATAAGCTGAAGCTCTGCAAAAATTGCTACTCAGCCTAAAGCTTAACCACCCCAAAGCTTGAATCGAAGAAGAGAATTCCAAAGCCAAAATCAGTCACTGCTGATTACATACATTCTCTTAGACCCTAGGCATATATCTGTTTACCCAGAGGCCAAAGGTCAAACTTGCTTCAAAGAACTTGTTCTTTGTAAGTATAGTTGGCACTCATTCAAACCTCCTCCCCATAAGAGTGTTTGAGTGGTTCGGAGTTCAGGAAGGTACTCTGAACTCTGAGTGAAAAGTCTGAGCACGAGGTGTGCTTAGCAGGGAAATCCTACGCGAGGTGTGTGGGTACTGAAGAAGGATTTTCTTCAGTTTACGGTTGTGTGCACCAGGCAAGCACACGGGTACGGTTTGCAGTGCACCAGTGAAGCACTTGCGGAGTGGATTGTTGGTCTGATCAACCAACCGTGGATGTAGGAAAGGGTTTTTCCGAACCACGTAAAAGTCTCTGTGTTATTTACAACTTTCAGTTTTATATTCTTACTTGTGCTATTTCAATTGATAAAACTGAATACTGAATAACAGCAAAGAGAAACCTTAATCCAACAACCTGCTCCACCGAGGCTATTACGAAACTAAGTTTAATTTCCGCTGCGTATGATATCAATCTGAGTGAACTATCCTCTGATAGTAAGGAATAGTGATATCATCTCTATCTTTGCAAACACGACTGAAGCCCTTACTTGGATCAGTTAAGTTCCAGTAACTTAACTGATAACTTATTACTGAAGAGCTTTCAGTATCAGTCGTCAACCCTGTTGGTCAAAACTAATTTCAGTAAAACAGGAGTCCTTGTTTGCGTGCAAAGTTTCATTTTGATCTCTGACTGAGATCCCTCTGATTGAGGTCAGTAGATTAAGTCAAAAATAGCCTATAGGTGTATTCCCCCCCCCCCATACACCTATTCGAGACCCTCTGGACCTAACAATTGGTATCAGAGCAGGTTGTTCGCAAGAACTATTTGAACTAGATCCTTTTTCTTAAAGGTCTCGAAAAAGTTCTACTCTTTTTTTTTTTTGTGCTTGCTATTTGCTCTATCTGCTGTTATCTGTTCTCTCTTTTTGATGGAGACTAACCACAGCAGATTATCTTCTCTACCTATGTTTAGTATTGCAAAATACGACATATGGAAGTTTCGGCTTGAAAGCTTCCTCACCGCCCAACATTGCCGAATGTGGGAAGTCATCACCAGCGGACCGATCACCGTCACGATGAGGTCCAGCCCAAGTCAAAGGCAGACTTCACCACAGAAGAAAGGAAGCAAGATGAGCTTGACAACCTCGCCAAAAGCATCATCTCCGGCACAGTTCCCGTCAAGCATGTCATGAAGATCATCAAGTGCGGAACAGCAAAGGAGATGTGGGACATTCTGGAAAGAATATGCGTAGGTTCCGAGGAAATCAAGGAGAATAAGCTATCCATAGCTTGCCAGAAGTTCGACTCCTTCCTCATGCTCAACAATGAATCAGTCGAGGAAATGGAACAACGATTCAATCTTATCTTGAATGAAGTTCAATCCATTTCCAAAGACAAATACACTCAACTGGAATTCAACCTGAAGATTCTTCGAGCACTGCCACGTGGAGAATGGCATATCTACTCAGTCGCTCATCAACATAAGCCACGATTCAGTCAGCTCCCGACAAACAAGCTTTTCTCCGATCTCATGGCAAATGAGTTCGACCTTCTGAGAAATCTTGGTAACAAGAAGGCTGGAGGATCAGACGAAGATGGTCCATCAACCTCAAGAGGAGTTGCACTGAAGGCCTCAACCAGAGAAGGCAAGAAGCAGATCAAGGAACCAACGGAACTCAACCCAGAGAACTTCTTCAGTCAATATGCTTTGTTGACTGAAAGATTCAACAAGATGGAGTCCAAGTTCCGGAAGTACAGAAGGTTCCACAAGCAGCACTACAAAGGAAAAGAAAGAGAAGGAAACTCCAGACATTCCACAGATCGAAGCGGAGAAAGGAAGTCAGCCGCTTACGACATCAAAGATATGGAATGCTTTGGATGTAGAAAGAAATGGCACTTTCGACATGAATGCCCTGATCTGACTCCAGCTGAGCGCAGAGAACTGAAAGCTAAGAAAGATCGTAGCTTTTCGAAGAAGAAAGCGATGGTTGCTGACGATGCTGACTCTTCCAAAGACACATCAGAATTATCCGACTTCGACAGTTCCAGCTCAGATGATGAGAGCCAAGCCCATGGCCAACGAATCAGAAAGCGTGGCTGACAACAGCTATGACAATGGAATGAATGGCTCAGAGGTAAACTCTCACTCAAAAACTCCTTTTACTGATAACTTCCTGATGCTTTCAGGAGACCACTCAGAATCTGGAGATAGCTCATCCGATGAAACTGACGAGTTTGATCAGCTCATGACTGATCACTGTCAGCTGAGGAAAATGTTCGAAGATCTCCTCAAGCAGAATCAGAAAATGGATAAGGAGATCAATGATGAACAAGCTAAGAATCGGACAATCATCTACTTTCCGGATGAAACTTGTCTTGATCAGCTAATCATGGAGAACAGCCGACTGGAAGAAGAGCTCAGAATCTCCAACTCAGAATGTGAAAGAGCATCTCATGAGATCAAGAGGCTCAATCACAAGCTGGAAGAAACTGTCAAGAACTGCATGATGCAGTCTCCCATGATGAGCAACTTTCCATCGAAAAGACTTGTCAACAGCATCGGAGGAAAGGTTGCAGCTGACAAAGGAAAGGATATCATGATCATCTCAAAGGACGATCCTTCTGAAATCACAACCTCAGAAGAATCAAGAGATCATGATATGGATGAAGTTCGCAAGCGCAGACTGATGGCCAGATCAAATGTTCCACCTCCACGAAGCTTCAGACGAGCTAAGGAGGCCCCCAACCAGATCATTCTACTGAGAAGACTGGAAAGTAGATTTCAGTCAAAGATCAGGGAAGGAACATCAGGAGCCAAGAAGAATCTTCCTCATCAATCCAGGGGGAAGAAAGGCCACATCAGTCAGAAACTGACATCTTCAGTTCAGTTTCAGAAGGAACAACATCCATGGAGACCAAGCAATGCTGAGTCCAGTCGAACTAAGAGCCATCCACGACAACTAGCTACTGGACATCAGCCAAGTCTCCAAAAGTCTGCAAAGACTCAAGTATCTCAGGGAAGATACTTCGCCGAGCAAAGAAGACCTCAACCACTCATCAGACAGAACTGCTACAAGAGTGAGGCCTTCAAAAGGATTTCTCAACAGAAGAATGCTCATGTGCCACCTGAAGCGCCAACGACGTCAATCAGACATTCAACAAAGCGCAAGAGATCAGCCAGACCAATTCTGAAGCAGATATGGGCTCCAAAGGGAACTCGAGCTAACATCGAAGGACCCAAAGCTTGATTGGGTGCCTGAAGCAACTCTTCCTTGCAGGTCAATGTCAGGAAACACAAAAAGAATGAAGAGGCCAAAGCTTCGATCAGAACGTGGTATCTGGACAGTGGTTGTTCTAAGCACATGACGGGCTACAAAGAATATCTATCTCAGTATGTTGAGAAAGCTGGATCCAAAGTTGCATTCGGAGACAACTCAATCGGAGAAATAAAAGGTTACGGTGTGCTCAACATGGGTAACGCCAGTATCAGTAATGTTAGCTTTATTTCTGGTCTTAAACATAATCTGTTGTCTGTGAGTCAATTTTGTGACAGTGGTTTCACAGTGAAGATCAAGAAGGATGAATTCACTGTTAGAAACAATCAAAAGAAGGTGGTTCTGAAAGGATTCAGACAAGGGAGTCTCTACGTCGTTTCTTGGGAAGACAGCCCACCAGAAACGTGCCTCATCAGCAAGAGCAGCTTGGAGCTCAATTGGCTGTGGCACAAGAGACTCAACCATCTCAACTTCAAGACGATCAACAAACTTGCTAAACATCAACTGGTAGAAGACCTTCCTTCTATTGTGTTCCAGAAGAAGCAAGAATGTGAAGCATGCCTCAGAGGAAAGCAGACGCGGATATCATTCAAGTCAAAATCAGGACACTCCTCTGAAAGGATTCTGCATCTACTTCACATGGATCTGTTTGGCCCGATCACTCCAAGAAGCTACAACGGTAGGAAGTTGTCACAGCCCACTATCCCAATGACGGGTTAACCAGGGTTA
Source organism: Salvia miltiorrhiza (assembly GCF_028751815.1). Taxonomy (NCBI): domain Eukaryota; kingdom Viridiplantae; phylum Streptophyta; class Magnoliopsida; order Lamiales; family Lamiaceae; genus Salvia; species Salvia miltiorrhiza. The sequence continues at coordinate 42,115,589 of NC_080391.1, forward strand.
TGACTTGGGGTGAACAATAAGAAATGGGATGGACAATTACTTAACATTAAAGTATATGGAAATGTCACTCATAGATAAAATGCTAGGATCATATATGATTATTTGGATACTTATAAAACATACACATAAATGAGAACTGATTAAGGTGGGTTACCCAATAACACGTATCCCAACTTCATAACATAGGGCTATCCTAATCAACGTATTTTGCAGCGAAAACGTGTGAGATATACATATGAAGATGTATACTCAAGGTTACATTTCTTGAAATGTCAAAGGAACACCCGCTCAACATCATTCCATTCCATCAGTTGCTCAACCTGCACATTTAGAAATACATGCAGGGCTGAGTATAAAAATACTCAGTGGACATAGCCGAAAATACATTCATGCATACATATATAAATTGAACTGCCATAACAGTAACACACATGGGTTTTCTTAAATGACATGTGCTTACTAAAATATTTCTTTCATTTTCATAAAGTCGATCGGCCGATCATTTTCCTTCATATGATCCATATCTGTTCCTTTCTGTCACGCACCGGGAAGGAGGCTTCCTTACCACGGACGCCAAGACCGGTCGCAAGCGACTCGCGGTCTCCATGAGTGTACACGTTAACCCTAGCTAGCGACCTTTGTCTAGCATAGGATCCCAATTGGATTTCCTTTAAAGTTGGCGAACCAACACAGATAGGATACATATAAAAACATAAACATTTTTGGCAGTCAATCATTTCATAAACATTTCATTTCATTTCATGAACATTTCATTTTCATTTCATAAGAGTCATTTATCATTTGGGCATAATAATAAACTGAAATTAACAGTTAAAATCATCTCATGCATATATTCGTATAAGAGGCCTACGACACGCAGGGGATCTCTATATACGTATAGTAAAAGTAATGCCCACCTGGATAGGCAAAGCCTGAAGATCATAATCACATAACCTGTCTTGGAAAGCAGTGCTAATCCCCTTGGTCCACAAAGCCTACAAGAAATTCTATTCTTAATAGGTCTCCTTGAATCTAATCTTAAGTCATGGTGTAGTGCTTAACACTCTATGATTCACTTAGCCGGGTTTTTAATGAATAAATAATTAAAAACATTTCTCTTGAGTTAAGAACACCAACAATATTCTTACTCATCTTTCTTTAATAATTGGAATTATAATTAAAATCAATTAAATCATAAATACTCTTATTGCAAAATATAATGCAATTTCATGTCATGCTTAGCATATAATAAGTAATTACTTATAATATGCACATAATAATAATTTATTATTATTATGAAAACTAGTCTTTGAAAATAATTAATTAAACTAATTAATAGTTCAATTAATTAAAATAGGGAAACCATTTAAATAGATGAAATAGAGCCCATGCTTAAATAAATAATAGCCCATATAAATTTAAAAGATGAGGCCCAACTCAATAAAATAGACATGGCCCTATTAAAAATAAAAACAAGCCCAAACATTTATTAAAATCGGCCCAAATAATTTAACTCGGCCCAAAATAGGAGCCCAAAACTCCAAGCCCAAACCTAGCCCAACTCTCAACCTTTCCTCCCTCAAAGCTGCGCCCCCACTCCCATTTCGTCTCTCTCTCTCTCCATTCAATCTCAAAAAGAAATTCGCTCAACTCTCTCTCGGCTCACTCAATCTGCTCGGCTCCCTCTCTTCTCCGGCGAAGCAGCTAACCAGCCGCCGTCCGTCGACTCACCCTTCAACCTTCCTCTCTCTCAAACCTCGGTCACCACCACACGACCTTACTGAACTCGACACCCACACATCTCACGCTGCACCCTCCTCTTCTTCCTTTTTCCCGGCGAAGAGCGCCGGCTTCCCGAGCAGCAGCAACCGCGGAGAACCCACGGCCGCCGCAGTCAGAAACAGCCACCGCCGCCTGACCTAGCTTCCCTGAAACCACCGATTCCCTCCTCCTTCCGACGACAACAGCTCGCTGCCGCCGCCAGTCTCTCTCCCTCTCGACTGCTCTCACGGCCGCTGGAGCTCGCTGGAGCAACGGCGACCACGACAGGCTCCACCTCCGCTGCTACTCCATCGTGCCCGGACCAGACCACCTCTCCCTCACCCCCGACTGATCGGCTACAACAGCGACGAGCCGCTGCTGCGCCTGAACCCTAGCCACCCCTCTTCTCTCTCTCCGGCCGTGGCCGAGCGACAGCGGCAGAGCCGCCACGCCCTGGCCTCCCTCTGTTAAACCAGCTACCGCCCCAACCCCTGTTCTTTCTCCTCCTCGGCAACGACGAAAACGCCGCCGCCTCTCTCGGCCTCTCTCTCTCTTGGCCCATTTTTGGCGACTGCAACAGCAAGCTACCGCCGCCTCTCCCTTAAAACTCCGGCCGACAGCAGCAGGAGAACCACCGCCGCCGACCGCATCTCTCCTCTCTTTTACTTGCGCCGGACGGACAACAGCGATGAGCCGCCGCCGACCGCCGTATCCCTCCGCCGAACAGCCCCACTGTCGGACCACCCCCAAGACTCACGCACACACACATATACAAGTTCTTTTTTTTTTTTTCTTTTCTTTTCAATGAATAAAAGGTTCTTGAAATCATTCAGTGACTCGTTTTGTAAAAACATAATCTTGCAGTTCGGTTATCAAAATTAAACATGTATGCTCTTCTCTAATAGTCGATTAGTAGATATCTTGCTCATTAGCATATATGAACAGTTATGCATTTCATATGTTGACTCTGTAATACATATAGGTAACATGAATGTATGTGTATGTGTGTTTCTTGTTTGGGCAGATGTGATTTGTGTGTCTATAATGGTGATTTAGATGTCTCATTCAATATTGCAAAAACAAGTAATGGAGTTTTTAAAAGATGAAACCTTGTGATGGTTCTTTGAGCTGGGGGCCTGGGGCTTCAGTGATCTGCAAAGCATTTATTTGTGATGGTTCTTTGATTGTTGTGGGATGGAAGATGGAATCATCAACCCAGCTATGTAAGTTGCGAAAAGGTGGGAGTAGGTGGGTGTAGTGGGAGAGTAGGTGGGAGTAGTGGGAGGAATAAAATAATAAAATAAAAAGTCTTCCCGGTTGTATTATGAAAACTGTAATAATTCTTCAGTGTTTGCTTAAATAAAAGCTCGTGAAAATGCTTTGAATGCTAAATTAAATAAATATGCAATGCATATAAATTTAATAACTAAATTTACAAATGTTTTTGTAAATCATATTTATTTTTGTTGGAATTAAAAATAAATTCATTTTCTTTATATCCGGCGTGAATCATCTTACTTCTAAATTTCGAAAATAAATTTTAAATTTAACTCAGGGAAACGGGGTATTACATTCCTCCCTCCTTATAAAAATTTCGTCCTCGGAATTGCATATCTGGTATTCTATCTTGTGATACTAGTCATTCGTTTCATTAATCTCTTTTGTGGCCTTTTCCATCCTGTGATGGTTCCACTACATGACGAGAACAATATTATTGCCTCGTAAAACTTGAATCTTGCGATCAAGTATCTGGACTGATTTCTCATCACAACTTAGGTCCTGGCTAGGACTACTTTATCTTACTTAATCACATGCTTTCTTAATTGCGAGGTGTTATACGTATTGTATACATCCACAATGCTTGGTGGCAGAGCCAACTTATATGCTACAAAGACCTAACTTATCTAGGATCTCAAAAGGTCCTATATAACGGGGTCGTAACTTGCTCCTCTTTCCAAAACGTATAACTCCCTTTGAGGGAGAGACTTTGAGGAAAATTCGATTCCCAACATTAAATTCTAATTCCGATTGGCGTTTATCGGCGTAAGACTTTTGTCTATCTTGAGTTTCTTTGATTCTTTGCTTGATATGGTCGACTTTTTCAATCATTTGTTGGACCAGTTCAGGACCTAACAACATTCTTTCACCTACTTCATCTTAGTAAAGTGGCGAACTACCTTAATTGTTTCCTTCGTCCTAAATCACCTTCTCAGATTTGACTAGGGAATTCTAACATCAAACTTTTCTCATCATCTTGGTAACTTTCACTTAAAGATTAATGGCACTCCTTCTGCCATGTAAACTCATTTTCTCATTTCCAAATGATTATTTAATGGGGTTTCTAAATTTCCATTGTGGTGGCGTTCCAACTTTATTCTTGCTGTAGCTTCTGGCACTTTAGCCAAAGCATTCACTCTCTTAACTTGAGCCTACTAGCCTTGGGGTTGGGTTATACCTTAAGTTTAGTTCTAGTGCTTTCCTTCCATTTCCTTTTTCTTTACCTCCATCTTGAGGTGATGTACATATCTTGTTTGTGCGTGAACTTTTTCCTTCTCCAATTGTTGTAGTGACTCGGTGGTGAGAGTCTCGTTCATTGCTTATTCCTTCATAATATCTCCTTAGTTTACTAGGGAAATTGAAAATCTCATGCCGCGATTCATTTACGAACTTCTTTACGCATTTCTCATTATTCATTTATAAATGACTTAAATAAGCATTTTAAACTCCATTAAAAAGGAATTGATTTAAAACATTTTAATCCTTTTAAAATCCATACTCATAAAGCCTTAACTCATGCTCTATCTCATATTCTATCTCTTTACTCATCTCTATATAAACTCTCCACTCATCTCAAATCCTTAAGTTCAAGGATAGGTTTCTAGAAAATCATGGTACTAAGTCTCAATTTATCTCTCATATAAGGCTCGTCTAATCTCATTCAACACATAGACAACACAATCACATAAGGCACATAAGAAAACACAATCAAACATTATCAAAACATGCTCTGTTTTTACACTGACTCAACTTTCAAATCTAACCTGTTCTTACTCCGACACCTCCTGGACTCGAGACTCATACCAAAAGAAAGGTCTTCGAGTCTATTTTCATATAAAAAAAAATAGAGTCAAAAACTCCAAGTATTGTAGGAGATATGTCTGTTTTACTACAGTCTATCATATTCGGCAGTTTTGAGCAATCGAAAACTTGGATTTTTGAAAAATAGTAAATGTTGTCAAACTGAGCTCAAATTTTGTGGATATCTAGATAACACAATAAGGTTAATACCATAAAATTTTGGAAAGCTAGATCACACAGGACGCTACTGAAATGAATGACTCTTTCCCCTGCTCTCTGAAACTCTCGGTAGTAATATGCAGTTTCGGTTTTGTATTTTATAAAAATAGTAAATGAAGTCCAAATGACTTGAAATTTTACCGATGTTCTCAAGACTCATGTAGAGACTTGATATAAAATTTTCAAAGCTTTTTGACATTGAAAAACCGTCGATCACAGTAGGTTAGTAGGCCTACGAAATTCACCAAAATCTCATCTCAAACTCTTAAAATACTCAACTCAACATTCCTTCAAGGAAACTCATCAAAGCTCATTTTAAACACATATAACACTCACAAACATTCAGGCACATTATAATGCTCATCATACTCAAATCTTGACTCTCTTCTTACATCATAACCTCAAATCTCTAGTAAAACGTTTCAATGAACGCATCATTAAAATTCTCTTTTCATTTTCATGCACAAAATTACTCAATTATTCAAACATGATCTCATTCATCATATAAATCATTATACACATATAGATTCCCTTTTATCGTGTACTAAACTCTAATGAAACTTCATGTATCATCATAAAACTCTTAATAAAACATGACAAACTTTCACATAATGGTCATAAAGCAATTAAACCTCATTTTATCAATCATCGACTTCTCAAAATATGAAAACTCAAAAACTCATATAAACTAAACTAAGTCAAAAAATTTCTTAGCCAACAAAAGACTTACTCAAACATAATTATACACTAATATCATGCTCAAATACATATATCTTAAGCCAAAATAACTTAAATAACACATAGGCAAAAAGTCCTAATTTTTATTAAACTAAACTCTTTTGAAAATATCACTAATCATGTATAACCTATTGATCAAATCATAGATCTAACATCCTAGGTTACCAATTAGCACAAATCAATATCATAAAACAAGATCACATATAGATACACATGTATGTCATCTTCTTCCTCAAACTAACACTTTTCATTTTTCACCTCTCAACCTCAAGCTTCAATCTCATTCATCATTAATCATCTAGATCATCTCATAAACTCAAATCCATCATCAATACATCAATTTATCCATAGGATCTCAACATCCCAATTTTAGGTAAACTAACCTAATAGAAAAATCTATATCTCATGGTTAATCATCAAGATATTCATATATATTAACTCAATAATCATCAATCATCATATAAATCATCGACTCACAATTTCTCAATTTTTTTGTAAACTAAACTCAATCGACTTTCACATCTCAAAGCATATACTTTCACAACACACATCAATCATCAACAAACACCACATAGATCTCATTTTTTTTTTTCCCCAAATCAAGGAAAGAAAAAGAAAATTTTTGAAGGGTAAAGACCCATTTTTTTGAAAATTTTAAGAACAAGGGAGAGGTGATTTTCTTTCTTCATACAACATCATTCAAGCAAGATTTATGGAATACATGACCACTTACCCAAATTTCTCACCAAAACTCACATTTTCTCACTCTAGCTTGGAAGCCTTTCTTCAATGATTCTCTTGAATATAAGTAGCTAGGATGTGTTTATGGAAGATTTTAGAGTGGATTGAGGTGTTTTGTAAAATTTTTGGAAGCTCCGAAGGTCTCTTCAATGGAGGAAAATGGAGGAAAGTGAGAGAAAGAGGGAGAGAGGTGTTGGTCGAAAATGATGAGTGAGTAGTGAGAGAGGATTTTGCAAGATTGTAAATGATCTTGTGATCTTTAAAGAGGATTTTGTAATCTTAAGGAAATATTGGCAATTAATGCCTTGATCTCTCTCTCTCTAATCTCTACACTATCTCTCTAATCTCTACACTCTCTTCAATAATCTCTACACTTGGCAAATTGTGGTATTTAGTCACATGGTAGGGAAATTAAAGTAATAGTGTGAGAAGGGTGATCAAAAATAAATCACAAAAACTATGGAAATGTACTAATTAATAAAATACCAATACATAATTATTCATGTGACCACATAAAATAATTATAGCACTAATATTAGTGCACTCACTCAATTATAATATTCCTCTCATAGGAAAAATAATTTTAAAACAAAATATATGCTTGGAAATATTTTCATTAACCGGCATTCTTTGATTTCTCGGTAAAAACAAACTGCACTTGCTTTAGAAACTTAATTAAAATTCCAAGTGCTAATATCCTCAAATAAAAATCATAATAACTTGCTCACAATGTCATACGTAACAAAACTCACATAATCAATCAGTCACGTAATTTCACATAATATCACGTCAAAGCAGTCGGCAAACACAGACAAACTAGACGTCTCTCCGACCGATTTTTTTTTTTTTTTCAAGGTTTTTCACTCTTTCTTTCTCGACTCTATTTCCAACTCATTATTCCTATTTTCTTAATAGGACAGTCAATCTCTCTGACATCTCAGTATTCTCAATAGTGTTAAGACACTATCTCACAACATAGGGAAAAGTACGGGGTGTTACATGTACTATCAAATTTAGATAAAATTCATGACTTCATGCATAATTTAAAATTCATGTGGCTAATATAAATACACTTAACTCACCAATTAAAACTTATGCACCACATTTATAAAAATTTTCCTTTTAACTAAGCACATTAAAACACATATATAATGATTAAATCACATCAGATAAATCAAACCAGTTTTTATTATAAATGGATGCCGAATCCTAATTATTAATAATTAAGCCCTTAATCAGGGATTAAAAGTCGGGGTATGACATACTATCCACTTTAAAAGAAGTTTCGTCACGAAATTTGTACCACAGGAAATAATTCTGGGTATTTCTCCTTCATGCTAAACTCGAGTTCTCACGTCGCCTCTTCTTGGTCATGGTGCTTCCAAAGAACTATTACTAAAGGTATCGACTTATTCCTTAGTACTTTAACTTTCCAATCTAGAATAGATTCGGGTCTCTCCTCATATCAATTGGATTCCTAATTCCAATTTATATACATGAGATTTACTTGAGAATAAGTTCCCTCGTCCTTTTGCGGCGGTTCATTACTCCTACCTCATTCCTAGGGCTCATCTACGGAGTATCCTATTTTCCAAAGACCAAAATGGTCATCAATCCATTTCTTGTTACCTATCACATGCATAACACTTTCTTATGAATCTATCTTAAAACTATCATAGACCAATTAACTTAAGTCCTCGTACTCGAACACTATATTACGGTCTTAGCTTAAACTTTGAATTTCTATCATAATGAGTGGTCGATATCATTTATAGGACAAAGACTAATAATCTCAACTAATTACAATGAGACACAATTATACGAAGCCATAATTTGGGTAGTATACTACATCGGTAGACTAACATTTCTTGGTCTTATCAAACAAGGGAATCTATTATGACAACTTACAAGTTGCAAGGCTCAAACTCAACACAACATCAAAGCAAGGTGTTGTAGAAATTGTTCAAGAGAATCAAAAGAATGACCAGAGGGTATGAAATGATTAACTACTAGGTCGAACAAAATGACCTCGAGTAAGAACCCATCTGGTTTTTCATCCGAAAGTTGAAACACATGGGTTTTCAACCCAAAAGACGTCTACTGAGATTTGGATCATGTGGACTGGCCAGGTCCAACATCATCACCTCCCAGTCACACGGGAAACATCGTCCCGAACTTGGAGAGCCATGAACATACTATACATAACAAAGCATAAGTTCATCATGACAACTAAACTTATCTTAAGGTTCCTTATCCTATTGATCTCAAACCCCAAACCTCTCTTAAGACATATACACGCAGACATACGTACACAGGCAAAACACACTATTCTTATAATCTATCGTGTAGCAAAAGTCGATTCGATGTTCCGTCGCACTTGAACATTCGAACGTAGAGACTATGGTTCAACCTTTGATGCAACGTTTACCTTGAATTCGTCTCGTATTTTCATTCTGTGCTTTTCCTTTACCTCGTACATATCTTTTCATTCCTCTTTGTAGTTCAAAAGAACCATCATTTTCTTAAGGGAGCTGAAACGCTCTAAGTTCTCTTTCATTCTTCTACATCATCACCTTAAGAATCTAGATTGTAGAGATATACTACTAATCTAGTAGTCTATGTTCTTTTAAAATTGTGGTCATGCAACTTATAACAATCTATGTTCTCTGGGAAAACATATGTCACTTTTCTATCATTCATCTGATCATAACATCATAGACTGCAAAAATATGCCATGAAAGGCAAAACATTCAACATTCCATCATAACATGCTTTTCACATAAACATATTCATGAAGCATTTTAGAACATTAACATCTTTAAAACGTTGAAACTGCAGTTACCTTCTTTCCTTGATTGAGCACGATGCAATGGAGTGTTGAGCGGTGCCATATGAACCCATGTAAGTCTAAAGAATCAAACTAGACTCGACTCTTTAGAATAAGGTTTCTAGGGTCAGAGCGAACGAACCGCTCTGATACCACTCTGTCACAGCCCACTATCCCAATGACGGGTTAACCGGGGTTATGACTTGGGGTGAACAATAAGAAATGGGATGGACAATTACTTAACATTAAAGTATATGGAAATGTCACTCATAGATAAAATGCTAGGATCATATATGATTATTTGGATACTTATAAAACATACACATAAATGAGAACTGATTAAGGTGGGTTACCCAATAACACGTATCCCAACTTCATAACATAGGGCTATCCTAATCAACGTATTTTGCAGCGAAAACGTGTGAGATATACATATGAAGATGTATACTCAAGGTTACATTTCTTGAAATGTCAAAGGAACACCCGCTCAACATCATTCCATTCCATCAGTTGCTCAACCTGCACATTTAGAAATACATGCAGGGCTGAGTATAAAAATACTCAGTGGACATAGCCGAAAATACATTCATGCATACATATATAAATTGAACTGCCATAACAGTAACACACATGGGTTTTCTTAAATGACATGTGCTTACTAAAATATTTCTTTCATTTTCATAAAGTCGATCGGCCGATCATTTTCCTTCATATGATCCATATCTGTTCCTTTCTGTCACGCGCCGGGAAGGAGGCCTCCTTACCACGGACGCCAAGACCGGTCGCAAGCGACTCGCAGTCTCCATGAGTGTACACGTTAACCCTAGCTAGCGACCTTTGTCTAGCATAGGATCCCAATTGGATTTCCTTTAAAGTTGGCGAACCAACACAGATAGGATACATATAAAAACATAAACATTTTTGGCAGTCAATCATTTCATAAACATTTCATTTCATTTCATGAACATTTCATTTTCATTTCATAAGAGTCATTTATCATTTGGGCATAATAATAAACTGAAATTAACAGTTAAAATCATCTCATGCATATATTCGTATAAGAGGCCTACGACACGCAGGGGATCTCTATATACGTATAGTAAAAGTAATGCCCACCTGGATAGGCAAAGCCTGAAGATCATAATCACATAACCTGTCTTGGAAAGCAGTGCTAATCCCCTTGGTCCACAAAGCCTACAAGAAATTCTATTCTTAATAGGTCTCCTTGAATCTAATCTTAAGTCATGGTGTAGTGCTTAACACTCTATGATTCACTTAGCCGGGTTTTTAATGAATAAATAATTAAAAACATTTCTCTTGAGTTAAGAACACCAACAATATTCTTACTCATCTTTCTTTAATAATTGGAATTATAATTAAAATCAATTAAATCATAAATACTCTTATTGCAAAATATAATGCAATTTCATGTCATGCTTAGCATATAATAAGTAATTACTTATAATATGCACATAATAATAATTTATTATTATTATGAAAACTAGTCTTTGAAAATAATTAATTAAACTAATTAATAGTTCAATTAATTAAAATAGGGAAACCATTTAAATAGATGAAATAGAGCCCATGCTTAAATAAATAATAGCCCATATAAATTTAAAAGATGAGGCCCAACTCAATAAAATAGACATGGCCCTATTAAAAATAAAAACAAGCCCAAACATTTATTAAAATCGGCCCAAATAATTTAACTCGGCCCAAAATAGGAGCCCAAAACTCCAAGCCCAAACCTAGCCCAACTCTCAACCTTTCCTCCCTCAAAGCTGCGCCCCCACTCCCATTTCGTCTCTCTCTCTCTCCATTCAATCTCAAAAAGAAATTCGCTCAACTCTCTCTCGGCTCACTCAATCTGCCCGACTCCCTCTCTTCTCCGGCGAAGCAGCTAACCAGCCGCCGTCCGTCGACTCACCCTTCAACCTTCCTCTCTCTCAAACCTCGGTCACCACCACACGACCTTACTGAACTCGACACCCACACATCTCACGCTGCACCCTCCTCTTCTTCCTTTTTCCCGGCGAAGAGCGCCGGCTTCCCGAGCAGCAGCAACCGCGGAGAACCCACGGCCGCCGCAGTCAGAAACAGCCACCGCCGCTGACCTAGCTTCCCTGAAACCACCGATTCCCTCCTCCTTCCGACGACAACAGCTCGCTGCCGCCGCCAGTCTCTCTCCCTCTCGACTGCTCTCACGGCCGCTGGAGCTCGCTGGAGCAACGGCGACCACGACAGGCTCCACCTCCGCTGCTACTCCATCGTGCCCGGACCAGACCACCTCTCCCTCACCCCCGACTGATCGGCTACAATAGCGACGAGCCGCTGCTGCGCCTGAACCCTAGCCACCCCTCTTCTCTCTCTCCGGCCGTGGCCGAGCGACAGCGGCAGAGCCGCCACGCCCTGGCCTCCCTCTGTTAAACCAGCTACCGCCCCAACCCCTGTTCTTTCTCCTCCTCGGCAACGACGAAAACGCCGCCGCCTCTCTCGGCCTCTCTCTCTCTTGGCCCATTTTTGGCGACTGCAACAGCAAGCTACCGCCGCCTCTCCCTTAAAACTCCGGCCGACAGCAGCAGGAGAACCACCGCCGCCGACCGCATCTCTCCTCTCTTTTACTTGCGCCGGACGGACAACAGCGATGAGCCGCCGCCGACCGCCGTATCCCTCCGCCGAACAGCCCCACTGTCGGACCACCCCCAAGACTCACGCACACACACATATACAAGTTCTTTTTTTTTTTCTTTTCTTTTCAATGAATAAAAGGTTCTTGAAATCATTCAGTGACTCGTTTTGTAAAAACATAATCTTGCAGTTCGGTTATCAAAATTAAACATGTATGCTCTTCTCTAATAGTCGATTAGTAGATATCTTGCTCATTAGCATATATGAACAGTTATGCATTTCATATGTTGACTCTGTAATACATATAGGTAACATGAATGTATGTGTATGTGTGTTTCTTGTTTGGGCAGATGTGATTTGTGTGTCTATAATGGTGATTTAGATGTCTCATTCAATATTGCAAAAACAAGTAATGGAGTTTTTAAAAGATGAAACCTTGTGATGGTTCTTTGAGCTGGGGGCCTGGGGCTTCAGTGATCTGCAAAGCATTTATTTGTGATGGTTCTTTGATTGTTGTGGGATGGAAGATGGAATCATCAACCCAGCTATGTAAGTTGCGAAAAGGTGGGAGTAGGTGGGTGTAGTGGGAGAGTAGGTGGAAGTAGTGGGAGAGTAGGTGGGAGTAGTGGGAGGAATAAAATAATAAAATAAAAAGTCTTCCCGGTTGTATTATGAAAACTGTAATAATTCTTCAGTGTTTGCTTAAATAAAAGCTCGTGAAAATGCTTTGAATGCTAAATTAAATAAATATGCAATGCATATAAATTTAATAACTAAATTTACAAATGTTTTTGTAAATCATATTTATTTTTGTTGGAATTAAAAATAAATTCATTTTCTTTATATCCGGCGTGAATCATCTTACTTCTAAATTTCGAAAATAAATTCTAAATTTAACTCAGGGAAACGGGGTATTACAGAAGTACACCTTAGTAGTTGTGGATGATTATTCACGATATACTTGGGTTATCTTTCTCTTCAAGAAGAAAGAGACACTTGAGGAACTGCCAAAGCTGCTGAGAAGACTGAGCGTTGAAAAGGAAGTCAACATCATCAGCATCAGATCAGATCGTGGGACTGAGTTCCTCAATACTGTCATTCGTAAGTATTGTGATGAACAAGGAATCAGTCATCAAACTTCTGCAGCAAGAACTCCACAGCAGAACGGAGTTGCAGAAAGAAGAAATCGGTCTCTAAAGGAAGCAGCAAGGACGATGCTAGCCGAGTCAAAACTCCCCTTGAAGTTTTGGGCCGAAGCAGTCAACAACGCATGCTACACGCAGAATCGCTCCTTCCTCACTCAGAGACATGGAAGAACTCCATACGAGTTATGGAAGAACAGAAAGCCATCGATTGCCTACTTTCATGGTTTCGGTTCTAAGTGTTTCATACACAACAATGATAAGAAGAGGTTGAACACTTTCGATAACAAGGCTGATCCAGGAGTCTTCCTTGGATACTCTGGAATAGAACGTTCAAGCAAAGCCTATCGAGTGTTTAATACTCAAACTCTTTGTGTTGAAGAAATACCTCATGTGATCTTTGATGAGTCTACAGATGGTTTCAGGGAACAAGAAGCTGAAAAGTGTGTTCAAAACACTGAAGGTTCCAGAGCTGAAATCCACAACACCGAGCCCTCTACTGTCTTGATATAGGGACCAGGCAAAGATGAAGATGCTGAGATGCTTCAGTATCAGAAGATCAACCGAAGGTCTGAAGTTCAGACTGGAGTCAATGCAGACGACATCAGTCAAGGGGGAATTCCAGTTGCTAAAGTTCGAGTTGAACGCGCAGAAGCCGCCCCAGCTCAACTCACCCCTGCTCCAGAAGGTGCTCAACACCCCAGAACCATTCTGACCGAAGAAGCCCCACCTTCCCCTGAAGAGATCAAGAAGTATCGCAGATGGTTTGAACTCCACTCAAAGGAGAACATCATTGGAGAACCATCAGATGGCGTCAAGACTCGGAGATCAATGTGCAACCTCGTCTTCGACATCAATCAGAACATCATTTTCTGTCTTCTTTATGTTCTGTTTTAGAACTATTTTCGTTCTTGCTCTAAGTACAAGTTTTTAGGTTCTATTGTTAAGGGGGAACTGTTTTCACCCCATGTTTAGAACTTGTACTGTGAGTTCAGTCTTTTTGCTGTCTAGAACTGCTGTGTGGTTTTGGCATCATCAAAAAGGAGGAAATTGTTGGGAACCTTGTGGAATATCCTAACCCTTGTTTTGATGATACCAAAATTCATAGGACTTATATGTAATAGACTAGAATCGTTTTGAACTCAAGTGTTAGAGTTCGTTTCTAGTTTAGTTGCGGTGTCGAAGACTGAAGACTGAAGACTGAAGAACGAAGACTGAAGACTGAAGACTGCAGTTACCAACTGAAGTATCAGTTGAAGAATCAGTTGAAGACTGATTATTTAATGCGCGCAAAGGACTGATACTAAAGACAAGTATCAGTTGAACATTCCTCCTAGGACTGATCTTCCAACATTCAGAGGAAGCCACGTACGCACAAGTACAGCCGCATTAAATGCAGAGATCTCAGAATATCTTATCTCTGCAGAGGTCATTCCTATCTGGTGGTTACTTTTCAGAGATGTCACATCTCCTGTCCATCAAAGAGAGCCGTTTCCACACAGACAAGGAACCTCGAAGATTGAAGCCTCAGCCCAAATTCGAATTGCTCTCCAACGGAAGAAATCTTGACGATGATTTACGCCAACGGATCTATTCAAGAGTTCTCCTACAAATAGCGCTCGAGGATAACTTCAACCTTCACCGATTCAACGACATAAGCTGAAGCTCTGCTAAAATTGCTACTCAGCCTAAAGCTTAACCGCCCCAAAGCTTGAATCGAAGAAGAGAATTCCAAAGCCAAAATCAGTCACTGCTGATTACATACATTCTCTTAGACCCTAGGCATATATCTGTTTACCCAGAGGCCAAAGGTCAAACTTGCTTCAAAGAACTTGTTCTTTGTAAGTATAGTTGGCACTCATTCAAACCTCCTCCCCATAAGAGTGTTTGAGTGGTTCGGAGTCCAGGAAGGTACTCTGAACTCTGAGTGAAAAGTCTGAGCACGAGGTGTGCTTAGCAGGGAAATCCTACGCGAGGTGTGTGGGTGCTGAAGAAGGGTTTTCTTCAGTTTACGGTTGTGTGCACCAGGCAAGCACACGGGTACGATTTGCAGTGCACCAGTGAAGCACTTGCGTAGTGGATTGTTGGTCTGATCAACCAACCGTTGATGTATGATCACTAATTTCTTAGCAATAAATACCGCAACTAACACGGTGCAATTGTAGCAAATAATCAGTAACCGAGTATCGTATCCACAGGGACTGATAAACAAAATTACTCTAGCTATTCCCTAAACAGACATTCACAGTAGACAGGCAAAGCAAATAAGACGGTGAATCAAATACTAAACTTAATAAAAAAAATCTAAACAGCAGAAAAACAATGATAAATAAATCAAATAGAAAGAAAACTCTGACCCTAGAGATGTACTTTTACTAATTAACTACATGCATTTAATCTATTGATTCAATTACCAATTTAATCCAACCCTGATGAGAGATCACAGAACTATTCACAAGCTTCTCTAACGAACACCTATGAAAGTAGATTAATTTACCCCACTTCGCATTCAAGACTCCAAGGAATAAATTAACTCCCAAGCGTACACAAAGAATAGCTCCCTATAGTTTCACCTATCCCATTCAAGTGTCAAGGCTACTACTATAACATGCATTCCTGAATCGGCTGAACAATTATCGCATTCAAGACTCAAACTGAACAGCTAGACATGTAAATTATTGGCCAAATAATTCACAAGAAATTAAGCACCAGGAATCATGAATCACAAGTTGGAGGGCAAATTGATATCAATAAATCATACACACATAATTAATCAGCTATGTACAAACCCTAGGTTCAGATTAAAGAACTAGCCAAACATACTAAAATAAATCATAAACATAATTAAAAAGAACACAATTGAAAGAACTGAATTAAATAAAACTCTGAATAAAACAATTGTAGCGGCTTGAATCTTCAATCTTGTGGAAATCCAATCCAAGCTGTAAAAACTGGAAAGCAATAATAATCTAAAGCTATGAAACTGAGAAAATAAAGTTTTGGACTGAAAAAAGAACCCTAGATAGGTCAAAAGAAGACCTATTTAAAGTATCGGGGTAAAATACAGTGTTTGGAACCTAGAAGAACTCTGAAAATTGGAAAATCTCGCAAACCCGCCAAATTCGGCGGTCAAACTCGGCGGTCGCCGTTTAGGTCGCCGAATTTGGGCTGAAAAATGACCAAATTCGGCGCCCGCCGAATATAGAGCTTGCAGTGCAAAACTGAAACAGAAATTTCGGCGACCAACTCGGCGGTCGCCGTTTAGGTCGCCGAATTTCTTCTTCAAAATGCCCAGTTTCGGCGGTCGCCGGTTAGGTCGCCGAATTTTGACTGCTGCGTGCGACGTTTTTGTTTCGGCCATAACTTTCTCGTCCAAATTCCGATTTATGATCCGTTTGCGCTCACGAACTCGTATCGAGACGATCTACAACTTATATTTCAGAACATTGTTCCAAATTCGAACTCAATAAATCTGAAAATTCCTTCAAAGTTCGAGTAAGAATCATGTTTCACAAGATAAAACAAATTAAGCACAAAACAATCATCCAACACTCAATTTCCTATAAAATTAACGTCATATGAACATTAAAAACCATGGAAATATGAGTGTTATCAATGTAGGAAAGGGTTTTTCCGAACCACGTAAAAGTCTCTGTGTTATTTACAGCTTTCAGTTTTATATTCTTACTTGTGCTATTTCAATTGATAAAACTGAATACTGAATAACAGCAAAGAGAAACTTTAATCCAACAACCTGCT
Organism: Salvia miltiorrhiza; assembly: GCF_028751815.1. Taxonomy (NCBI): domain Eukaryota; kingdom Viridiplantae; phylum Streptophyta; class Magnoliopsida; order Lamiales; family Lamiaceae; genus Salvia; species Salvia miltiorrhiza. The sequence goes on from NC_080391.1 coordinate 42,132,485, forward strand.
CCACCGAGGCTATTACGAAACTAAGTTTAATTTCCGCTGCGTATGATATCAATCTGACTGAACTATCCTCTGATAGTAAGGAAGAGTGATATCATCTCTATCTTTGCAAACACGACTGAAGGCCTTACTTGGATCAGTTAAGTTCCAGTAACTTAACTGATAACTCATTACTGAAGAGCTTTCAGTATCAGTTGTCAACCCTGTTGGTCAAAACTGATTTCAGTAAAACATGAGTCCTTGTTTGCGTGCAAAGTTTCGTTTTGATCTCTGACTGAGATCCCTCTGATTGAGGTCAGTAGATTAAGTCAAAAATAGCCTATAAGTGTATTCCCCTCCCCCCAATACACCTATTCGAGACCCTCTGGACCTAACAGATATATATGTTAATTCGTGTATCACTTTGGTTTACTATGAGTGAGAGTTATATAGTAACTTGAGTACTCTGTATCTTGGGTGATAGCGGTTAATATATGATATTTGATTATATGTATTAGTACCCGTATCCGATATAGGATAATGACATCCCCTTAAGGAGCTCAATAAAGTTTATTGCGCTAAACCCTGCAGGTTGATTAAGTTCAGGCGCAATAATAAGGTGTGAGTGGTACTGCTTAAGGATTACAAAGAGATTAATTAATTAAAGTTGTCAGAGCTATAATTAATTAATGGATGTCGGATATTTTAAATACGGAGATTTAATAAGTCAAAATACAAGCCCCGACTCATCACCGGCAATAAAGGGGTAAGTCAGTATTGGTTCTCTAGTGGAATGAACTAATATTTATAAATTAATTATGGTCTGGGCTGGCCATGGAGAATTAATTTATTTGAGGCCCATCTTTATTCCTTGTATCTGGTCCCTGGACTGGCCCAAAGTCTCCTAGCCCTAGAAGCAGCAGAAATCGCCCCCTACACTAATCTGGCGCCCCATACGTATTTATTTGTTTAAATACAACTGTCTGCTCTCAGGAAAAATACACACTAATTATTTAGGTTTTTTTTGAGAGAGCAGAGAGGCGCAGAAAAGTGAGGAGCAATTTTCTGCCTTGGGACTTTCACAGCTCGCTGTCCATCCAACGGTGAAAGCTGAGCGGGATACAATTCAGAAGATCTGAGCTGTAGTCAGATTTTCGCAGAAAATCAAGTTCTGGCAGTTTCGGCAGAACGGCCATAACTTCCTCCACAGAACTCCGATTCAGGCGAAATAGGTGGCCACGAACTCCAAGACAAAGAAGTCGTATTTCTGGGTAAAATACGATTTGAGGACGTTTAAGGCTTCAAACGAAGGCTTGAAGCTGACTGGTATGTTCAGCTGCGAGTTTGACGAATTCTTCTGAATTCTTCAGGTATTTCTGAACTCCAACGTGCAGCACTTAAATTCATAGGGGCATGTTAGGGATTAATCGTTGTATGATAAATTAATAATAATCCAAGAAACGATCTTCGGGGAAATCGAGTATTAATTCAGTTTAATATTCCTTCAGGGAGGACTTCGAAAGCAAGATAGGCAGTGGTTACATGCTGCCTGCGGAGGATCGATCCTAAACAAATCTACAGCAGAGGCTTTCAAACTCATAGCTGACATGGCCGAGGAGTGTAGAGTGAAGAAGAAACAATAGTCAGGAATGCACCAACACCGAATCCTTCTGCCCAAGATGATAAGCTGGATAAGCTATGCAACATGTTCGAGAAGTGCATGACAAATCAAGGGACATCCAACCCAGGGGTCCCAACATCCGGAAGCCTGTGAGGACTTGCCAACTCTGCATGGCAAATTCACATGCAACTGATGAATGTCCACAACTGTTCGAGGACGAGGAGGTTAATGTTGTTGGGCAACGGCCAGGAGGAAGTAATGGGGGACAGAATCAGAAACCCTTTGAACCCTACAGGCAACAATACAACAACCAAGGATGGAGACAGCACGAAAACCTCAGGTACAACAACAACAACTATTTGGGGCCGAACCAAGGGCAAACGAGCAATCAACAGCAATACTCGCAACAACCTCAACAGGCAAGAGGATCCTCCTTGGCAGAGCTTGTGCATCAAATGGCACAACAACAAGTGAAATTCCAGCAGGAGACTGAAAAGTTCATGATGGAGACAAGGGGAGGAATGTAGAATGTGAATGCCCAACTGTCACATCTTGCCCAAGCAGTGGCTCGCCTAGAAAGAAAACAAGGAGAACTTCCTGCCCAAGTGGAGGTAAAGAAAGTAAACGATGTGACACTCAGGAATGACAAGGAATTACTCGAAGTGGTTGGCAAGAAAACTCAGGAGGAATCAGAAGTTAGTGAGGAAGTTGGAATGGGGTCGGCAGATGAGGAAGAATTAGCGCAAGAAAGGAAAGCCAAGAAGAAAGCAGCAGAGAAAGGCAAAGAAAGATTGAGACATGTTAAGCCCATAATCCCCTTCCCAGGCAGAATGGCCAAAGAACAGGAAAAAGAAGAATTGACCGAATTGGTGAAAATCTTCAAAAAGGTGGAAGTCAATATGCCTCTTCTGGTGAAGAATTGACCGAATTAGTGAGGGGGACGATTTCTGTCTCTTCTAGGGCTAGGAGACATTGGGCCAGCCCAGGGACCAGATACAAGAAATAAAGATAGGCCTCAAATAAATTAATTTATCTATGGTCAGCCCAGACCATAATTAATTTATAAATATCAGTTCATTCCACTAGAGAACCGATACTGACTTACCCCTTTATTGCCGGTGATGAGTCGGGGCTTGTATTTAGACTTATTAAATCTCCGTATTTAAAATATCCGACATCCATTAATTAATTAGAGCTCTGACAACTTAAATTAATTAATCTCTTAATAATTCCTTAACCAGTACCACTCAAACTTTATTATTACGCCTGAACTTAATCAACCTGCAGGGTTTAGCGTAATAAACCTTATTGAGCTCCTTAAGGGGATGTCATTATCCTATACCGGATACGGGTACTAATACAGATAATCAAATATCATATATTAACCGCTATCACCCAAGATACAGAGTACTCGAGTTAGTATATAACTTTCACCCATAGTAAGTCAAAGTGATATACGAATTAACATATATATCTGAATACTTATTAGTATTAAGATCTTATAAGTCACCGAGATCTTGATTCTTCACTTAAGTCAGATAGAAGAATACATCTCAACTGTGGTCCTATCAATACGTAATGACGTACCAGTATAGACAAGTAGCCAAGACAAACTACTTCCATCTATACTGCAGCCTAAACCAATAACTTGTCCTAGAGTTATTTCGGCTGTGATCATATTATATCTCTTAAGGTTATTCCAATTATATGGTCTTCTGTGATCTACAACACACCATATAATCTACTTATATAGAGATAAAGAACATACATATGCAATCATGAACACAATCATATAGAAGATTAGATAGTGAACTTAGGAAACATTGTATACAAGCATAAAACGTTCTTGCTTTCAGTATACAAATCCAACAATCTCCCACTTATACTAAAGCAAACTTTTAGTATACAATGCGTCTATTTACCAATCACCTAACACTTCTCCCACTTATACTTAAAGTTTCCTAAGTGGGTGGCATCAATCTGGCATCAATCGCATTCCCATCTTTCAATGACCATTTGCGATAAGCCTTTTGTGAAAAGATCAGTAGGTTTCTCCAATATGTGAGAATTTATTCTTTGAGCGCATAACCTCGATTTACGAATAATCGTATAACTTGGTACTTACTCTCCATGTGTTTGACCCCTTGTGGTTCTTGGATTCCTTAGAGTTTGCAACTGCACTTGAGGTACCACGAAGGTGATGCTCTCACGCAAACTAGGAATCACTCTTAGACCCTGGAGGTAGTGGTCAAACCAAAAGGTTTTACCTCCCAAGGAAAACACATAGCTCGAGGTAATTATTCTTTGTTCCGGTCAGCCTGGAAATCTGAAACCGTATAATCCAAAAAGGGAACTAAACTGTCTAACTGGTAAACTACCCTTATTCTCTAGTCAAGGACTTGAGAATATAATTTACCACAGTTCAGTCTTAACTAGAACTATACTGATATCTTACAACCATGCTAACTGCATAGCAAATATAAGATCTCGTACATAGCAATCCATACATGAAGCTATCTACTGCGGAAACGTAGAATACTGCCTTCATTTCCTCAACCTTAATAGGCATCTTAAGACATAGTCTTTAGATAAAGGAACGCCATATCTAAAAGTTAGCAATCCTTTCTTGGCGGTATTCATACTACAACGAGTATTCTCAGTATCAATGTAAGACACTCGAGATAAGCCCAACATTCTTTTCTAGTGATCCCTTATTACTTTGATCACAAAGATGTATACTGTACCTCCTTAGTCTTTCATATGAGACTGTTCGGATAACCATTACTTTATGTCTTAACAATAGCTCCATATTGTCGCCAATTAGGAGGATATTGTTTACATAAAATGCAAGATAAACCACATCACCGATGACACGAGAGCGATTGACACGAGATGTTTCTCTCCCTCCCTCACGTAACCTCGATGGTTTAAGTGAGCTGCTATGGGTAAAATGATCCGAATGTTCTGAGCATGGCACTGGCGAAAATATCATCATAACCTATACCTTCACACTGGGCATAACCTTTCGCCACCAGTCTAGCTTTAAAAGCTACGACCTTGCTCATTCGGACTTATCATTCTCTTGTATACTCACTTGCAACCTATGGCTTTACGGCATTCTTGTAGCAAGATTTTCTTAGTATACAACCATATTCTTAATGGATTGCTCCATTGAGGCGTGCCAGAAATCTACATTCTCGTCTTCCACTAATTCCAAGTAGATATCTGGGTCGATTCTCTTATATTCACTACCAGGGACTGAATCCAAAGATTCTCCCAAGAACATAAATCGATCGGGTTGTCCCACAACCCTCCCACTACAATGGATCTGTGGTGGCACATGTGTGTCAACAGTGCGTGCAGTGTCTTATGGTACAAAACTCTTGCACACTTGGCTTGGGTGATGGAATCGCCTGTCTAATGTCTTCAATTTCTTGAAGTACACTATCTGACTTGGATTAGTGATTACTCCCATAGTCCACTTCTAAGAATCGTGTGTCATTGCTAATAACCACCTTCTGATTCTTTAGGACTAATTGCAAAGATACATAACTCATCATCGAACATATTTTTCCAAGAGTGACCTATTTCTTCTCTCCACCACACCATTTTATATAGGGATTACATGGTGTAGTAAACTGGGTTGGAATCCCAAACACTGACAATGAATCAGAAAAGATCATTCATAACACATTATTGGCCCTTTATCCCCTTTTTCATGAATGACCTGGTCTCCATCTTTTCCTCTATACAGGATTCGCAGGTTCGAAATAGTACAACCTGGATTGAATCCAATGTACTTATTTAGACACGAGCCTTTGGATCCTATTAAGATAGATGTGACCTATTTCTAGGGTATCAATATATGTGTAAGATCCTCATGAGAGATTATCCTTAACTTTTCTCTTTCTTTTGTTCGATGATGTAAATGCAATATAAAGGTATTTTGTAGACAAGTTATAGTATGAAGAGAGATGTTCAAAATACCAGAATAGACAACTTTGTCATTTCTTATGATAGAAACACCACTATCAAAAATGACATAAGATCCATCTATTCAAAATTTTGGAACATGATAAGGAACTCTCAAAAACTAAACTATGTCTTTAGAACTTAAAGACAAGGCTTCAATTGCAACAACTGCGACTCTAGTCACGTTGCCTATGAAGACAATCATCTCATCACTTCTCAGCTTCCTTGTCAGCTTAAAAAGCCATGCAAGGTGTAACAATCATTATCAGTTTCTCTCGTTATCCACTACTCACAACTGAGTAGAAAATGAGCTGATATGTCTCAGTTACTATAGCAAGTGAAGTACCTTAACCCTTTGCCTTGAGTATTGAAAGAAAAAATCTTCAATACTCAATCTTATCACACCACTACTCCCACTATTTCCCTTGTCTTTCTTGCCCCTTGGACCCTTCTTCTTCCCGTCATTCGACGAAGAAGATGGCTCTCCTTTGGCAATAACAAGTGCTTGCACATCTCTTTCCCACAACTTCCTTAGCCGTAACTAGAGCATTCAACAACTCAAAAAGAGTATTATCTTTCTTGCTCATAACAGCGTTGAGGCGGAAGTTCTTAATTAAAAGACTTGGGAAGAGAGTTCAGGATAATATCGACTTTTGTCTCACCGTCGATACTCCCATTGAGCAAGTCAAGTCCGTCAAAATTTGCATGACATACTCGTGCACTGAGCTGTGCTCACTCATAAAAAATAACAAGATTACTCTCATCAAATTTAAATGAGCAGCTCAGTCCGACTCTCCGAACACTTCCTTGAGATTCAACATGATGCTAATAGCATCGTCCATGCCCTGATGTTGGAGCTACAAGGTTTGTGACATTATACTCATAATATAGCATATAGCCACATTATTCGTCTCATGCCACCTTTTATGTAATTCCTTGTTCTCATCAGTTAACTCATTGTTCGGACCATAAGAACGTGGAGTAGTAAGCAACACAAAAAATGTGTTAGTTTGTGATAAAGATAAAAAACCAAAACTGCGTTTCCATTTTATATATGTGGACCGGTTAAAAGACTTTGTGCAAGAATAAAGAAACAGGAGACATAGACATATCTGAAAGTAACGAACATAAAGCACATAATTCGTAACAATAATATTATAACCTTTTGATAAAACAATATTAATGAAACCTCCAACCGCTCAAAGAATCCCATGTGCAAGCCACGTTGGGTGGACGTTTACACACGAACTCCTCAACCAGACTATTTACCTAGCCATTTAATTTCCATCCATGTCAACTTAACCCTTTGACAAAGGAAATTAATAGTTGGCACCTTAACTAGACCATATCATTATCAAGAAGGGACTCCTTTGGGAGTTGTACATTGTACTTGATATGATATCTAAGCAATGACCACATTTTAACCTTGAAAATTAAATTCTCGAAATTAGCATACTCACTCGGACCATGCCGCTTTCAATTTAATTTTCTTGGTTATCTTATTTAATTCCATTCTCCAAAGTACTTGTGAAAATTACACAAATAAGCCACGTGGGGTGGACGTTTACTGCATAACTCCCACTACTTTAATGGTTTAAATATTTTTATAGAAACCTCATCTGACAAACTTATGAGAAACAAAAATGAAGTAAGCCACGTGGGGTGGACGTTTACTCACATTGTCAATCATTTTGTCTAGAGACCGCATGTGGAGGTCTACATAATTTTAAGAATAAAATTAATTAGAAATAACCACAATTTAACTTTGAAATTAAATTCTCGAATTTTGACATACTCACTCGGACCATGCCGCATTCAATTTAATTTCTTAGTTATCTTATTTAAATCCATCATCTAAAGTACTCGTGAAAAATTATACGAGTAAGCCACGTGGGGTGGACGTTTACTGCATAACTCCCACTACTTTAATGGATTTAAATATTTTTATAGAAATCTCATCTGACAAACTTATGAAAGAACAAACATGAAGTAAGCCACGTTGTCGCAGCCCGCCACCTAGCCAGTGATAGTGTAGACCGGGTATCGATACGACTAAATGAAAGAAGGATCGAAGGCTGTAAAACTAAACTCGTTTGTGCGGAAGCATAGACAACTCATAACAACTTCAACATTCCTTTAGGTTATAATCATCGGCATTTCCATAAAAGTCGAACATCGAAGTTTGAGTTACACAATCAAAAGGGTCGTAATTCAAATATGTACAGGGATTCTAGTATATACAGAGTTACACAACAAAAGGTGATCGTACTATATGTATGAAGACATATAGCCGAGAGTCTATTTCTTAAATAAGCCAGGAACAGCTTCAAAAACATCATGCTGCCATAGAGGCGAAAAAGCATCAAAAGGTGATCACTCGAAACAACGATTTCCCCACCAACACCACACCATCCTCCGTCCATGCTTAACCTGCACATTTAGAAATATATGCAGGGCGTGAGTACATAATACTCAGTGGGCAGGCGCCGAAAGACAAGAAAAATGCTCTTAGAGCTATATGTTTGATGCTTGCCATAATCATCAGCAATACACAGAAATTAAGTTAACGTCAAAGAGGCTGTGTATGCAGTTTTCATAATCAAACATCATAAAGGAGTGTCTGCAGACAAATAATCAACATGTATGTACCGCATCTACATTTTATCATCATCAAGGTACTGAGAAGTAGGCCTCCTTCTCAAGCACCGTGACCGGCCGACCCGAAGACGGCTCTCAGTCACCTCTGTGTACACAACCCCGCTTGTGGCAGGATCCGAATTCGTCTCATCAGTAGAGGGTAACACACAAGTTCATCATTAGAAATATTGGCAAGTCAAACAGTTCATAAACATCATTTTAACTCAACATTTGATAAGCTCATAACATCAATAATTCATTTTAGAAAACTCGGTGATTTCATACTCAACATATTCTCAACATACTGCCCACCTGTAGTGCTCAGCTTACTGTAGGTGGTACTCGATGTGACCTTCACTTGCGTCCTCGATTGGTCTCTGTAGTTGCGAGGGATATGTTAGAAACTTTCTCACAAAAAGCTTAACCTTAATCCTATAAAACACTCCTCATAAACATTGTCAGCTTATCTCCGTCTAATCACTCGACTCTATGATAAAACTCTAATCTTATTCTTAACTTCGCTTGGAAGGCTAGATTAAAAGCAATCAAGCACATAAGCATGCATAAACACTTAAGCATACAACTCAAAAACATAACACAAGTAAGGAAACATAAGTTAACTCGGGGACCAGAGCAGAGGAATGCTCGGTGGTCGGAGTGGAAAAACTCTGTCGAGTTGAGCGGGATAGCTCGGCGAAACAGCGGAGAAATGCTTGCCAAGGCAGAGGAATCAACTTGCCCGGGCAGCAAAAACATGAACTCTCTGGCAGAGCAGCGAAGAAATGCCAGAGGAATGGCGAACTCTCTGTCGCCAGAGGAATGGCGAACTCTCTGTCGCCAGAGGAATGGCGAACTCTCTGTCGCCAGAGGAATCAAATGTCAGAGAAATCAAACATCAGAGGACTCGATCGTCAGAGGACTCGATCGTCAGAGGACTCAAACGTCAGAGAAATCAATCATCAGAGGAGTCGATCGTCAGAGAAATCAGACGTCAGAGGAATCAATCATCAGAGAAATCAGACGTCAGAGGAATCAGACGTCAAAGAATTCAATCATCAGAGAAATCAGACGTCAGAGGAATCAGACGTCAGAGAAATCAAACATCAGAGAAATCGAACTCCAGAGGAAACAAACTCCAGAGGAATCGAACTTCAGAGAAAAAGGACTCGCTGGCAGGGCAGCGAGGAAATGAATTCTCTGTGATACCCCGGGAAAACATCTTCCCTGGCAAACTTGGGAAAACGATTTCTCTGGCATGCCAGCGGGAAAACGAATTCTCTGGCATGCCCGAGAAAAGACTTCTCGGTTCGAGAACAAAGCTCAAGGCAGAACAGTGCCCTAAAGAGCAACTCGAAAAACTCGTCAACTTTGTCATCCTCAAAAATCATCAAACACTCAAAAACATCAAAACTTAGCATGCATCAACATAACTCACTCAAAAACTCTACAAACTCAAAATCATCAAAAACATTTACTCCTTCATACATCCTTACTCCACACCAAAACATCATACAAGACTTCACTAACAGATTTTTCCCAAAATCACATATCAAACTCATTTTGTAAAAACTCCATCTCCGGACTCAGTTTTGCAAAAACTCATGCTCAAGGCTAAATTTTGTAAAACACATGCTAATCACTTCAAAACATCACATAACACACTGAACAATACATATAACACATTTCATCTCGGTTTTAAGAAAAGAAGGATTTTTACAGGGCACAAACCCAAGTTTTCCGAAAATGAAGAAAAGAGGAGAAGGGGAAGTTTCTCATGCTTAAAACATCTTAAAACTCACATAAATCACCACATACTTCTCACACAAGTCTAGACTCCAAAAACAGAACACTTATGCAAAGAGTTTCAAGAAAAAGACGTCTTTTCCCGATTCCTTCCGGTTAGAATTCAACAAATCTTCTTGAAACAAACGTGGAAAGTGTTTAAGGCTAGATTTAGCGGAGTATTTGGTCTCAGTGGTGACTGGTGAAGCTTTGAGCTTGGTCTCCAATGGAGGAAAGAGAGAATATCGTGAGGGAGAGAGAAGAAGTTGATGGCCGAAAAGATGAGAAATGACGGAGAGAGAGACGCTTCGGTTTTAACAATATTCTTATCCCAAAGGATTAGAAGCATTAAATGCTTGAATAGTAATTTGTCTCCCCTTAGCAGCAAATCAAATCGGCTATTTCCACATGTGGGAAAAAGGATAAAATAATGGTGGTGAATTAGAAGTGTGCGACGGTAATCAAACATTTGTGCTAATTTACGAAAATTATACTGACTCAAATAATATAAATGCGCACATACCAAATAAATCATATAATATCAAACAATTAACTCGCAAGGTATCACATTATAAACAGATCATCACTCGCCATTAGTCTAATGGTCATTCTAGCTTAATCTTCTATATAGTGATTCTCGATCACTACCTCGACTCTATCTCTCGCACTTCGTCTCGACTCGAAAACAATTAACATCTACATCTCAATCTAACATCATTCTCAATTATCTTATCATCTCTATCTTACTCACATCACCATCCATTGATAACTTCCTCTCGACTCTAGTGTGTTAGTCCTTAACTCTCGATAGTATTTCGATACTATTGTAAGGTAACTAAATACGGGGTGTTACATCCTACCCCCCTTAAGAAAATTTCGTCCCGAAATTTGTGGTACTCACCTTCGGGAAAAAGCTCGGGGTATTTCTCCTTCATCTTCTCCTCAAGTTCCCATGTTGCTTCTTCTCTGTCGTGATGTCTCCATTGTACTTTCACCAAGGAAATTGCTTTGCTTCGTAGTTGTTGAATCTTCTTGTCCAGAATGGCTTCTGGTCTCTCTTCATAGCTCAAGTCTGGTTCAAGAGATACTTCTTCTTGGTGAATGACATGTCTGGGATCGAACACATACTTCCTCAATTGCGAAACATGGAAAACGTCGTGGACATTTGCGATACTCGGCGGTAACGCAAGTCTATAGGCTACAAGGCCTACTTTCTCTAGTACATCATACGGTCCAATATACCTTTGTTTCAGTTTCCCCTTTACTCCAAAACGGTGCACTCCTCGAGATGGGGAAACTTTGAGAAAAACTTTGTCACCTACATCGAAGTGAATCTCCGTTCTCCTGGTGTCCGCATAAGACTTCTGTCGGTCTTGTGCTTCTTTAATCCTCTGCCGAATTTGTCGAACAACAGTGATCATCTCATCTATGGCCTCGGGACCCAATATTTTCCTTTCTCCTACTTCGTCCCAATACAGTGGGGATCTGCATTTCCTTCCATAAAGAGCTTCGTATGGAGCCATGTTGATAGTTGATTGGAAGCTGTTGTTGTATGCAAACTCAATTAGGGGCAAAACTTGCTTCCATTGGACTCCTCGGTCCAACACAACAGTTCGAAGCATATCCTCCAAGATTTGTATGGTTCTCTCTGATTGTCCATCCGTTTGCGGATGAAACGCCGTACTAAAATTCAATTTAGTACCCAACTCCTTCTGCATGCTCGTCCAGAATCTCGATGTAAACTTTGAATCTCTATCCGACGTGATCGTCATCGGTACTCCATGCAATCGCACTATCTCGCGAATATAGACCTGAGCTAGCTTGTCGGATCCATAAGTAATTGGAATTGGGATGAAATGTGCACTCTTCGTCAATCTGTCAATGATCACCCAAATAGCTGTATTCCCTCTTTTCGACTTCGGCAATCCAGTCACAAAATCCATCGCAATATGGTCCCATTTCCACTCGGGAATCTCTAGTGGATGCAACTTGCCATAGGGTCGTTGGTGAAGTGCCTTCACCTGTTGACATGCTAAACATCTCTTAACAAAGGATGCAATCTCTCGTTTCATGCCCTCCCACCAAAACTTTGTTTTCAAGTCTTGGTACATTTTCGTACTTCCTGGGTGTGCAACGTAGGGGGTGTCATGAGCTTCGCTCATGATTTCATTCTTTAACTCTTCCACATTAGGCACACACAAGCGTCCTTCAAACATGATGGCGTTGTCTGCCGCTTCATGATATCCATCCATCTTCTCAACTCGGATTTTTGATCGTAGCTTCTCAAACTTTTCATCTTCCCTCTGCGCTGTGACTATCCTCGATCGTAGGTCGGGGTTAACACTCAGCGTAGCAATCATGCTTTCTGCCGTCTGGGGTGGTATTACTACCTCTAATTTCATCTTCTCGAACTCTCTGATCAAGCTCTTTTCTTGAGTAAGGAGAAATCCTAACTCCACTTGATTCTTCCTGCTCAACACATCGGCGACGATATTGGCTTTTCCCGGGTGGTAATTGATTCCACAATCGTAATCTTTTACCAACTCTAGCCATCTTCTTTGTCGCATGTTCAGATCCTTTTGCTCAAAGAAATATTTGAGACTCTTGTGATCTGTGTAAATCTCACACCTAACTCCATAGAGGTGGTGTCTCCAAATCTTCAAGGCGTGTACTACTGCTGCAAGCTCTAGATCATGCGTCGGGTAATTCATCTCATGTGGTCTTAGTTGTCGTGAAGCATATGCTATTACTTTTCCTTCTTGCATAAGCACGCATCCTAGACCATTCTTTGACGCGTCCGTGTAAACAGCATACTCCTTATCTGCCTTGGGTACGGATAACACCGGGGCAGTGGTGAGTCTCTTTTTCAGCTCCTGAAAACTTCGTTCACAATCATCCGTCCACTCGAACTTAACTTCCTTCTTTAGCAAGTGCGTCAATGGCTTGGCAATTTTTGAAAAGCCTTCAATAAATCGTCGATAATATCCTGCCAATCCTAGGAAACTTCGGATCTCATGTGGCGTAGTCGGCGATCTCCATTCTTGTACCGCTTGTACTTTCGCCGGATCTACCTCAATCCCTCTCGCCGAAACGATATGGCCGAGAAAATTTACTTCTCCGAGCCAAAACTCGCATTTGCTGAACTTAGCATAAAGCTTTTCAGCTCGCAGTCTCTCAAAAACAATCCTCAGATGCTCCTCATGCTCTTGTTTACTCCTTGAGTAAATCAAGATATCGTCTATGAACACTAACACGAACTTATCCAAGTATTCGTGGAAGACTCTGTTCATAAGATCCATAAACACTGCAGGGGCATTCGTTAGTCCGAAAGGCATAACTGTGAACTCATAATGTTCATATCTCGTGCGAAAAGCTGTCTTCGGAAGTCATCTGCTCGTACCTTCAATTGATGATATCCCGTTCTCAAATCGATTTTTGAAAACGTGCATGCTCCTTGAAGTTGGTCGAATAAATCGTCGATCCGGGGCAACAGATATTTATTCTTCAACGTTACTTTGTTTAGCTCCCGGTAGTCGATACACAACCTCAGGCTGCCATCTTTCTTCTTGACAAAAAGGACCGGCGCTCCCCACGGGGAAACACTAGGTCGAATGAAACCCATGTCTAGGAGCTCTTGGAGTTGTAGCTTCAATTCTTGCAACTCTGCAGGGGCCATCCTGTATCGCGCTTTCGACATCGGTGCGACTCCAGGTTCGAGATCTATCGTAAACTCGAGCTGTCGATCAGGTGGTAAACCTGGCAAAGTTTCAGGGAAAACATCTTTGTATTCTCGCACTATTGGTACGTCATCAATATCCGCTTGGGATTCTTCCTTCTGGTTCAAATACACAACATATGCAGTCGTGTCCTTCCTTCGCAAAAGCTTCTTGGCTCGCAAAGCCGAGATAATCGGCATCTTCTTCCATTTTCCTTTAATGCCAATGAAGGCAGTAGGCTCTTGGCCAGGTGGCTGGAATGATATTTGTCTCTCCTTGCATTGTATCTTTGCATGGTTCTCTTCCAACCAGTCCATTCCCAAAATTATATCTAAGTGCCACATAGGCATCACCCTCAGATTCTTGGCCTCGAGCTTCAACGTTCCTAATTCAAATTCTACGTTAGGACAAACGTGTGACACCGTAGTAGTTCTGCCTATAGGTGTAGTCACTTTCAGACATTGTGGAGCAGACTCTACTTTCAGTTCTAAAGTATCTACACACGTGTGAGAGATAAAAGAATGTGACGCTCCAGTGTCGAACAAAACTACTATGGATACGCCTTTCATCTCGCCTATACCTGTCAAATTTCCCCGATTCTGGTCTTGAGCTTTCTGATTGATCGCGAACATTCGTTGATGATGTTGCTGTTGATTCGCCTGCGGCCCAGCTGGTTGTCTTCCCGGCTGCTGTTGTCGGTGCATTGGCTGCTGGCGTACTGGCTGTGGTAGCGGTAGGACTCCTTCCATGGCCTTGAGCTGCGGCTGGAACGGTCTCCGTCTTCCACCGGTTCCACTTTGCTGTCGGTTCGGGCATTGGTTGGAGTAATGCCCGATTCTACCACAGGTGAAACAGCTGTTCGTTCCCATTCTGCACTCTCCCAAATGTAACTTATTGCATTTGGGGCAGGGAGGTACTCCTCTTGGTCCTTGTGCTGCTGCCACTGGGGCTGCATACTGTCGTTTCTCTTTGCCTTGTGAAAAAGGTGGCGCATTCTGACCTTGCCACGGCTTCTGGGGACCTTGGTTTCTCTCGTCCCACTTCCTTTTTCCCTTCTGTCCTTGTCCAAAGAAGGACTGACTCCCCGATTGAGCATTCGGGTTTGAATGGGGAACAGAGGGTTGACTCGTCTTCTCTGGCTGCATTGCCAGCTCCATGTCTAGTGCTCTGTTTAGTGCTTCGGCATACGTGAGTGCGCTCTGACTTGCTAAGACAACTCGAAATTCTTGCTTTAAACCGGCACAGAACAACTCTGACATCTTTTCATCCGTATCCACTCGATATGGTGCATATCGAGCCAAGTCACAGAAACAACGGTCATATTCAGCTACCGTTTTATTTCCTTGCTTCAGACTCGCAAACTCCATTTCTTTCCTTCTGCGATAGCTACGCGGTATATATTTCTCGCAGAGAGCTGTTTTGAATTGCTCCCACGTAAGCTCATCTATTTGCTCTGGGGTCAAAGTCTTCTGTTTGGCCTCCCACCAAAAATCTGCGGACCCCTTCAGCTGGTAAGTCATGCACATAAGGCGCTCAGCATCATTGCATCTAAGGAACCTAAAGATCCTTTCCATACTTCTGATCCATTCTTCTGTTTCAGCGGGGTCTCCGGCTCCACTGAAAGTAGGTGGATTTTGTCGGAGGAAGAGCTCTTCTACTCTCCTCTCTTGCTGTGGAGGAGGTGGAGGTGGTGGCGTAGGGTCTCTCTGTTCTTCCTCCTCCTCTTCTACTCGATTCCGATTTTGCCTTCTCGGGGGCATACTATAAGGAAAGGAAAATTCGCATCAACCTCAGAAACAAACTCTCTATGCTACAGTGCAGAGCAGAGAAACGATTTATATAAAAAGTCAGAGGGGGCATGGTCCATCAGAGGAAACAACATATCAGAGCAGAGGAATCCCTCCTCAGCGGAATCAATCATCAGCGGAATCGTTCAACAGCGGGATCATTAGCCAGTGCAGCGAAATCGAAAAGCCAGAGGAACGGTCTCGCCAGAGGAAATTACTTCTCCAGAGGATTCACTTCTCCAGAGGATTCACTTCTCCAGGGGATTCGTTTCGCCAGCGGAATCGCCTCGTCAGCGGACTTGCTTCGCCAGCGGACTCGCTTCTACTCTGGCGCAGAAATCTCAATGCTCTCATCTCATCTTACTTCCTCTTTCAACGTAAACTCTCCTTACCTCTACTCTATCGTTTTCTCATCATCTAAAAAACTCTCATTTGTTGGTCACTCATTTCTATTATCACTCATCTAGTTAAGCAACATTATCAACAAATCAGGCAACATCAACATCAAGTAAAACATATATACATAGGAAAATTGCCTCTTTGAGGTCTTTTCACAAAAGTTGGGATCTATTTACATCCAAAACAATCCCTTCTACCCAGGCATCATTATACTAAGCATTTAAAATGCGTACTTCTATACTATTTCATCTATGTTCATCATCAAGCATCTCAAAAGGCATAATAACATCTATGCTAATCAGCACAATCATCGCCCACCATCAGCTCCGGGTGCTCCATGTCTGTCTTCTCTCGGCTCAGCCTCTCCATCCTCATATTCATCAATTAAGCGAAAAACGCTATCATCGTCCGTCTCATCTTCCACGTCAGTATCCATCATTGGCCCGTACACAGGTATCTCGGGAACAGGCACCCACGTCTCTTCGCCATTAGTGGTAGTCTTCCGCTGCAGTAGCTGAGTCTGACCGTAGCCAACTGTCATCGCAGGAGTTTCCTCCTCAGATTCTTCTTCATCACTATCAAGTCGGGTAGGGCGTGATCCTCCCTCCTGGGCATCTCGCGATGGCGAAAACAGAATCGAGTGCATCATCGTCTGAAAAGCCAAGGTGCCCGGCTCAGGCAAAGGAGCAACCCTTGGATATGGGTTAAAGGGGACAATCTCAATTGGCTTCGTAGAAACAATTGGCTGCTCGGCAACCACAACAGTCGGTGTCGTTTCAGAGGGCGGTAATGGCAGAGGTGTCGTCACCGTAGAAAAATCCCATGATGGGAAATTTGCACTGGGAAATGGCATGAGTGTTAAAGATGAGAATGGATCATGATCCCTCACAGGGGAATAAGTTTCAAAAGCAATCGGCGCTGAGACAACAGGCTCAGACGTAACGGAAATAGGATCAGCTGGAGGTGGACGAATAATTGGATAGGGCTCTATTGGCAGTGGAGGTGCCTCTTCTGCTCCTCCTGGCGCTGGTCCATTCAAGTTCCCATAAGGCGGTGAAGGTGGATCACCGAAAGCAAAGTAGCGATAACTAGTCATCGCAATGAATCCACGGAAGTCGGCGCCCAAGTAGCGCCCGAAATCATTCCGGAAGATGTAGTGGGGTACTAGGGAAGTTACCCATTCTTGCCACTCCCCAGGAAGCTGCGGAATCAGGTGCGTAATGGCCTCAGCCTCGCCGATGCCACAAGATGTAGCCTCCATCCAGCGATTATGGTAACGCGCAAGGAATTCTCCGAGCGTATCACCCTCTTGAGGTCCAGTAGTCCTGAACCAATTTCGCATCGCCTCGCGATATTGCCTTTGCGTCGCTGTATTCTCTCGACTCTGCATCCTGTGATATTAACATCGTGTTCATCAAAAGTGAACGTAGCACCCGTCTGGTTTTCCTCAATCAACAACATACTCATTCTCTTTTGGTACGGTGGTGCCACGGCTACACTAGTCTCAAAATCTCCCCATAAAAGGGACAAGTATTGCTTCTTGTCATACTCCATCTCCTCAAGTATTTTCATCATTAAGCCATTTCGTTAACTCATTAGCAGATACAAGCTCGAAACTTATCATAGAAGCAGTAAAGAACATCAAAACATCAAGATCATCAAAAACATCAAAACATCAAAACATCAAAAACATCAAAAACATCATGAACATCAAAACATCAAAGATTCTTACCTCGGTAAGCAGGCGGAGATGGGGTGTTGGGGTGTTGTTTCCAAGACAACTCTCAACTAGTCTAAGATTCACTTTTAGACTAGGACTCCTTTTAAGGATAGGTGTTAGCAAAGTCCGACTTAGTCAAGAAACATACTCAGAGCAGACGACCTGCTCTGATACCACTCTGTCGCAGCCCGCCGCCTAGCCTGTGATAGTGTAGACCGGGTATCGATACGACTAAATGAAAGAAGGATCGAAGGCTGTAAAACTAAACTCGTTTGTGCGGAAGCATAGACAACTCATAACAACTTCAACATTCCTTTAGGTTATAATCATCGGCATTTCCATAAAAGTCGAACATCGAAGTTTGAGTTACACAATCAAAAGGGTCGTAATTCAAATATGTACAGGGATTCTAGTATATACAGAGTTACACAATAAAAGGTGATCGTACTATATGTATGAAGACATATAGCCGAGAGTCTATTTCTTAAATAAGCCAGGAACAGCTTCAAAAACATCATGCTGCCATAGAGGCGAAAAAGCATCAAAAGGTGATCACTCGAAACAACGATTTCCCCACCAACACCACACCATCCTCCGTCCATGCTTAACCTGCACATTTAGAAATATATGCAGGGCGTGAGTACATAATACTCAGTGGGCAGGCGCCGAAAGACAAGAAAAATGCTCTTAGAGCTATATGTTTGATGCTTGCCATTGACTCATCCAAAAACACCTAACGGATGGACTCGAATTTATACGAGGTCGTCCTAGGGTGGTAAGGTGACTCAAGTCGTCTCACAAGGAAGACTTAGCAGGGCTCTAACCGTATTGCTCACAAGAAACTTAAAAGAAATCTAAACACTCTAATCGGGTAATTGGGTCTGGCACTCTCTCCGATTAACTAGCGCGTAATTAAATAAGCTTGTAATTATCTAATGCAGAATCAACAGAAAGCATATAAATCTATCTAGGCGGAATGAGAAGGAAGCAGATTAAGAACGCAGGAAACTAAGAAACCTAGGGTTTTAACTAGCAATCTAGAAAGCATTAGATAAATCAATCAATCAAAAACAACGATTATCTAGGCGAGATTAAAGAACAACGATTCATCAATTGAACATGGAACAACGATTATCTAAGCAATGCAATAACGAGAAAGCTTGTAAAGATTAACTAATCAAAATGAAAAACTTACAATCGATCCAATGAAATCAACGATCTAGCGGAATCCACAAGTATCTAGAATGTTTCTATCTATCTAAACTATGGGAAAAAACATAAAATCGCAGGTGGAGGCTGCTGGAGTCGGAAGTGTCAAATAAAACCCTCAAAATCGGATTTTATAGCAATTTCCGTAACTGCCAGATCTGCACAGGGGCGGCGGCCGCCGTGAGACGGCGGCGCCGTGGACGGCGGCCGCCGTGGGACGGCGCCGCCGTGATGCCCCTTCGCGGTTTCTTCCAAAAATTGTACGGCCCGCGCCGTGGGGCCGCGGCCGGCGTCTGGACGGCGGCCGCCGTGAGACGGCGGCGCCGTGGACGGCGTCCGCCGTGACACGGCGGCGCCGTGGTCCGTCTTCGCAGATTGCTCCCAAGGTTGCACGGCCTGCGCCGTGGGGCCGCGGCCGCCGTCTCCACGGCGGCCGCCGCCTGGCGGCGGCGGCCGTGAGCCTGACTCCAAAACATGCTCGAAACAATACCAAAACGCTCGGCAATTCGCGAATCCTGCACGCGACAATAGTACATCCAAAAAGATCATCAAGCACGTGAAATATAGAGCAAAAAGGTACGAAACGAGCTCGAATGCACAGCAGGAAAACTCATAAAATCATCACGAAATAGGGCTAAACAACCCCCCCACACTTAAATCCTTGCTTGTCCTCAAGCAACAATCACAACATTGATAGAAAATCCACAAGCGATTCTCCTCACCAAGCAAACACAAACCAATCCAAGTCCTTCAAGAAATCAATGTCCCCAATCAGATGTTCAAAGTTAAGGTTTAAAAATGCAACAACAAGGTGATACAACTCAATCCGATCAGACCCAATTCTCCGCTAGGGGTGAATTTCCTAATGCAATTTCCTTTACAATCATAACTCATTCCTTTTTCACATTCGTTCATTTTTCACATTTCACATTTCACTTCTCTTTTTTTTTTTTTTTGGGGTCAAGTTATTTTCGCTCTTAATAGATGGGCCAAAAATCACGAGATTGAACTTTTGGAGGTGATCCAAAATATTCTCGTGTGGTTTCCCATGCTCATAATGAAGCCATTAGAGGAGCAGAGACCCAGATCTATCAAAAACTCAACAACCAACCAAACAATAAAACACAGAGAATGATATTAGGAATTTGCACTGAAAACACTCCCCCTAGCTTCTACCGGACAAATCACGTCAAAAGTTGCTCATCAGGGTGTTGCACCAAAACCTTAAACTAATTACACCATGTTGGGAACAAATCAATCATGACAAACAAGGACAACAAACAACACAAACACAATCCAGAATCGCCAATGAATCACTATCAACATGCGATGCACTTAAAAACAAGCAAGAAGACAAGATAAGGGGACCATTCGCCCCAACACAAGAAAGCCCAGGAATACAACAAGGAAACACCCACAGGATTTACAAAAACCAACAAACACCCCCCCCCCCACTTAAAATCTGGCACTGTCCTCAGTGCAAACAAAAAGAGAGGTGAAAGAGGAAACTTCCCTAAATACCGATCCAGTAGTGAGTCTGTAGTGTCCCACGATGTCTGCCTCTCTCTTATCCAAAGAACAAGCAGTCTCCAACGCAACAACCTGCACCAAACAGCAGAAGCAACAAAACACAACACAAACAAAACGAAAGAAAAACGAAACAAGAAAAAGCAAGAAAACATGGGTTGCCTCCCATGCAGCGCTAGTTTTTAAGTCGCCAGCCCGACTAAGATAACCCCTTAACCAAAATCCGATTGAAGATCCAGCTGCCTTAGCGCCCTTGTAAACACATCTTCTTGAATTGCAGCTGCGGGTCCTCCAAATGAGTCCTCCATGCTCGTATCCTGGGATGGCCCTCTATCCACACATCCCACGAGATTGAATGACCCAACCTCATCAAGCTTCTCTTCTAGGAGCAAGGCACACAGAAAACCTTGCTCAATATCACCTTCCTCGTGCAGCTTATCCAGAGATTCCTGCTCAATGTCAGCTTCATCCTGCAAGGTAGCAAGGAATTCCTCCACAATCTCGTCCTCCTCCTGAAACTTATTAAGGAATTCCTGCACAATACAATCCTCATCCAAAGCATCAAATGTTTCAACATAAGAGCAGATTTGAATTAAGGAAGTGGGGGGTAGTAGGTTTTTTATCAAAAACTGAGAATGTTACCGCTTTACCTACCCCTACCATACTTACAGTTCCCGTACCCACATCGATGCGAGTATGGGTGGTAGCCATAAAGGGTCGGCCAAGTAGCACGAGATGCCCATTCTCGCTTCTAATCCCTTTTCCCACATCTAGGACGACAAAATCAGCCAAAACTCTAATTCCCCTCACAACAACCTCAACATCCTCAACCAGGCCCCGTGGGCTACTAATAGAGCCGTCAGCTAGCTCTATCTTCATATTCGTGCATTTCAGCCTTTTATTACCCAATTTCTCAAAAATATCAAACGGCATCAAATTGACTGCCGCGCCCAAATCAAGCATCCCAAACACCTTTTCAACCCCACCTAAGCTAATATCAAAAATAAAGCTACCTGGATCTCCTTGCTTGGGTGGTGGTTGGTCTCGTGCAACAGTGATGGGTGGCAATGGCTCACTGGGGCATTGGGTAGCCTTGATTGCCTGCACAGTTTTGCTTCTCCATCTCCCCATGGTTATTTGGGCCTTGTCCTTGACTACCTCAACGGCATGAGCTTGATGCGGCTGTTTGTCCTGGTTCGGGAACTTCCCGGTCGGCTGTTCTTGCTGCAGCTGATTCAGGGCTCCTGTTAGTTGCCCAACTGTAGTCTCGAGGCGCTTGATGGTAGCACTCTGAGACTCCATGTTCTGTTTGGTCATCTCCATGAAGGACTGCATGGTGTCCTCGAGAGACGGCTTCTGCGATTGAGCTTGCTTCTGAAACTGTTGGGGGGCATTCTGGTATTGCTGCTGCTGCTGAAAATTCCCTTGTTGCATAGGGAACTGTTGATACTGCTGATACTGCGGGGGCTGCTGCTGCTGATAAGCTTGAGTGTAGTTCTGCTGCTGAGCTCTCCAACCCGAATTGGAGCTTTGTTGCCCTTGATTAAAGATAGGCCTCTGTTCAAATTGAGGCCTCCCCGGATAGCTCTGAGCAGCATAGACCTCTGCTTCTCCTTCAGGTGTGAATCCCCCCATGCGATGGCACGCGTTGGTTCCATGACCAAAATCGCCACAAATTCCACATCCTTCTGCTGGTGGCGCGTGAACTGGTGGGGCTTCTGCCTGGTTCATCTTGAGGTGCTGAACTTGCCTCATCAATTCTGCTACTTGCTTCTGAAGCTCATTGTTGGGAGCAACTGCATTGGCTTCAACCCTCCTTCCTCTAGCTGATTTCTGTTGAGAACTCGCTGCAAGTGTGTTGAAAATCTCCTTGAGCTCATCAGCTGTCTTCCGGGCAATGTTGCCCCCTGCTGTACTGTCCACCATAAACTGTGCCGTCTGAATCAATCCGTCATAAAAGAACTGCATCAACATGACAGGTGATAACTGGTGCTGTGGGCACTGGCGGAGGAGCTCTTGGAATCTCTCCCAAGCCTCGTGGAGAGGCTCGTCAGCTCCTTGCATGAAGTTCATTATTTGGCTCCTAATCTCTTGAGTCTTGTGATTAGGGTAGTACTTGAGCATGAACTTCTCACACGCCTCTCCCCATGTAGTGATGGAGTTCGGCGGTAGGGACAGCAACCACGTTCTCGCCCGGTCTTTGAGTGCGTAGGGTAAGCACTTGAGTCTCAACTGATCCTCGGTGAGTTCCAGCAGTGGGAAGGTCTGCACTTGGGTGCAAAAATCACGGATGAACTGCAAGGCGTCCTCACTGGGCATCCCATAAAAGAGCGGCAACAGGTTTGAATCATTGGGCTTCAGATTATAATTCCGGACCGCCGTGGGAAGCACTATCGCAGAAGTGCTAGTGGTCCCAATAACTGGCCTGGAAAAATCTCCCATGTACTGGACATTCTGCTCCGCCATTGCTTCTTGGTCAGGATTAGGCCGAGCTTCTTCTTTTTCTTCTTCAGAATGCACTGAAGGCGTCTCCTCCACGGCTTCCAGGATGGGATCGGAAGCAATTCTCTCTTCACAGTTTTTCTCTTGAAACTGTGATTCCACAAAACTTCTCGAACTGGACTCGGACTCCTTCTCTAGGCTTGAAAGAACCTCCCGAGGTCGATGAATGTTGTCGTAGTAAGGTGCAAGCTTTCTCTTCAAGCTTCTACGTCCTTGCATACACAACACAAACAAACAAATCAAACGCACCGGAGGGAGAAAATAACCGAGTCAAAAGAAATAAACAAAAATAAACACGGAAAACAATGCAACACAATCAAATGCCTAAAGCCTTCCCCGGCAACGGCGCCAAAATTTGACTCATCCAAAAACACCTAACGGATGGACTCGAATTTATACGAGGTCGTCCTAGGGTGGTAAGGTGACTCAAGTCGTCTCACAAGGAAGACTTAGCAGGGCTCTAACCGTATTGCTCACAAGAAACTTAAAAGAAATCTAAACACTCTAATCGGGTAATTGGGTCTGGCACTCTCTCCGATTAACTAGCGCGTAATTAAATAAGCTTGTAATTATCTAATGCAGAATCAACAGAAAGCATATAAATCTATCTAGGCGGAATGAGAAGGAAGCAGATTAAGAACGCAGGAAACTAAGAAACCTAGGGTTTTAACTAGCAATCTAGAAAGCATTAGATAAATCAATCAATCAAAAACAACGATTATCTAGGCGAGATTAAAGAACAACGATTCATCAATTGAACATGGAACAACGATTATCTAAGCAATGCAATAACGAGAAAGCTTGTAAAGATTAACTAATCAAAATGAAAAACTTACAATCGATCCAATGAAATCAACGATCTAGCGGAATCCACAAGTATCTAGAATGTTTCTATCTATCTAAACTATGGGAAAAAACATAAAATCGCAGGTGGAGGCTGCTGGAGTCGGAAGTGTCAAATAAAACCCTCAAAATCGGATTTTATAGCAATTTCCGTAACTGCCAGATCTGCACAGGGGCGGCGGCCGCCGTGAGACGGCGGCGCCGTGGACGGCGGCCGCCGTGGGACGGCGCCGCCGTGATGCCCCTTCGCGGTTTCTTCCAAAAATTGTACGGCCCGCGCCGTGGGGCCGCGGCCGGCGTCTGGACGGCGGCCGCCGTGAGACGGCGGCGCCGTGGACGGCGTCCGCCGTGACACGGCGGCGCCGTGGTCCGTCTTCGCAGATTGCTCCCAAGGTTGCACGGCCTGCGCCGTGGGGCCGCGGCCGCCGTCTCCACGGCGGCCGCCGCCTGGCGGCGGCGGCCGTGAGCCTGACTCCAAAACATGCTCGAAACAATACCAAAACGCTCGGCAATTCGCGAATCCTGCACGCGACAATAGTACATCCAAAAAGATCATCAAGCACGTGAAATATAGAGCAAAAAGGTACGAAACGAGCTCGAATGCACAGCAGGAAAACTCATAAAATCATCACGAAATAGGGCTAAACAGCCATAATCATCAGCAATACACAGAAATTAAGTTAACGTCAAAGAGGCTGTGTATGCAGTTTTCATAATCAAACATCATAAAGGAGTGTCTGCAGACAAATAATCAACATGTATGTACCGCATCTACATTTTATCATCATCAAGGTACTGAGAAGTAGGTCTCCTTCTCAAGCACCGTGACCGGCCGACCCGAAGACGACTCTCAGTCACCTCTGTGTACACAACCCCGCTTGTGGCAGGATCCGAATTCGTCTCATCAGTAGAGGGTAACACACAAGTTCATCATTAGAAATATTGGCAAGTCAAACAGTTCATAAACATCATTTTAACTCAACATTTGATAAGCTCATAACATCAATAATTCATTTTAGAAAACTCGGTGATTTCATACTCAACATATTCTCAACATACTGCCCACCTGTAGTGCTCAGCTTACTGTAGGTGGTACTCGATGTGACCTTCACTTGCGTCCTCGATTGGTCTCTGTAGTTGCGAGGGATATGTTAGAAACTTTCTCACAAAAAGCTTAACCTTAATCCTATAAAACACTCCTCATAAACATTCTCAGCTTATCTCCGTCTAATCACTCGACTCTATGATAAAACTCTAATCTTATTCTTAACTTCGCTTGGAAGGCTAGATTAAAAGCAATCAAGCACATAAGCATGCATAAACACTTAAGCATACAACTCAAAAACATAACACAAGTAAGGAAACATAAGTTAACTCGGGGACCAGAGCAGAGGAATGCTCGGTGGTCGGAGTGGAAAAACTCTGTCGAGTTGAGCGGGATAGCTCGGCGAAACAGCGGAGAAATGCTTGCCAAGGCAGAGGAATCAACTTGCCCGGGCAGCGAAAACATGAACTCTCTGGCAGAGCAGCGGAGAAATGCCAGAGGAATGGCGAACTCTCTATCGCCAGAGGAATGGCGAACTCTCTGTCGCCAGAGGAATGGCGAACTCTCTGTCGCCAGAGGAATCAAATGTCAGAGAAATCAAACATCAGAGGACTCGATCGTCAGAGGACTCGATCGTCAGAGGACTCGATCGTCAGAGGACTCAAACGTCAGAGAAATCAATCATCAGAGGAGTCGATCGTCAGAGAAATCAGACGTCAGAGGAATCAGACGTCAGAGGAATCAGACGTCAGAGAATTCAATCATCAGAGAAATCAGACGTCAGAGGAATCAGACGTCAGAGAAATCAAACATCAGAGAAATCGAACTCCAGAGGAAACAAACTCCAGAGGAATCGAACTTGAGAGAAAAAGGACTCGCTGGCAGGGCAGCGAGGAAATGAATTCTCTGTGATACCCCGGGAAAACATCTTCCCTGGCAAACTTGGGAAAACGATTTCTCTGGCATGCCAGCGGGAAAACGAATTCTCTGGCATGCCCGAGAAAAGACTTCTCGGTTCGAGAACAAAGCTCAAGGCAGAACAGTGCCCTAAAGAGCAACTCGAAAAACTCGTCAACTTTGTCATCCTCAAAAATCATCAAACACTCAAAAACATCAAAACTTAGCATGCATCAACATAACTCACTCAAAAACTCTACAAACTCAAAATCATCAAAAACATTTACTCCTTCATACATCCTTACTCCACACCAAAACATCATACAAGACTTCACTAACAGATTTTTCCCAAAATCACATATCAAACTCATTTTGTAAAAACTCCATCTCCGGACTCAGTTTTGCAAAAACTCATGCTCAAGGCTAAATTTTGTAAAACACATGCTAATCACTTCAAAACATCACATAACACACTGAACAATACATATAACACATTTCATCTCGGTTTTAAGAAAAGAAGGATTTTTACAGGGCACAAACCCAAGTTTTCCGAAAATGAAGAAAAGAGGAGAAGGGGAAGTTTCTCATGCTTAAAACATCTTAAAACTCACATAAATCACCACATACTTCTCACACAAGTCTAGACTCCAAAAACAGAACACTTACGCAAAGAGTTTCAAGAAAAAGACGTCTTTTCCCGATTCCTTCCGGTTAGAATTCAACAAATCTTCTTGAAACAAACGTGGAAAGTGTTTAAGGCTAGATTTAGCGGAGTATTTGGTCTCAGTGGTGACTGGTGAAGCTTTGAGCTTGGTCTCCAATGGAGGAGAGAGAATATCGTGAGGGAGAGAGAAGAAGTTGATGGCCGAAAAGATGAGAAATGACGGAGAGAGAGACGCTTCGGTTTTAACAATATTCTTATCCCAAAGGATTAGAAGCATTAAATGCTTGAATAGTAATTTGTCTCCCCTTAGCAGCAAATCAAATCGGCTATTTCCACATGTGGGAAAAAGGATAAAATAATGGTGGTGAATTAGAAGTGTGCGACGGTAATCAAACATTTGTGCTAATTTACGAAAATTATACTGACTCAAATAATATAAATGCGCACATACCAAATAAATCATATAACATCAAACAATTAACTCGCAAGGTATCACATTATAAACAGATCATCACTCGCCATTAGTCTAATGGTCATTCTAGCTTAATCTTCTATATAGTGATTCTCGATCACTACCTCGACTCTATCTCTCGCACTTCGTCTCGACTCGAAAACAATTAACATCTACATCTCAATCTAACATCATTCTCAATTATCTTATCATCTCTATCTTACTCACATCACCATCCATTGATAACTTCCTCTCGACTCTAGTGTGTTAGTCCTTAACTCTCGATAGTATTTCGATACTATTGTAAGGTAACTAAATACGGGGTGTTACACACGTGGGGTGGACGTTTACTCACATTGTCAATCATCTTGTCTAGAGACCGCATGTGGAAAACTAAATAATTTTTAATCATCTATAAAATTATCAATACAGCTTAGTCCTTTTTTCTTTCAAAAGGTTTGATCATGCTCAACACATAATCCTAAACATGCTCATCTAGAACGCAACATGTAAAACATGCTCGCAGAATTCTAAAACATGCTTAAGAAAACGATAAACCTAGCATGCTTGTCTAAGCGCAGTTAATAAACACATATTAACAAGCAAAGACAAAAACAGCATGCATAGAGCATAAAGGATTAACACCACGACATGCAAAGAACAGAATTAAAAGTATAAAATTCTTCGTGACCCATTCGTGGAATCCCAACACTAAACTATTACATTTTGTAAACAAAAGTAAAACTCGGCCCGAAAAAGCTTCAAAACAAGCCCGTCTTTGAAACTAGGGTTTGGGCCCCCTAGGGTTTGAAACACGCAGCTAGGGTTCGGAAACCCTAGCTGCCGCCGCCACCTTCCTTGACACCCGCTGCACAGTGCCGCCGCAGCAGCTCCCGGCGTGCGCCGCAGCAGCAGCCCGGCACGGGCAGCTCAGCGGCAGTCCCCGGCGCAGGCAGCAGCAGCGACCTCGGCTCGGCAGCAGCAGCCTTGGCGCTAGCAGCAGCAGCCTGACGCGGTAGCCCTCGGCTCTAGCAACGTCGGCACAGCCAGCAACAGCCTCAGCGCGGCAGCAGCACGTCGGCAGCGGGCGAACGGCCGTGCAGTGCAGCGCTGGGCGCGCAGCACACATCGCGCAAGCACGCGCGCGCGCGCCTCCCCAGCACGCACAGCCCTCACGCCCCCGCCCCACTCCAGCAGCCACGCCTCCTCGGCAGAACCCAGCACCGAGAGCAGCAGCAGCTGCACGGCGCCTGCCCGGGCGCACAGCGCACGGTGCGCAAGCACACACGCACACGCAGCCCTCATCGGCGCACGCAGCAGCGGCCTCGTCTGCCCCCGGTCCGCCAGCAACCAATTGAAGGAATATTAAATTGAATTAACGTTCCGTTTGCCCGATGATCGTTTCTTGGATTATTATTAATTTATCATACAACGATTAATCCTAACATGCTCCTATGAATTTAACAATTGCACGTTGGAGTTAGAAAATACCTGAAGAATTCCTAAGAATTCGTCAATCTGTCGCTGAACAGGTCAGCCAACGTCAACACTCCGTTTGACCCCTCAAACGACCTCTAATCGTATTTTGTGCAGAAATACGACTTCTTCGTCTTCGAAAGAGCTTTCCGTGGCCGCCTGTTTCACCTCAATCGGATTTCTGTAGAGGAAGTTATGGCCGTTTTATGGAGACTGCCAGAACTTGGTTTCCTGCGAAAATCTGACTCCAGCTCTGATCTTCTCGACTGTATCCCGCTCAATTCCCAACGTTGGATGGACAACGAGCTATGGAAATTCCCAAGAAAGAATGGCCACACACGTTTCCTGCGCCTCCCTCTGCTCTCAAAACCCTAATTTTTATCAGTGTGTTTTCCTGAGAGCTGACAGCTGTATTTTATATTAAATAAAATACGTAGGGGGCGCTACATTAGTGAGGGGGACGATTTCTGTCTCTTCTAGGGCTAGGAGACATTGGGCCAGCCCAGGGACCAGATACAAGGAATAAAGATGGGCCTCAAATAAATTAATTTATCTATGGTCAGCCCAGACCATAATTAATTTATAAATATCAGTTCATTCCACTAGAGAACCGATACTGACTTACCCCTTTATTGCCGGTGATGAGTCGGGGCTTGTATTTAGACTTATTAAATCTCCGTATTTAAAATATCCGACATCCATTAATTAATTAGAGCTCTGACAGCTTAAATTAATTAATCTCTTAATAATTCCTTAAGCGGTACCACTCAAACTTTATTATTACGCCTGAACTTAATCAACCTGCAGGGTTTAGCGTAATAAACCTTATTGAGCTCCTTAAGGGGATATCATTATCCTATACCGGATACGGGTACTAATACAGATAATCAAATATCATATATTAACCGCTATCAACCAAGATACAGAGTACTCGACTTAGTATATAACTT
Organism: Salvia miltiorrhiza; assembly: GCF_028751815.1. NCBI lineage: Eukaryota > Viridiplantae > Streptophyta > Magnoliopsida > Lamiales > Lamiaceae > Salvia > Salvia miltiorrhiza. Next base: position 42,161,659 of record NC_080391.1, read on the forward strand.
TCACCCATAGTAAGTCAAAGTGATATACGAATTGACATATATATCTGAATACTTATTAGTATTAAGATCTTATAAGTCACCGAGATCTTGATTCTTCACTTAAGTCAGATAGAAGAATACATCTCAACTGTGGTCCTATCAATACGTAATGACGTACCAGTATAGACAAGTAGCCAAGACAAACTACTTCCATCTATACTGCAGCCTAAACCAATAACTTGTCCTAGAGTTATTTCGGCTGTGATCATATTATATCTCTTAAGGTTATTCCAATTATATGGTCTTCTGTGATCTACAACACACCATATAATCTACTTATATAGAGATAAAGAACATACATATGCAATCATGAACACAATCAGATAGGAGATTAGATAGTGAACTTAGGAAACATTGTATACAAGCATAAAACGTTCTTGCTTTCAGTATACAAATCCAACACAGATGCGCTAAATTCCTAAAAGAACTCTACACCCGGAAGGTTAAATACACTGATGATGCCAAGTTTCAGGTGGGCGAGTCAGTATCCGCAGTCTTGCAACGAGATATGCCCATAAAGTGTGGAGATCCAGGGATGTTCTACATTCCTTGTGTGATAGGGACCATGAAGGTGGATAAGGCAATGCTCGACCTAGGGGGATCCATTAATGTTATGCCTTTATCCATGTATCAGGACTTGGAGATAGGACCGCTGAAGCCTACCCGAGTGGTAATTCAACTGGTAGACAGGTCAAATGTGTACCCAGAGGGGATACTGGAGGACGTTTTGGTCAAGGTGGAGGAACTCATTTTCCCAGCAGACTTCTACATCTTTGATATGGGGAAGTCAAAAGCACGCGACCCACTTATGCTTTTAGGGAGGCCTTTTCTCAAAACTGCTAGGACACGCATCGATTGTGATACGGGCAAATTGACATGCCAGTTCGAGGGAGAGACAGTAACTTTTGATATATATATAACGCCATGAAGCATCCAGCCGACAAAGAGATGGTGAAAAGTGTCGACATAATCGGCAGGGTTGTTGAGGAAGAATTACCCAGAACGACACTCAAGGAACCCCTCGATGTGATAATCCAGAATAGTTTCACCGAGGAAGATGTCCAGGAAGAACAACTACACGAGGCGGTGCAAATGCTGAACGCTTGGAGCGAAGAAATCAACCACACGGAAGCGTTGAACATTCCTACCTTGAAGGCTGAAGATCGATTGGTGCCTTCACTCCATAGAGCACCCAAGCTCGAACTGAAGTCTCTGCCCAAACATCTCAAGTACATCTTTTTGGGCGACAATGACACTTTGCTTGTAATCATCAACTCGGAGCTAACACCAGAAGATGAAAACAAGGTTAAGAAGTCCCTAGGTAAACACAAAGAAGCTATTGGATAGACCCTAGTCGATATCAAGGGCATAAGCCCTACGGTGTGTATGCACCACATACTGCTAGAAGAAGACGCAATCCCAGTCCGAGATCCCCAGAGGAAGCTAAATCCAGCCATGAAGGAGGCCGTGATGAAGGAGATACTCAAACTATTGGATTTGGAAATAATATACCCAGTGTCCGATAGTAGATGGGTGAGTCCAGTGCACGTTGTGCCCAAAAAGTCTGACATACAAGTGGTGGAAAATGAATTCCGGGAATTGATCGCTACAAGGTTACAAATCGGTTGGAGAGTATGTATCGACTACCGCAAGCTCAATCAGAAGATAAGAAAGGATCACTTCCCTTTGCCGTTCATTGATGAGATGCTCGCGAGACTTGCGGGAAATTAATACTTTTGTTTTCTGGATGGATACTCAGGATATATGCAGATTTGGGTTGCAGAGGAGGATCAGGGAAAAACCATATTCACTTCCCCTTTCGGCACTTTTGCCTATCGGAGGATGCCGTTTGGGCTATGCAACGCCCCTAGAACATTCCAAAGGTGCATGATGAGCATATTCTCAAATCTCCTCGAAAACTACATCGAGGTATTTATGGATGATTTCACCGTCTATGGGCAAACCTTCGATTCATGCCTCGCTAATTTGGAAAAGGTGCGTCGACAAGAGTCAGGTTTTGAACTATGAAAAGTGCCACTTTATGGTCAAAGAAGAGATTGTGCTAGGACACGTGATTTCAGGCAGAGGGATAGAAGTGGACAAAGCCAAGATTGAAATAATAGCAAAGCTACCCTACCCAACAAACATCAAGCAATTGCGAGGTTTCTTCGGGCATTCTGGTTTTTACAGAAGGTTCGTCAAGTATTTTGCAAAAATTGCTCAACCCATGACAAGGCTGCTCCAGAATGAAGTGGAATGAAATTTTGATGAAGATTGCAAGGAGGCTTTTCACATTTTGAAGAACAATCTGATCTCCGCACCCATAATACAACCTCCAGACTGGGGGATGCCTTTTGAGGTGATGTGTGATGCCAACGGATATGCCATCGGGGCAGTTCTTGGGTAAAAGCGGGAAAAGGAAAGTCATGTCATCTACTACGCCTCAAAAACCCTCAATGGAGCTCAGATTAATTATTCCACCACAGAGAAGGAGATGTTGGTAGTGGTGTTTGCTTTTGAGAAATTTAGGTCCTACTTGCTTGGAGGAAAAACCACAGTCTACACCGATCATGCGGTCCTAAAGTATCTTTTGGCCAAAAAGGAGTCCAAACCCATATTAATCCGATGGGTTTTGCTCTTGCAAGAGTTCGATGTGGAAATCAAGGACAAATCTGGGGCACAAAATCAAGTGGCCGACCACCTGAGCAGGTGTAACACCCCGTACTTTTATGAGTAGTAGTAGTGTCGAGACACTACAGAGAGTACTACGGTACTGAGATATGACATTATAATGAGATGGAGTTATGATGATAAATAGAAATATTGAGCATTAGAGTTACACTATTTTGATGAGATGAGTTATTCTTCTAGATAGAGATATGAGTCTGATAGAATCAATGATAAAGATAGAGATGCTGATTGAATTGAGAGAAGAGCATAATTTATTTTTTCCCGATGACGGATACAGAGGTATCTGTGAGTTTAATTGTCCTACTGCAAATAGGAACATCTGAAGAAGAATAGAGTTGAGATAAGTGAGTGAGAAACCCTATAGAAGGGAGAGTCGATCTGAGAGATGATTGCTGATTGCTTTAATAAGAATTGTATCCGTGTTTTATCTGAGATGTTTTGAGTGATTTTCTACGTGACTATTTGTTTACGATGATGTGAGTGTGATTTGTTTTGTGTTATCTTAACACGGATTATTTTCGAGATTTTGGAGAACGAGATTATTTTTAAATCGGGAAATGGCATACAGCTTTTATTATTTTGCATATCAGTTTTTTTTTATGAGAAATATTTTACTGAGATATATATAAATAAGTTTATGATGAGATGAGATATTCCAATAGTTTGAGCTATTGTATTTTTGATGAGGTTAAAAATTCCTTTCCTTTCGATAAAATTATAACAGCTCTGGCGTAGCTGAGCTCTGCTCTGGAGGCAGAGCTGAAAACCGAGTTCTGCTCTGGAAGCAGAGTTGAAGTTGAACCGAGCTCTGCTCTGGAAGCAGAGCTGATGTTGAGCCGAGCTCTGCTCTGCTCTGACGACAGAGCTGAAAACCCAAGCTCAGCTCTGGTGACAGAGCTGAAATCGAGCTCTGCTCTGCCGAGTCAGTTAGCTCTGCTCTGGCCGAGTTAGCTCTGCTCTGGTGAGTCAGTTAGCTCTGCTCTGGCCGAGTTAGCTCTGCTCTGCCGAGTCAGTCAGCTCTGCTCTGACTTGTGAGCTCTGCTCTGGATGTGAGCTCTGCTCTGATTTGCGAGCTCTGCTCTGGATGTGAGCTCTGCTTTGGATGTGAGCTCTGCTCTGGATGTTAGCTCTACTCTGGCGAGTTTTAGCTCTGCCCTAGCGAGTTTCCAGCTCTGCTCTGGCGAGCTTTTTAGCTCTGCTCTGGCCGAGTCTTTTAGCTCTGCTCTGCTCTGGTGGCAGAGCTGTGATCGAGTGTATTAATTCCACTAATACTACACTTGAGATATTTTGTTTTTACCACATGCTCATTATCTTAAATGGCAAGTGGATTAGGAGGTAGGAGTTAAGGGGGACATGCATTAATTAGCATTTATTTTAAAGTGAAAATATTGGGATAACACTTTGATTCAAGTGGGATTAAATTCTTGAGCAAGTCATTATCCTAATTCTACAAATAACTCACGCACACCCCCTCCCTTCTCTTCCCCATTCTCGGCCTCCCCTCTCTCTCTCTATACTCTCTTTTCCTCCATTGATGTCCATTGAAGAAAGCTTAGAGAAGCTTCATCAAACACTACTATGAGATAATCCACCATCCAATCCAATCAAACACTATCATATCTCATCAAATTCAAGAAGCTAGAACTAAGATCAAAGTTGGAGCAAAGTCTTGATCACCTTTTAAATCCTTGAGTAAGTGATCTTAGATTATTTATTTGATCATATTAATGATATGTGAATGAGTATATGATCATGATTGAGCTAGAAAATCACCAAACTTATTCATAGGAAATTTTCGAAAATTAGGGGCTTGAAACCCTACGAATTTTGTTGTTTATTTTCTTGAATTGGCTTGAGTTATATGATGATGGATTTGAGTTTATGAGATGATCTAGATAATTAATAATGGATGAGATTGAAGCTTAAGGTTGAGAAGTGAAAATTGAAAGTGTTAGTTGAGGAAGAAGATGACATATATGTGTATCTATATGGGATCTTGTTTTATGATGTTGATTTGTGCTAATTGGTAACCTAGGATGTTAGATCTATGATATGATCAATAGGTTATACATGATTAGTGGTATTTCAAAAGTTTTAGTTTAATAAAAACTAGGGTGATTAATAAATCTATGTGATTAATTGTGTGAAATCATTTAAGTATATAATCTTGAGCATGAAATAAGTATATGTTGAGGATATTGGCTATGGTTTGCCATGGGAATTTAATTGAGTTAAAGTGAGATTTGCTTTTGCTTTGATTTGATGTTCGAGAATGATATGAGATGAGAAGAGTCGAGGTTGAGTATATTTTTCGCTCGATCGTTTTGATGTGGTTGAGCATATAAAGAGTTTGAGATGAGATTTTGGAGAAATTTTCGTAGGCCTTACTGACCTACTGTGATCGACGGTTTGTCGATGTCAAATAGCTTTGAAAATTTTATAGAAAGTCCATACATGAGTCTTGAGTACCCTGGTAAAATTTCAAGTCTTTTCAACTTCGTTTGATATTTCTTTAAAATGCAAAACTTAAACTGCACATTATTACCGAGAATTTCAGAAAACAGGGGAAAGAGTCTTTCGTTTCAGTAGCTTCCTATGTGATATAGCTTTCCAACTTTTTATGGTATCAACCTTATTGTGTTAGATAGATATCCACCGAAGATGAGCTCAGTTTGACAACGTTTACTATTTTTGAAAAATTGTAACCTTCGGTTGCACAAAACTGCCAGAAATGGTAGATAATGGTAAAAACGTCATATCTCTCAAACCACTTGGATTTTTCGACTCTACTTTTTTTAAAATGAAACTAGACTCGAAGATCTTTCTTTCGGTATGAGTCTCGAGTCCAGGAGATGTCGGAGTCAGAACAGTTTAAATTTTGAAGTTGAGTCAGTGTAAAAACAGAGCATGTTTTGATGATGTTTGTTTGTGATTTCTTATGTGCCTTATGTGATTGTGTTACCTGTGTGTTTGAATGAGATTAGACGAACCTTATATGAGAAATAAATCGAGACTTAGAGCCATGATTTTCTTGAAACCTATCCTTGAACTTAAGGATGTGAGATGAGTGGAGAGTTTATATAGAGTTGAGTAAAGAGATAGAATATGAGATAGAGTATGAGATAAGGCCTGAGAATTAGTCAATGAGTTCTAATCGAGATTCATTTTATGACATGAACTTTCGATGATGATGATGATCCCTGAAGACACGAGAAGAGCAAGGAAGTAAGTAACTCCACTTTGACGGGAGATTTTGAGTAAGGTCTTCAGGTGGGCAATATTTTAAGTATATGTTTATCATATGATCTTTCTAAAATGATTTGATGATGTTATGAGATTAACAAATGTTTTTGAGATAAATGATATTTGAGAACTGTTTGACTTGCCAATTTTTGATGTTGAGCTTGTATGTTTACCCTCTACTGATGAGATGAGACGAATTCGGTCCTGCCACAAGCGGGATTTTGTGCACAGAGGTGACTGTGAGCCGTCTTCGGGTTGGCCGGTCACGGTACTTGAGAGGGAGGCCTACTTATCAGTACCTTAATTATAATGATGAGTTGTAGATGCGGTACATACATGTCGAGTACTTCTCTGCAGACACTTAATTATGATGTTTATGGTTAAAACTGCTTGCACAGGTTCTGTTAAGATATAATTCCTGTGTATTGCTGAATTGTGGCAAGTTCAATTTATAGCTCTATGAGCAGCTTTGTTTTTCGGCGATATGTCCACTGAGTATTTATGTACTCACGCCCTGCATGTATTTCTAAACGTGCAGGATAAGCGGAGGGGGAGTATGGTGCGGTGCTGGTGGAGAATGTTTCGGGTTGACGTTTTCTTTCTCTATCGTATGTCTGTTTTGTCGATAGAGTTTTGATATGAAGTTATGTTAAATAGAGTTTGATGTTTAAGATACTTAATTTCCTTTGAAAATCAAGCAATACACTCACGGTTATATGTCTTCATACATATAATCGATTCGCCTTTTGCTGCGATACTCTGCATATTATTCTTCATTATGAAAAATGAGCTATACCCGTTTTATTTTTGTTCGTGAAATTCCTGACAATCAAAAAGATATAACGATTTTGACGATTGTACCCTTGGATTCATTTATGATGATTTCCTTAACACCTTTTGATGTGAGCTTCCGCTTGATGTTTGACCTATACATCTTGTCTTTTATTCCTTTAAAATAGTCGTATCGATACTCGATCCCCGCTATTACTAGTGTCGGAATCGGGCTGCGACAGCAGGATTGTGAGAAAGGAGGAGGGGGAACCAATCAAAGAGATGTTTCCTGATGAGCAGTTGTTCCACGCCCAAGAAATGAAGGAAGATCCTTGGTATGCAGACCTGTGCAATTACTTATGCTCTGGATATGTACCTCTCGGGTACACTTATGCTCAGAAGAAGAAATTGGCCAAGGAAAGCAAGGAATATATTTGGGATGAACCGTATTTATGGAAGCAATGTGGGGATCAAATGTTACGAAGATGCATTCCACAAGAAGAACAGAGAAGCATTCTGGAATTCTGCCATTCAAAGGAATGTGGAGCTCATTTTGGGCATAAGAGGACTGCGGCCAAAGTTCTGGAATGTGGGTTTTACTGGCCAACCATTTTCAAAGACAGTTACACGGTTTGCAAGAATTGCCCACAATGCCAAAGAGAAGGGAACATAACCAGAAAGAATGAAATGCCCATGATCCCAATCATGCTTGTGGAAATATTCGACATATGGGGAATGGATTTCATGGGAACCTTGCCCAGTTCGAGAGGGAACTTGTACATCCTATTTCTGGTGGATTATGTCTCTAAGTGGGTGGAGACAAAGGCTTCTCTGACAAACAACTCAAAGGTAGTGGTGAAATTTTTGAAAATTAATATTTTGTGCAGGTTTGGTGTTCCCAAAGCAATCATCAGCGACCAGGGATCCCACTTTTGCAACTTCTCAGTCGAAAACTTGTTCAAAAAATATGGAGTTGAGCATCGGGTCTCAACAGCCTACCACCCACAAGCCAATGGTCAAGCAAAACTATCAAATCGCATCATCAAAATAATCCTGCGAAAGACCGTTGGCCCAACGGGGAAAGACTGGAGTTTAAAGCTGGAAGATGCCTTATGGGCATATCGAACTGCATACAAGACTCTGTTTGGAATGTCACCATATAGAATGATGTATGGCAAAAGGTGTCATCTACCGGTAGAGCTGGAGCACAATGCGGTTTGGGCAGTCAATAAGTTGAACTATAACTGGAATGAGGCAGGGCAAGCAAGGAGGCTTGAGATCCAAGAGTTAGAGGAAATCAGAAGAGAGGCATATGACAATGCAGTCCTCTACAAAGAAAGAATGAAGAAGAGTCACGACACCCTGATCACAAACAAACAGTTCAGCTATAGGCAAAAGGTCCTCTTGTACCAAACTCGGTTCAAATTAGCCTCAGGCAAGCAGAGTACCAAATGGACTGGACCATTTGAAGTACAGGCCCAGTTTCCAAATGGGGCTGTCGAAGTCAAGAACCCAAAGTTAGGGGGAGTATTCAAGGTGAATGGACAGAGACTGAAGGCCTAATATGGGCACGAACCAAAGATTGGGAAGGAGCTCGACCCATCCCCAAAAACAAATTACTTGGGATAACTTTGAGGTACGTCATGCTCAGGACGATAAATAGAGCACTGGCTAGGAGGTAACCTAGTGTTTTGTTTTGTTTTTTTTTCTTTTCTCGCAAGTTTGTTTCTTTCTGTGTTTAGCCTAGGACCTAGGTTTTGCCCACAGCTGTGGGTAGGATTGAATTTCCCGCCTTCGTGGGAGTTTGAAATTTTATGTGTAGGCACCAAGAGAAGGAGTTTTGGGCAGAAGCAATCCAGGAGTGGGACGTTCGATCCAAAGGCAAGCAGGGCTCTCGGGCAAAACATGGCCGAAACCGCCTGGCGCATGTCACATCATGTGACAGTTGTCAGCCATATCCATCAAAACCCTAAACCTCTACCCACGACGTCACTACCCTAAACCATCCAACTTTCCATAATCACTACCCCATTTTCTCGGACCTTTATCATACAAAAACCACCAACCCACCACCATGGTCTCTACACGGCCAAAGAACAAACTCAGAGGAATCCCCCAAGGCACAAAAATCGACCTCACCGGAGAAAGCCCCACACCATCCAAACCAAACCCACCAAGAAAAACCCCATGCCCGAAGCCCATTCCAATGGAAACCACACCACATCCATCATCCAAAACCCTGCCGCAAGCCGAAAGCCCCTCGCCGGTGGACGAGAACAACATCGACCAACTCACGGTGGAGATTGACGTGCCAACCCTTGGCACCGGTGAGCCTCATGCAATCGTAGGAGAGGGCAAGACCATATCAGAAATGGTGAAGAAAAGTGAAGAGGAGTCTGCCAAAATGAAGCAACCACCCTCCGCCTCGAAGAGAAAAAAGCCGGCGGCCGAGAAATCAGCCACGCCGGCTGAAGGATCGTCAAATGAGAGAAATGAACCTTCGGGTTCGGTGCTGCTAGAGGAGCTAGGGGAGTCCGGCGAGGAGGAAAATGAGACACCAGCCAAGAGGAGAAAGAGAACACAGAATCTCACCCCAATCCGGATGATCAAAGGGGAGTCGGCGTCCACCCCGAGAAGCAGGAAGAAGATGACTGAGTTAGCAAACAAGAAGGGGATTGTTGTGCCCAAAATCCCGGATATGGAGTCGCTAAAGCAGTTGGGCGTAGTGGGAAAGGTCAAGGAGTATTTTGCCAACATAGGATGGGAGGCATTACTGGATTGGCCAGGCCACGCATACGAGGAAGTGGTAAGGGAGGTTTTCGATTCGGTCCAGGTGGGAATCAACCCCACTTGTGGCCCTTTGGGCATGAGCTTCTCCATGAAGGAGAAGACCAGAGACATGTCCGTGAACGAGCTGAACCTGAATTTGGGGATGGTGAAGTTAAAAGATCTACAGAAAAATGAATACAAGAAAGCCAAAAGAGGAATCTCAACCTTCGATGCGCAGGAATGGGATGTCATGTGGGCAGACATTGGAGATGGAGGACAGTTCAAGACCCAAAAGGTCAAGGGGCACAAAATCCGTGATTCTGCCCTAAGGATGTGCCACCGCATCCTCTCGTACTCTCTCTTCGGAAAGCTGGACAGTGGGAATGCAATGTCCAAAAAGGATCTCTACATCCTTTGGGCGATGAATAGCAAGGTGAAGCTCAACTTCGGGGCCTTCCTGATCGAGCATATAGAGTCCATCATCAGCAAACCTAATCAGAGGCTCTCTTGCATCCAGTTCACCACCGCATTTGCCCAACTGAACAAGATCGAGATCGAGGAAGGAAACACCAGGATTGAGGCAGAGAAGCTCAATGTGGAGGCTTTGATTCGAATGAGGGATGTAAGAATGGAGAAAGGTGTGCCCAAATTCACTTACCCAGAGGAGAGAGAGGTCTCGGCGGCCGAAGGCCAAAGCCCTGCTGTGGGAAAATGAAAAGAGAAGGTGTAGGAGTCAGAGTCAAAAGACGAGGAGAACCAGCTGGACAGGATTGAGTCCAGGATCGTGGAGACCCAGGTTGCGCTGGCTGCAACCCAAAAGGCCCTTCTGGCCTTCTTCAAGCATCAAGGTTTCAGGTACCCGCCTGCAGCTGCCCATTGAATTTTCACCCTCCCTAGGATGTTAGTTTTTTTTTAGTTGTTGTGTCTTTTGTTTTGTTTTGCGTAGGTGTTATTTTGTTTTGTTGAGTCTGTTTGGTCAATGCCAAGGGAATGGTAACCTTTTGCCTGCATCGGTGTTATGCCCAAAAAGTAACACACTTGGTGCAGGCACCCAAAGCATTGGCCACCTATGTTTTCGTTATTTTCCTTTTGTTGGAGTCTGTCTGTTTTCCTTGACCCCCTCCACACACCTACTTTGCTCAAAGCAAAGTGTGTGTGTGGGGGGGGCCAAGGCCTTTGTTGCTTTTGTGCGGGGTAATCCTTATTCTCACACCCTTTGCCTCAAGGCAAAGTGTGTGAGTGGGGGGGAAGACCCACTTCTTTTAAGTTTTAGTAGAGTCTTGTGTTAGCATGCTATATTACGAGGTTGCTCAGTTTTGATAGTTGTTAAGTTTCGATTGTGTAAGTAGGAAATTCTAAACTATCGTGTTGTATGTAGTTGAGGACGATGGATAGCGTTGTGAGCATATTACCTTGTGAGGATTTGAGCTAAACTGCGCTGACTTATGCCCATACTTTGAGAGAGTTACATATTACAAGTGTGTTGCTCGAATGAATTGATCCCCCTTTTTTCATGTACAAGAGCCCTATTTATAGATAACTAGTTGGGCCTAACCCTAAAGCCCATGAAGCCCAACTTGGTGGTAAAGCTGGCTCTCGGCAAGACTGGCTCTAGAAGCGCTTCAATCTAGTAGGGCTATCGGCAGAGCAGTCTCTGATTGAACTCTGGCTCTGGCAGGCTGTCTCTGGTAGCTTGGCTCTGGCATGTTGTCTCTGGTAGCTGTGGCTCTGGCAGGTTGTCTCTGGTAGCTCTGCTCTGGCATGTTGTCACTGGTAGCTCTGCACTCTAGCAAGGCGGGTAGCTCTGTGCTCTGGCAAGGCCAGCTCTGATTGAACTCTGGCTCTGGCAGGTTGGCTCTACCACGCCGCACTCTGGCGAGGTGGTCTCTGCCAACCTGCACTTAAGTACAGCGCTGATGAGTATTCCAGTCCTCATCAGCTACTCCCCCTGGTCTAGTTGAACAGTGTTCTCTTTGTTCAAGTAGTGGTGTGTGGTGTGAAGTCAGCGTTGTGCTGCTCTCCCGTGTCAATTAAGCATACATGATTCCCTGCAACTTATTAGACAAGAAATGTCAATCTTTGCAAAAATAATAAAGATAAAGTATTTCAGCGCTGCAAATGAACTAAGATAAAAGAGATAGTAGTTTTTCCTTTTGATTCTTTGAATGTCATCAAAGATGACTGACTTAAGGCTCAAATTTCCGCAGAGCGGCTGAGTTGCCACTTAAGGCTCATCCCCTGTTTAACTTTTGCGGCTTACGATGTTTCTACGCGGAGCATAGACATTGAGGCCTGTGCTGCCATGAAGGCTTAAGTTTTGCAATTGATGCATGAGTTTTGCAATTAATGCCTACGAAGCCATGAAGGCCAGTTTCACAATTAATGCCTGCGAAGCCACGAAGGGCTAGGTTTTGCAATTAATGCCTGCGAAGCCACGAAGGGCTACCCATGAGTGTTAGCGGGCCTTCGAGGGCTGCTCTGGATGAAGATTTTTCAGCTCTGACCGGGCTCCTCTAGATCACCATTTCCAGCTCTGACCGGCCTGTTTTGAATCAACATTTCTAGCTCTGACCGGGCTGCTCTAGATCAACATTTCCAGCTCTAACCGGGCTGCTCCAGATCAACATTTCTAACTCTGACCGGGCAACTCCAGATCAACATTTCCAGCTGTGACTGGCTCATTTTGAAACAACATTTCCATCTCTGACCGGGATGCTCTGGATCAACATGTCTAGCTCTGACCGGGCTGCTTTGGTCGAATATTTCTAGCATTGACTGGGATGCTCTGGGCGAATATTTTCAGCTCTGCATGAGACATTTCGCTACAACAAGACAGACCAGATAACCGGGCTATATACTCTTAGGCTTCTCGGTGCATCATTTTCAACATTGATCGAGACTGCTTGGCAGCCCTGCTCGGGTCTTCGCTTATGAGAAGATTTTCAGTTCTGTACATTGAGGAAGGGTGTTCCAGTTTCAGTGGTAGATGGAAAAATAAAAATTTATTGATATTGTATGACAAGGTCACATTCTTTTTATGAATTTATTAACTCCTCGATCGTAAATTATTGCATGTTTTATGATATAATTCATTGGGTTTTCTCTAATTTATTCATCGGGTTTCTCCTATGCTATTTACCAGACCTTCAACAATCGTGCTTGACTTCTAAAGTACGCGCACGACACTGGGGGGTAAGGGGGTGTATACCCCCGTCACCTCTCATATCCTATTTTTTAAGGATAAAAAATTTAAAATCTAAAGAAAGGGGATTAAGTTTCAGAACTGCCTAAGCCGCGAGCTCCCAGAGCTGCCTTAGGCGCGAGTCAGCGCAGTCAATGCGATTATCTCAGCGCTGTAAATGCGATTATCTCAGCGTTGTTAGTGTGATTATCTCAGCGCAGTCAATGCGATTATCTCAGCGCAGCCAGTGCGGCTATCTCAGCGCAGCCAGTGCAATTATCTCAACGCAGCCAGTGCTATTATCTCAACGCAGTCAGTGCGATTGTATCAGCGCAGTCAAAGCGATTATCTCAGCGCTGTCAATGCGATTATCTCAGCGCAGCCAATGCGGCTATCTCAGCGCAATCAGTGCGATTGTATCAGCGCAGCCAGAGCGATTATCTCAGCACAGTCAATACGATTATCTCAGCGCAATCAGTGCGATTGTATCAGTGCAGCCAGTGCGGCTATCTCAGCGTAGCCAATGCGATTATCTCAGCGCAGTCAGTGCAATTGTATCAGCGCAGCCAGTGCGGCTATCTCAGCGCAGTCAGTGCGATTATATCAGCGCAACCAGTGCGGCTATCTCAGCATAGTCAGTGTGATTGTCTCGTCTAAACTACCACAAATTACCCAAGTTATCTTCGGCGCAGATCGTCTAAGTTATCTTAAATAAGGCATTAATTGCAAAACCTAGCCCCTCGTGGCTTCACAGGTATTAATTGCAAACCCTAGCCCTTCGTGGCTTCGTAGGCATTAATTGCAAAAGCACGCCCTTCGTGGCTTCGCATGCATTAATTGCAAAACCTAGCCCTTGGTGACTTCGCAGGCATTAATTACAAAACCTAGCCCCTCGTGGCTTCACAGGCATTAATTGCAAAACCTAGCGCTTCGTGGCTTCGCATGCATTAATTGCAAAACCTAGCCCTTCGTGGCTTCGCAGGCATCAATTGCAAAACCTAGCCCTTCGTGGCTTCGCAGGCATCAATTGCAAAACCTAGCCCTACGTGGCTTCGTGGGCATGAATTGGAAAACCTAACCTTTCGTGGCTTCGCAGGCATCAATTGCAAAACCTTGCCCTTCGTGGCTTCACAGGCATCAATTGCAAAACCTAGGCCTTCGTGGCTTAGCAGGCATCAATTGCAAAACCTAGCCCTTCGTGGCTTCGCATGCATCAATTGCAAAACCTAGCCCTTCGTGGCTTCGCAAGCATAAATTGCAAAACCTAGCCCTTCGTGGCTTTGCAGGTATTAATTGCTAAACTTAGCTCTTCGTGGCTTTGCAGGCATTAATTGCAAAAACGGCCTTCATGGCTTCGCAGGCATTAATTGCAAAACTTAGGCCTTCATGGTGACTCAACCTAAAACACCTCTAGATTGACATGCAATAGAACAAGGACACTCTAGCAATGGTGAGTTGACCCTAGTCGTCACTCAAGGAAGATCTTAAAGGGCTTCTAATTGTATCACGGCAAAAGAAGTAAAGTATGATTGAAAACTGTAAAATTAACTAACACCTGTAAATTAAACTTAACTTGACATTAAACTTAAGAATTAACTACGAGGCTGGGAATTAAACTTAGAAACGTAAGCAGAAAGAAACTATTAAACTCAAGGCAGAATTAGACAATTAAAGTAAAAGCGAGTTGAATTTAAACACTACGAAGCTGGGAATTTAAATAACTTAAATTAAAGGCTTCTAATCTAATTGACAAAAACGAACTTGCATGATTGAAAACGAAACATAATGCATATAAAATAAAGGAATCAGTTTAAATAAAATAAATACCGTAATCGTCTCGAGAATCAAATATGTCACTTGAATACAACTCGAAACGGAAAAGTAAAGCAAAACAGAATTGAAACCTAACTTAGAACAAAGCTCGGAAATCTTAAAAACTATGAAAACAAGAAAATTGTAAAGTACTCGGAAATCTTAAGAACAAGAAAGCTGAAAAGTGTTTGACGCCTAAGGTAAGAAATTGACTTGAATCAAAATCTGAAGAGTAAATGCCGAAGGCTAGGATGATCATGAGCGTGTGCAGTTAATGCCCTTAAATAGATTGCCTTTCATCAACCCTAGCGACACTAAAAAAGGCCTTGCAAAACTGGGCCTAAAAGATAAACATCAAGGCAGCGTGCACGTAGGAGAGTGCAAGGGATGAAGTGCACGACAAGTCTCTGCAGCGCTGGCGAAGGAATGCCAGCACCAGAACAGTGCTAGCGTAGGTAGCTCTGGCGAGTTATGGCAGAGTTGGAAATTCAGCTTTGGAACGATGCGCGTGATTGCCAGCTCTGGAACTCAGCTTTGTAGACTCTAGAATATTCAGAGCTGGAATAGTGTTGGCTATAGCGAGTAAAGTCAGCTCTTGAGACATAGTCAGATGTGGATATGGTACGCTCTAGAAATGGTACGCTCTGGATAAGATCAGCTCTGGAATAGTCAGAGCTCTGGCGAGTCTTGTCTGCTCTGGAGATAGAAGTTCAGCTCTGCATAAGGTCAGCTCTGCACACCACTTTGAACCCAAAAGCGCACTTTTTGCTTCAAAATCTCCAACTGAGCATTCTTCCTCCTATTTATCTAAAACTCCTACAAAGCATCAAACAGAACCATAAACGCACCAAAATCTAGAATATTTAACTTATACTTAGCACAATCAAACCCCCAAAATACGAACAATTAGGCCTTAATCAACCCCCCCCCCCCTCCTGCACACTTAGCCTTTTGCTTGTCCTCAAGCAAAATCAGTATGAATCTAAGGAAGAAAGCGTTCAACGATGATTATTTCCATCCAAACATTCAACACACCAATTCAAAATTTTCCAATCAACACATATCTCTCAGATCATCCAAGTAACTTAAAGTTTACGAAGCAACATACCAGTAATGCAAGTAATTCTATCAGACCCAATTCTCCGCTAGAAGTGAATTCCCTAATGTGATCGCCTTTATAATCAGTATCTCTATTTCACAGCTTTTCTTTTTTCACACTTTGTGTGCTTAATAACTTAGATTTCGACAGTTGAGCCATAATTCATGAAATAAAACCATTTGGATGTAATCCAAAGTCTTTTCACATGGTTTCCCATGCTCATAGTTAAACTAGCGGAGCAGAGACTCGGAGCTGTCATTTGCAGAGCTGGACCAGAATTTTCAGAGCTGGCCAGATGTTCAGAACTGTCAATAATTCACATATAAGGATACGATCGTAGGCAATCACAATGACAACACTCATTCTAACATCTACCGGACAAATCACGTTTTACTTGCTTACCACAGTGTTGCAACAAAACTCATAATTCTTTGCACAAACAAGAGACATATATCAAAAGTAAAACCAGAATACCCACCATTCAATCACAAACCCGAAATTCACATCAACAACCATCTCTTCCACAAATTCATAAAAATTAGCAAGTATCCAAGAATAAGGTAAGAACAGAGGGACCAATTCGCCTAATCGAAAGCAAAAAGCACGCATCAAAATAAGTCACCCCCCACACTTAAAGAATGCCATGTCCTTAGGGCAAAAGATAAAAAGAGTTAGAAACATGTCCCTGATTATCGGTAATGAAAACGAAAGCACTGGGAAGGGCGGCGAAGGTTGAGAGTATGCAGCGTGGGATGTGGGGTTTGCGGCCTAAGGGCTTGAAGAACTCTGCGGGAGAAAAATCAACGCTGGCGGCCCTCGGCAGCGCTGGCGACCTTGTCAGCGCTGGCTGCCATAGTCAGCGCTAGCGAGTTTGGCAGCGCTGGCGAATTAAGTCTGCGGCATAACAGCAGCACGTAATTTCCATCATCTGCGACAAAAACAACAACTACAAAAAAGATCAACCCAACACGATAGGCATCAAAACAAGAAACACAAAAGAAAGCAAAGAAACAACAGAACAAAAAAAAATGAAAAACAAACTAAGAATAACAACTTGGGTTGCCTCCCATGCAGCGCTAGTTTTAAAGTCGCCAGCCCGACTTCAGAGAAACCCTTAACCGAAGTCATATTGAAGCTTCAGCTGCCTTAGTCCCTGTGAACACACATCCTTCTTGATTGTGGCTGCGGGTCCTCCTAATGAGCATACAACGCTCATCGCAACAAAAGACTTCTTGACCACTCTTTTTCGGAAGCTAGAACGTAAACTCCCTTCATTCTTCTTTTCCTCAGGCAGTACACACTGCAACCCTTGCACGACACCATCATTTCGTTGCAGCACGCCCAAAAATTCTTCCTTAACGGCTGCGTCCTCTTTCAAGTGAGTCGATAATTCTTGCACTGCATTTACTTCGATTAGCAGCTTGTCCAAAAACTGTTCTTCAAAGGCCACCTCATCTTGCAGGTTATCAAGAAACTCCTGCACTATTTCATCCTCATATGGCAGTTTGTCTTCCGGGCAAGTGCTCGCCAGAGCTGGCAACCTTAGCAGAGCTGGTAGACTAGTCAGAGCTGGCAAGTCATTTTCAGCGCTGGCAGGCTTGTCAGCGCTGGATATTTCCACTTCTTCTTGCATATAATTGTCAACCTCCTGCAGATTATCAAGAAATTCCTGCACAATACATTCCTCTTCCACAGGGTTAAATATCTCCACGTAAGAACAGTCATGCAATAAAGAAGTATAAATAGCAGGCTTCTTATGAAAAATAATGAACTTTACCGATCTACCTGACCCGGCCATACTCAAAGTTCCAGATCCCACATCAATGTGCGTCAGGGTAGTAGCCATAAAAGGCCGGCCAAGCCGAACAAGATGGCCGTTCTCTCCTCTAATGCCTTTCCCTGCATTAAGCACCACAAAATCTGCCAGCACTTTGATTCCTCTTACCGTGACTTCAACATCCTCCAAGAGTCCACATGGGCTGCTAATAGAACTGTCAGCTAGCTGAAGTCTCATCACAGTGCACTTCAGCTCATCATCCTTCCTGCCCAAGTTCTGAAAAATAACAAACGGCATCAAATTGACTGCCGCACCCAAACCTAGCATACCCGAGACCTCCCCAGCTCTACCCAAACTAATACCAAAAATGAAGCTACCTGGATCTCCTTGCTTCAGTAGTGGTTGGGTTGGATCAAGAATCGCTGGTGGCAGAGGCGGGCTGGGATGTTGGATAGCTTTCGGTGGTCGATATGGCGTAGTGGACTTGTGAAGTTTCAGCTCTGGCGCTCTTATCAGCTCTGGCGCTCTTCTCAGCTCTAGCGCCCTTATCAGCTCTGGCGCTTTTCTCAGCTCTGGCGCCCTTCTGTAACACCCCGTACTTTTCCTTATTAGAAATAGTGCCAAGACACTATTGAGAGTAATGAGATATGGAGATGTTAGATTTTTGATTATCTTAGATGAGACAGAGTTTCTTTATAGATAGAGATATGAGTTGTTAGAACCAATGACGGAGTTAGAAAGTGAATAGCTTTGAGAAAACGAGTTGAGTTAGAGATGCTAATTGAATTGATAAGAGATTTTATTATATTTCCGAGACCGGATATAGAACTACCCGTGAGACTGACTGACCTATTATTTTAATAGAAAAAACGAGTTAGAAATGGAGTTGACAAAAAGAGCGAGAACCCCTATAGAGAAGAGTCGATGTGAGAGATGTTTTGTTTGTCGTTGAATGTGGTTTGTCTTGATGTGATGTTATCTGAGACTATTTGTTTGACTGATTACGTGACTTTTTGTTACGTGCGCATTTATAAGCGAGTTATTATGATTTTTTTAGAATGATAGCACGTGAGTTTTATTTTGAGTTTTCAGAACAAACGAGATTTATTTTTATCGAGAAATTGAAAAGTGCCAATTTATAAATTTTTCCAACAAAATGTTTTCAAATTATTTTTCCTGAGATGATGTCATTAATTAATTAAGTGAGTGCACTAGTATTAGTGCTATATTATTTAATTTTGGTCACAAGAGTTTTGTGCTATAACATGTCATTAATTAGTGACTAATTTTTTCCATGACTTAAGTTCCTACACCATATAATTCCCAATGAGATTATTAATACCTAAGTCATGTGCTCATTTTTGTCAAGTGGCAAGTGGATTAGAGTGTAGAGATTTTGGGAGACCATGCATTAATGAGTGAATAGTGCTTTGTCCCTAATCATTCTTAGTTAACAAGACATAAACTTATCTCACTTCTCCCTCACACCATCATTTTCGTCCCCCATCACTCTCTCTCTCTCTCTCTCTCTCTCGATTTCTTCCTCTATTGATCACCACTGATGAGACCTTCAAGCTTCCTAAATCACTTCTATGTTAGAAATCTTTCATTAAATCAAGCCTACAACACCTTATACACTTAAAGCAAGAGATCTTGGAAGGCTTTGAGCTTGAAGTTGAAGGAACCATATTTTGACATATGATTCACGTGCCCGTGATCCATTTCGGATATCAAACGAATACATACAAAAACCATGTGGCTATAGCAAGAGGATGGAATCTTACTTGCAAATCCGGCAATGATCGACTCCAGTGTTGATCTTCCAACTTGTTCCCACGGCAAGACTTGACGTTGGGTGGCAACGATCTTCAAGTCCTCTCCTTTTCCTAGGGAAACGCGCCGCCTCGCTTTTCTGTGCTCTCACAGATTTCTCTATATTTTATCTCACGTAATGTCACACGTAATTAGAATTAGGACTGTACCTATTATTTATACTGGGTATTAAAACCCTAAATAATAAGCCCATCATCTAATTAAACTAAAACAAAGCCCAAAGGCTTAAGTGAGAAATAGATGGACGGACGCCCCATATGGAGTGAAGCCTTTATTGGGCCAAGCGGGGATCTACTAGCTTGAATAAAGTTTGGCCTCCCAGTGCTCGATTTTCCTATTCAGCCCAGAATAAAATCGAGACACAAGTATTAATTTATTCCACTAGATAATTAATACTGAATTACCTCTTTATTCTTTAGGTGAGTCGGGGCTAGTATTAGACTTAATTAATCCCCGTGTTTAAGATATCCAATATCCATTAATTAATTAATTCCTCTGACGATCAATTAATTAATTAATTAGTCGTTTAATTATAAACGACATCTCGAGTGCTACCACTTAAACTTATTATCGTATTGGAACTAATTCCACCTGCAGGGTTTAATACGATAAACTTATTAAGTTCCTCGAGAGGATATTATCATCCTGTTATTAGCAGGACACGGATCCTTATTGCAATATAATCGCATGTCAAATAATAATTGCTATCACCCAAAGTATCGAGTATATTGAGCTTCAAGAGAACTCTCACCCATGATAAATCAAAGCAATAGTCAATATATTATTCACACCGATTAATCCAACTAAGGTTAAGACTATTTAAGTCGCCGAGATCTTGATTCTTAATTAGTCAGAATATAAGAATTCATCTCACTGTGATCCTGTTCAATACACGAAGGTACTAGCATAAATAAATAGCCAAGACAAACTATTTATCCATTTATGCTACAATCTAAACCAGCAACTCGTCCATAGTTGCCTCGATTGTGAACTCAATTTATATCTCAACTTTTTCCAATTATATGATCTTCTGTGATCTACAACACACCATATAATCTATAGTATGAGATAAATTGGACTATAATAGGATTATGCAATAACAATATTTCAGATAGAAGAATCACAGTGAACTAAGGAATCAATGTATACAAGCATAAAGTCTTGCTTTCAGTATACAACCCTTCAATTCTCCCACTTATACTAAAGCAAACTTTTAGTATACAATGTGACTGAAAAACTGATAATATCCTCTAGCTATTACAAAATCTCCCACTTATACTAAAGTTTAATTTAGTATAGGGAGGCCACGAACTCCATGGCCTTCAACATGCTTGTTGAACACCGCACCAGGAAGACTCTTCGTGAAGGGATCAGCCAGATTATCAACTCCCGCAATATGCATCAAAGCTACATCACCATGCTTGACCACAGACCGAATGTAATGATACTTGCCATCAATGTGTTTCATGGATTGATGACATCTTGAATCCTTGCTATTCGCAATAGCAGCCTCGTTATCACAATAAATTGTGATGCACTTCGGCAAACTAGGAATCACATCAATCTCAGTTAGGAAGTTCCTGAGCCATACAGCCTCTTTAGCAGCTTCACAAGCAGCTACATACTCAGCTTCCATGGTAGATAGTGAATTGCATTTCTGCTTTACACTTCTCCACACAATGGCTCCACCCCCAAACTTAAACACATAGCCAGTAGTAGACCGCCTCTTGTCCTTATCACCTTGATAATCGGCGTCTAAAGGAATATTAAACTGAATTAATGCTCCGTTTGCCCGATGATCGTTTCTTGGAATATTATTAATTTATCATACAACGATTAATCCCTAACATGCTCCTATGAATTTAACAACTGCACGTTGGAGTTAGAAAATACCTGAAGAATTCCTAAGAATTCGTCAATCCGTCGCTGAACAGGTCAGCCAACTTCAACGCTCTGTTTGACCCTTCAAACGACCTCCAATCGTATTTTGTGCAGAAATACGACTTCTTCGTCTTCGAAATAGCTTTCCGTGGCCGCCTGTTTCACCTCAATCGGACTTCTGTAGAGGAAGTTATGGCCGTTTTACGGAGACTGCCAGAACTTGGTTTCCTGCGAAAATCTGACTCCAGCTCTGATCTTCTCGACTGTATCCCGCTCAGCTTTCACCGTTGGATGGACAACGATCTATGAAAGTCCCAAGAGAGAATGCTCCACACGTTTTTCCTGCGCCCCACAGCTCTCTCAAAACCCTAATATTTTATCAGTCTATTTTCCTGAGAGCTGACAGCTGTATTTAATAGAATTAAATACGTGTGGGACGCTTGGAATCTGTAATAGGCGTTCCTTCTCTCCTTCTAGGGCTAGGAGACTTTGGGCCAGTCCAGGGACCAGATACAAGGAATAAAGATGGGCCTCAAATAAATTAATTTATCTATGGTCAGCCCAGACCACAATTAATTTATAAATATCTGTTCATTCCACTAGAGAACCGATACTGACTTACCCCTTAATTGCCGGTGATGAGTCGGGGGCTTGTATTTAGACTTATTAAATCTCCGTAATTAATTAATCTCTTTATAAATCCTTAAGCAGTACCACTCAAACTTTATTATTGCGCCTGAACTTAATCAACCTGCAGGGTTTAGCGCAATAAACCTTATTGAGCTCCTTAAGGGGATGTCATTATCCTATACCGGATACGGGTACTAATACAGATAATCAAATATCATATATTAACCGCTATCACCCAACATACAGAGTACTCGAGTTAGTACATAACATTCACCCATAGTAAGTCAAAGTGATATACGAATTAACATATATATCTGAATACTTATTAGTATTAAGATCTTATAAGTCACCGAGATCTTGATTCTTCACTTAAGTCAGATAGAAGAATACATCTCAACTGTGGTCCTATCAATACGTAATGACGTACCAGTATAGACAAGTAGCCAAGACAAACTACTTCCATCTATACTGCAGCCTAAACCAATAACTTGTCCTAGAGTTATTTCGGCTGTGATCATATTATATCACTTAAGGTTATTCCAATTATATGGTCTTCTGTGATCTACAACACACCATATAATCTACTTATATAGAGATAAAGAACATACATATGCAATCATGAACACAATCAGATAGGAGATTAGATAGTGAACTTAGGAAACATTGTATACAAGCATAAAACGTTCTTGCTTTCAGTATACAAATCCAACAGTGTCCACATACCCTACCGGTGTCAGATCATCAGACTGGTAAACTAGCGCATACTCCTTAGTCCGTTTAAGGTACTTGAGTATGTGCTTTACAGCAGTCCAATGAGCTTGACCTGGATTCGCCTGATATCTTGCTGCAATGCCAATGGCAAAATAGATATCAGGCCTGGTACACTGCATCGCATACATGAGACTTCCCATAGCCGAGGCATAGGGAATTATCTTCATGCTCGCTATCTCCTCAGGCGTTGTGGGACACATTGCCTTAGATAGCGGAACACCATGTCTGAAAGGTAGAAAACCTTTCTTGGCATTCTGCATTCTGAATCGCGCCAAAACAGTGTCAATGTAGGATGTTTGAGACAAACTCAACATTCTCTTAGATCGGTCACGACCAATCTTTATTCCGAGAATATATGTTGCCTCTCCCAAATCCTTCATTTGAAACTGTTGGGATAACCACTCCTTAATGCCAGACAATACATTCACATTATCGCTAATGAGAAGTATGTCGTCCACATAGAGTATAAGGAATACCAGACTCCCATCGATACAGACCCTATAAACGCAACTATCGTTGACACACTGCTCAAAACCATAAGTTTTGACCACGTCATCGAAACGTTTGTTCCAGGATCGTGAAGCTTGCTTAAGTCCATAAATGGACTTCTTGAGCTTCCACACTAGATGCTCCTCACCTTCCTTGATGAACCCCTCTGGTTGTAGCATATAGATGTCTCTATCTTCCTCAAGATACCCATTCAAGAATGCGGTCTTGACATCCATTTGCCACACCTCTAGGTTCATATGGGCAGCCATGGCCAAGAGAGCTCGAATAGACTTAAGCATCGCTACTGGCGAAAAAGTTTCCTCATAATCGATACCAGGTCGTTGAGTATAACCCTTCGCCACTAGTCTCGCTTTGAAGGCCGTAACCTTCCCGTCTGGTCCTCTCTTGCGTTTGTATACCCATTTGCAGCCAATGGCCTCACGACCAACAGGTAGCAAACATTTCTCGTATACATCCATGGCAGTTATGGATTCATATTCAGAAACCATACATGCTTCCCATTCAAGAGCATCTGGATCTGCTAGTGCTTCTGAGTAAGTCCAGGGATCTTCTTCGACAAGCCCGTCATCAACTGAATCCGTAGATTCATTGACAAACGCATATCGATTGGGCAGTTTGCCCTTTGATGCCCTCTCACTACGACGTGGCACTATTACAGATTCCGTATCGACAGCTTGTGCGTTTTCTGATGAGACTTGGGGTACTACATCTTGCACAATTGGCTGAGTTGGTTGACTTGTCGTGCCAATGTCTTTGACCTCACTGAGGACGATTTCGCTCCTACTTTTGTGGTTATTTACATAGTCCTCTTCCAAGAATCTTAAGTTAGTGCTAATAACGACTTTCTGATCCTTAGGACAATAAAAATAACCACCTTTCGTTCCTCTAGGATATCCTATGAACAACTTTACTTCAGTTCTAGGGCTCAACTTATCGGCATCCTTGTTCAGCACGTGTGCTGGACTGCCCCAAATCCGGATGTGGTTAAGAGAAGGCTTGCGCCCTGACCACAGCTCGGATGGGGTCTTTGCAACCGACTTAGAAGGCACTAAGTTTAGAATGTAACTGGCTGTTTCTAAGGAATATCCCCAGAACGAAATAGGTAAAGTAGCGAAACTCATCATCGAACGAACCATTTCTAGAAGAGTTCTATTTCTTCTCTCTGCTACACCATTCTGTTGGGGTGTACCCGGTGTAGTCAACTGAGATGTAATCCCAGATTCTAACAAGTATGCTCTAAACTCGTTACTGAGGTATTCGCCACTGCGGTCAGATCGCAGTGACTTGATACTTTTACCATGTCGCTTCTCTACTTCCGCCTTGAATGTTTGAAACTTGTCAAAACATTCAGACTTGTAGCGCAACAAGTAAATGTATCCGTACCTTGAGTAATCGTCAATGAAAGTGACAAAATACTCGTACCCTCCACGAGCTTGAGTGGACATGGGTCCGCACAAGTCAGAATGAACCAGTTCCAACACTTCTTTGGCCCTATACCCCTTAGCCTTGAAAGGCCGAGTCGTCATCTTTCCCTCTATGCAGGATTCGCAGACTGGGATTGGTTCTACTTGGAGAGACTCCAAGATACCATCAGAAACCAGTCTTTGGATCCTCCTTAGATTGATGTGACCCAATCTTAGGTTCCAAAGGAGAGTTTGGTTCTCCAGAGAAGAAGCCTTTCTCTTCTTTTGGTTTGTAGTCAAAGTATAAGCAGATGAAGAATAATCGAATGGACATGAGAAAGTATAAAGAGAATCAGCCGCACTTCTAAATAAAACTTGACCATCTTTGATGAATACTGCACTGTCTTCTAAAAGAACAGAATATCCATACTTGCGTAATTGAATGGTAGAAATCAAGTTTTTCCGAAAACCCGGAACATAGAGTACATCTCTCAAAACTAAAACATGTCCATCAATCAACAAATTCACATCTCCAATAGAAACAACAGGTAAGCTTGCTTCATTTCCCATGGAGAGTGCCAGCTCGCCTCCACTAAGCTCCCTTGTCCGCAGGAACCCCTGCAAGGTGTAACAAACATGGTCAGTCGCACCCGAGTCAACAACCCATTGATGGGAAGATCTCGAAACTGAATATGTTTCTGTTACAAGAGCAGTAGAAATACCTTGAGCTTTCTTCATCATGGGACAGTCAGACTTCCAATGTCCTACTTGTTGACACTTGAAGCATTTTCCTTTCCCCTTTGGCTTGCCAACGCCTCCGGTCGGGCCTAGCTTCTTCTTGCTCCCACCTTTTGCTTGGCCTTTCTTGCCATGGGGCCCTTTCTTCTTCCTACCTTTCGGTGGAAAACTGGGTCCTGTGGCAGTGGCCAAAGCCTGTGGACTCTTTCCCATGACCCCCTCGGCCGCAACCAACTCATTAAGCAGTTCATTTAGAGTGAACTTTTTCTTGCCCATTACGGCATTGAGTCGGAAGTTTTCGTAGGATTTGGGCAGAGTGTAGAGAACCATGTCTACCTTAGTGGCATCCTCGATTCCTCCACCGAGCACGTCCAGCTCATTGAAATGATTAATCATTCCAAGCACGTGCTCACGCACAGACGAACCTTCCGTCATTTTTGAAGACATGAGTTTCCTCATGAGTTCAAAACGGACTGACCGGTCTGATGCCCCAAAGAGCTCCTCGAGGTTCCTCATAATTGCAGCCGCAGTCTCCAACGACTGATGTTGCAGCTGCAACGCAGAAGACATAGTGGTCATAATATAAGCTTTCGCCATATTATTCGCCCTATGCCACCGCTTATGGGCCTCCCTTTGCTCTTCGGAAGACCGAGTATTAAGGTTTGCGGGAGCGGGAGTAGTAAGCACAAACTTATACTCCTCCGCGTCTAGGACAAATCCCAGATTGCGCTTCCATTCCGAAAAATTCGGACCAGTAAGCGGCTTAGCAGATAAAACATTCAAAAGCGGGGTAACAGTCATATCTGAAATATAAACAAACAAGCGCACATTAGAAAACACGTTATTGCATAAAGATTCGTAGCAATAATATTGTAACCTTTTGATAAAACAATATTATTGAAACCTCCGTTAGCCCAATCGAATTACACGCAAGCCACGTTCGTGTGGACGTTTACGCGCTCTTCGTTTGACCAGACACCCAGTCTTTGGTCTCATTCCATTGTCAACTTATCCTTATGACAAAATGGGACCAATAAACGGACCTTTACTAGACCACGCAATTTCAAGAAGGGACTCCGTTGGGGAGTTGTACTTGAAATTAACGTCTAAGCTATGACCACAGTTTAGTCAACTTTATGACTATCTTTTATTTTAACCCCTCCTAGAATAATCCATGAAAGACTAACCCGTGCAAGCCATGTTCGTGTGGACGTTTACACGAGAAGCTCCCACTATTCTCAAGGCTAAAATAATTAATTTTAATCCTTTCAAGAATAACTCGCAGAAATTAATACATGCAAGTCACGATAGTGTGAACGTTTACATGCAAAAACTCCCACTTATTCACAAGATTAAAATATTTTTTAATTTAGAAGTTTAACCGACAAAAGCTGCAAATTAATAACGAGTGCAAGCCACGTTCGTGTGGACTTTTACACCAATTATTAATTTACTTTGTCTTAAACCAACTGTGGAGGTCTATATCAATTTTATTTAAAAAATTGAATTTTCCGCTTAGTCTTTTACTTCAAAAGGTTTACAGGTTAAATCACGTTGACACGGAAAACCTAAGCATGCATTTCTAGAACACATGTAATAAAACATGCTCGCTTGAAATTAAAACGTGCTTAGTGAAAACGTGATTGAACCTAGCATGATATTCTATGCGCATTTACATTCACATAAAGCAAATAAAATCATGCTCAAAACACCTTAACGGTGATAAAATCCACGGCATGCTAAGAACAATAAAAAAAAAATTTTGCGGCCCATTCGTGGAATCCCATTTCTAATCTATTACAATAAAACAATAGAAAAGAAATTAAAAAATGGGCAAATACAGCCCAAAACAGCGCCTAAACAGGCTGAAAAAAGGTCCAGCCCTTGTTTGGGCCCAAAACGCGCGGCCCAGCCGCCCAGGCCCGTCCAGCAGCGGCCTAGGACCCGCGGTCAAAGCCTGGTCGCGGCCCAGATGCTCAGGCCCGAGCGCTCTAGTCCGGCCCGCGAGCTCCCTTTCAGCCCACGTCTGCTAGGGTTTCACGCCGCAGAGCGGCGCTGCACATCTCCACCGCCCGCGCACAATCGGCTCCCGGCCACCAGCAAACTCCAGCTCTCAGCCGTTCGTCGTCCGCCTTCACCCCGATCACAAGCACGCACACAGATCTCCTGCCGGCGACGTCGTCAGCCATCGCTGCTACTCCGGTGAGCTTCCACCCGACACCAGCGTTGCAGCGCCGCGACTTCCCTTTGTCGCCGCACCCTCCGTCTGCACGCTCTGGCAGTCGAGCCAGTAAGGAACGCCGGAGCGCCCCCAACCGCAGACGCCGAGAATGATTCAGCCATCGCTGCAGATCACGCCACCACCGTTGCGACTCATGGCACCGCCATCTGCCCTACCGTCTACCCTCGTTGCACGTCGTCGAGCAGGTAGGGGTTGCCGGAGCAACCCCAACCCTCGACGTCGTTGAGCAGATCTGGCAGATCTTAGCAGACGGCCTAGTGCGCGTTCAGCGCGCTGGTGCTCGCCGGAGGTGCGGTGACACTTGCTGGAATCCGGTGCCGGGCGACCAGCGGGAGCCCGGAAAGTTTAGATCAGCAGCCGTTGTTGATTACTCTGTTCTCCGTCTTGTTCTTCGCAGTTACAGGTTACATTCGAAAACAAAATACAGAATTCGAAAATCTAGTCTAACCACGGATTTTCTCGTGGTGGAAAAAACAATTACAACGTCAAATTGACGTATCCCACGAATCAACAAGCCACGAAGAACAACAACAGGAAAAAAAACTTAATGGTTTTACTATTCATTTATCCGATAGAGCCGAAATTCTGGAACCACGGCTCTGATACCAATTGAAGGAACCATATTTTGACATATGATTCACGTGCCCGTGATCCATTTCGGATATCAAACGAATACATACAAAAACCATGTGCCTATAGCAAGAGGATGGAATCTTACTTGCAAATCTGGCAATGATCGACTCCAGTGTTGATCTTCCAACTTGTTCCCACGGCAAGACTTGACGTTGGGTGGCAACGATCTTCAAGTCCTCTCCTTTTCCTAGGGAAACGCGCCGCCTCGCTTTTCTGTGGTCTCACAGATTTCTCTATATTTTATCTCACGTAATGTCACACGTAATTAGAATTAGGGTTGTACCTATTATTTATACTGGGTATTAAAACCCTAAATAATAAGCCCATCATCTAATTAAACTCAAACAAAGCCCAAAGGCTTAGGTGAGAATTAGATGGACGGACGCCCCATATGGAGTGAAGCCCTTATTGGGCCAAGCGGGGATCTACTAGCTTGAATAAAGTTTGGCCTCCCAGTGCTCGATTTTCCTATTCAGCCCAGAATAAAATCGAGACACAAGTATTAATTTATTCCACTAAAAAATTAATATTGAATTACCTCTTTATTCTTTAGGTGAGTCGGGGCTAGTATTAGACTTAATTAATCCCCGTGTTTAAGATATCCAATATCCATTAATTAATTAATTCCTCTGACGATCAATTAATTAATTAATTAGTCGTTTAATTATAAACGACATCTCGAGTGCTACCACTTAAACTTATTATCGTATTGGAACTAATTCCACCTGCAGGGTTTAATACGATAAACTTATTAAGTTCCTCGAGAGGATATTATCATCCTGTTATTAGCAGGACACGGATCCTTATTGCAATATAATCGCATGTCAAATAATAATTGCTATCACCCAAAGTATCGAGTATATTGAGCTTCAAGAGAACTCTCACCCATGATAAATCAAAGCAATAGTCAATATATTATTCACACCGATTAATCCAACTAAGGTTAAGACTATTTAAGTCGCCGAGATCTTGATTCTTAATTAGTCAGAATATAAGAATTCATCTCACTGTGATCCTGTTCAATACACGAAGGTACTAGCATAAATAAATAGCCAAGACAAACTATTTATCCATTTATGCTACAATCTAAACCAGCAACTCGTCCATAGTTGCCTCGATTGTGAACTCAATTTATATCTCAACTTTTTCCAATTATATGATCTTCTGTGATCTACAACACACCATATAATCTATAGTATGAGATAAATTGGACTATAATAGGATTATGCAATAACAATATTTCAGATAGAAGAATCACAGTGAACTAAGGAATCAATGTATACAAGCATAAAGTCTTGCTTTCAGTATACAACCCTTCAGAAGTTTAGAGAGAAGAAATTCTACTTTTCTTAAAGTTCTTGAGTAAGTGTTGAATATATTTAGATCTAATCATATTTGAGTTAGATATATGTGTATATGCATGATTGAAGCAAGAAAACACCCCCTCACCCCTTTTATGAGATTTTCGAAAATTTAGGTTAAACCCTTCAAAGATCTTTCTTGTTCTTTTCTTAAATTGGGGTGAGAAATGTGTTCTATATGATGTTTGGTGATGATTGATATGTGTATTGTGAGGTTATGTCTTGTGATGCAAAGTTTGACTTAGATCTAAGGTTGCATTGATGTTTCTTTTGTGCTCTGTCGAGCTGTATCTTTTATGCTCTGTCGAGCTGTTTTCTTTTCTGCTCTGCCGAGCTGTTTCTATTCTACTCTGGCAAGCTATTCTCCTCTGCTCTGTCGAGCTATTCTGCTATGCTCTGTCGAGCTTTTCTGCTCTGCTCTGTCGAGCTATTCTTCTCTACTCTGCCGAGCTATTCTGCTCTGGCATCCGAGCTGATTCTGCTCAGTCTGTAAAACTCACACTACTCTGGCTACCAAGTAATCTCTGCTCTGGCCACCGAGCTGAGTCTAATGAGTCAAATGTTTGCTTGTTTGTTGAATGTGGAGTCGTTTTGCAACTCTTTTGTACCTACTGTGTAGATTTTAATACTAATGAAACAGTAAATCACACACAACAATTACGTGGTTCAGCCACAAGGGCCTACGTCCACGGAGGAAGATGATCTAACTTTTATTACTTCACCGGAGAAGAGATTACAACGCTGAGCTTCGAGTTCACTCACAACTTCGTTTAACTCACGCAACAATCACTCTCTCTGTTTCTTGCTAAGAAGGAAAACTCTCTCTCTCCAACAAGAAGTGAAAATTACATCAACTGAGAGATACTACATCCAAGCCTATATAAACCATCTAAGAAGACATATTCACCGTTGATTCTGCAGGGAATAAACGCGTGGATCAGCAGGAGTTTGTTAGTCATAACAAACTTATAACTTTCAGCTCCTTTTGCACCTTAGTCCTCCAATAGTAGTATAAGTGCAGTAGGACCCCTTCAACTTACATAAACCACAATTGACAATCTCCACCTTGATTTATGTAAGCTGTCAAAAAATCTTCCTCAAACTCCACCTGCTAATGAACATTAACCAGATCAAAACAATACTTGAATTTGACCCGGGGTAATGCCTTTGTAAGTGCATCAGCTGCATTATCCTCTGTTCCAATCTTCACCACTTGTATCACTCCTTTGTTAACAAGATCCCTTACAAAATGATACCTTACATCAATGTGTTTCGATCTCTCATGAAACACTTGATGTTTTGCTAGATGTAAGGCACTTTGATTGTCACAAAAAATCTAAACATTTTTCTGAAAAATGCCAAACTCACTAAGTAAGCCTCTTAGCCATATACTTTCCTTCACAGCCTCTGTCATAGCCATAAACTCTGCCTCTGTTGTGGATAAGGCAACAACCGACTGAAGCATAGACTTCCAGCTGATAGCAGTGTTGAATAATGTGAATATATATCCTGTTTGGGACCTTCTGCAATCCACATTAGATGCATAGTCAGCATCAACATATCCTGACATAGCATTTCCTCTGAAGTCTTTCATTTTTTCAAACATCAATCCACTCTCAGTTGAGCCTTTTATGTATCTGAACACACCCTTCAAAGCTTCCCAGTGTGGTCTGCCTGGCTTTGACATGAATCTGCTCAGGATGCTTATTGCATAGGCAAGATCAGGCCTAGTGCAAATCATCATGTACATTATTGTACCAACTGCATTTAAATAAGGAACAGCCAACATGTCTTTTTTCTCTTTACCAATTTGTGGGGATTAACTATCAGATAGCTTTACCCCTTGTGACAAAGGAATTGACAGACTATTTGCTTCATGCATCTGGAATTTCTTGATCACCTTTAGGGCATAATCTTGTTGCAAGAGATACAATCTTCCTTTCTCTACATCCCTTATAATATCCATCCCAAGGATTCTTCTTGCTGGACCTAGCTCTTTCATTTCAAAAACAGACTTCATTTGCTCCTTTAGTGAGTGAATCTCCATCTTGCTCTTACTAGCAATGAGCATATCATCTACGTAGAGTAGCAAGTATAGTGTTGGTTTCTTCTTATCTCCTTTGAAGTAAACGCAGCTGTCATGCATGGATCTTCTAAAACCAGAACTCAACATAAACTCATCAAACCTCATGTACCATTATCTCGAGCTTTGTTTGAGACCATATAGAGATCTTTTCATCATGCACACCTTTGATTCTTGTCCAGGAATTTGAAAACCCTCAGGCTGCTCCATGTAAATTGTCTCATTCAAGTAGCCATTTAGGAATGCAGTCTTTACATCCAATTGTTCCAGAATCATATCTTGCTGAGCTACAAGTGACAATAATATCCTGATAGAGCAGTGTTTTACAACCGGTGAGAATATTTCATTGAAATCAATTCCCTCCTTTTGAGTATATCCCTTTGCTAGCAACCTTGCCTTGAATCTTATTTGCTCCTTTCCATTGATCATCTCAAATTTTCTTTTGAATATCCATTTGCATCCTGCTGGCTTTTGGTGATTAGGCCTATCCACAATAACCCAAGTATTGTTTTTATGAAGAGAATCAATCTCATCTTGCATGGCTTTAATCCAACTGTCCTTATCTTTGCTTCTCATAGCTTCTTTGAATGTTTTGGGTTCCTGATACTCAACATCTTCTGCTATGTTGAAGGCATAAGCAACCATATCAGCATGTCCAAAACGATTTGGAGCTCTGACTTCCCTTCTAGTTCTATCTCTAGCCAAAAGATAGTTTTCCAGTTCATTCTCCCCATCCAGTGACTGTGTAGTTTCATCTCCATCTGAGCTGTTATCTAAGGCTTGAACACCTTGATCATTATTGTCCATAGGCTCCACCTTAACTTCTGAATTGATCATCTCATCTTTTTCAGAAGATTGCTTTTCTCCAAGTAACTGAGCCATCTCCTTATTGAAAGGCATAATGGCTTCTTTGAACACCACATCTCTGCTCACAATGACCTTATTTTGTCCCTTTTCAGTGCACCATAGCCTGAAACCTTTTACTCCATTTGGATATCCCAGCATAACACATCTGAGAGCCCTCGGAGCTAGCTTGTTTTGTTTAATGTGTACAAAAGCTTGGCAACCAAAGGGTCTCAGGTTTGAGTAGTCTGCAGTATGCCCACTCCACCTTTCCTCTGGTGTTTTGAAATCGATGGCTGAAGAAGGTGATCTATTGATCCAATATGTGGCTGTAGAAACAGCCTCACCCCAGAACTTCTCTGGCATTCCTGAGGTTATTAGCATACACCTCATTCTCTCAAGCAATGTCATGTTCATCCTCTCCACAACACCATTTTGTTGTGGATTGGCAGGAACACTCTTGTGTCTTTTGATACCCTTTTTCTTGCAGAACTTGTCAAAATCATTTGACAAAAATTCCAAACCATTGACGGTTCTTAGGCACCTCAGAGACATCCTCTTTTAATTCTCCACTTCAATACACCACTCCTTGAAGCATGTGAATGCATCTAACTTTTGCTTTAGTAGGTACACCCAGACTTTCCTACTGAAATCATCAACAATAGACAAGAAATATCTTGCTCCTCCTAAAGTAGGAGTGTTAGCTGGGCCCCACAAGTCAGCGTGGGCATAGTTAAGAGTAGATGCAGATGTATGTTTGCCTTTAGGGTAAGGAAGTTTGGTACTTTTACCTAACATGCAAGCTTCACAGTGATCCAATTTATTAAAATCAGTGGATGAAATAACTCCCTATTTTATCAGTTCTTTAAGCCCTTTTTCACCTATATGACCTAATCTAGAATGCCATTTCATCATGTTATTCTCAAGATTAGATTCACTTTCACCATTGACAACTTTAGCATCTAGATAATATAGGCTATGTTTTCTGTGAGCTTTCATGATAATCTTTCCATTCTTCTTAACATGAAGCTCACCATTATTGGATTCCCAACTGCACTCTTTCTTCTCCAACATGCCAAGTGAAATTAAGTTTCTCTTGATATCAGGGATATATCTAATGTTGGTTATTACAATGAAAGAGTCATCATGCATTTTAAATCTTATGCTCCCTATTCCCTTAACTTGACATACCTGATTGTTGCCAAGCAACACCGATCCTTGATCTCCCATCTCCAGCTTTGTAAAAAGGTTTTTGTTGGGGCACATATGGAAAGTGCAAGCATAATCCATAATCCAGTTGTTTTGAGGGCTCTTTTGGGATACATTCAAGACTTCTGCATCAGAGTTTTCTTGTATGTTGTTAGCATTGTTTTGACCTTGAGCTTTCAATTCTTGCTGTTTTCTTTTCCATACAAAACAGTTTTTCTTGATGTGGCCGGACTTTTGGCATTCAAAACACTTCCTGGTTTCTTTCCCACTTTCTTCCTTCCTCTTGCCCTCCTTCTTCTTCTTTTGATCATCTGTCGGTTTCTTGCCTTTCCCTTTGAACTTTTTGATGTTCAAGCTTTCTGAGAATGCTTCTTGCTTCCCATCGTTTATCTTTTGAAGTTCTTTTGCTCTCAAGGCTGTCTGAACTTCTTCTAGGGAAATTGCTCCCTCCCTGCCGAAAACAATGGCATCCTTTACATGATCATAGCTTTTTGGCAAAGCATTGAGAAGTAGAATCGCCTTGTCTTCATCAGCAATTTGAGTATCTATACTCTCAAGATCATCTATGGATTTTGAAAATTCTTCCATCTGATCTTCAATGCTCTTATCCTCAGTGAATTTAAGAGAATAAAGGCATTGCTTTAGATACAACCTGTTCGCCAAGGATTTCATGATGTACAGCGCCTCCAATTTGTTCCAGACATCAGCTGTCGTCTTCTCCTTCGCTACTTCGTGAAGAACTTTATCACTGAGGCATAAGATAATCATGCTGTGTGCTCTCTGATCCAGTTCCTCCCTGCTCATCTTGGCACCTTCCACTTTCTTCTTGGTCTTGTTCGAAATTGCATCTACAAGACCTTGTTGCACCAAGATCGCACGCATCTTGATTTTCCAAAGTGTGAAATCGTTCTTTCCATTGAATTTGTCCATCTCGATCTTTAATGGATTCATCTTCTTTGGATCAACTACAATCGCAAGCGTGAAGATGTGTGCTGCGATAAATCCGTCAATCGCGCAAAGATTAAACTGTCGTGAGATCTATTCCCGACAGACGGCGCCAATTGTAGATTTTAATACTAATGAAACAGTAAATCACACACACCAATTACGTGGTTCAGTCACAAGGGCCTACGTCCACGGAGGAAGATGATCTAACTTTAATTACTTCACCGGAGAAGAGATTACAACGTCGAGCTTCGAGTTCACTCACAACTTCGCTTAACTCACGCAACAATCACTCTCTCTGTTTCTTGCTAAGAAGGAAAACTCTCTCTCTCCAACAAGAAGTGAAAATTACATCAACTGAGAGATACTACATCCAAGCCTATATAAACCATCTAAGAAGACATATTCACCGTTGATTCTGCAGGGAATAAACGCGTGGATCAGCAGGAGTTTGTTAGTCATAACAAACTTATAACTTTCAGCTCCTTTTGCACCTTAGTCCTCCAATAGTAGTATAAGTGCAGTAGGACCCCTTCAACTTACATAAACCACAATTGACATACTGTTTCGTGAAGTTATTGTTACCCAAACACCATGAAACTTTTATGAGAAGTATATATGAGAGTATTGAGCATACTGGTAAAATTTCAAGCCTTTTCGGCAATGATTACTATTTTTCAAAAATCGAAACTTTCAATTGCTCAAAATTGCCGAATATGGTAGACTGTAGGAAAGCAGCCATATCTTTTGAACTACTTGGAGTTTTTCATCATACTCTTTTTTTAATGAAACTAGACTCAAAGAGGTTTCTAATGGTATAAGTTTTGAATCCAATGGAGTTCTGTACCGAGTCTGGTGAGGTCTTTAATTTGTAAAAAATGCAGAATGATGTTTATTTGTGACATGTCTATGTGTGAACTTGTATGCTTTTTGTGCTTATGCATGTCTATGTGCTTGATTGCTATGAGTTTAATCCGAGTTGAGTGATAAGTCGAGAGTAGGACTTGTGAATCCTTAGGAGTTAAGTATACCTAGGGATTGAGATTTATTTGGGTAAATAGAAGATGAGTGAATAGTTATAGCTTGAGGCGAGATTGGATTTTAGTAAATGAGTTTCTAACTGAGGTTTATTTTATCACATGAACCTTCGATGATGATGATGATGATATATGAAGGCCCTAGCGAGACGAAGAAGTAAGTCGCCTGTTTTCTTTCCAAGCTTGAGCGAAGGACTTCAGGTGGGCAATATTTTGAGTATTCTTATATCATATGAGCTTTCTAAAATGATTTGATGATGTTATGAGTTTATCAAATGTTTTGAGATAAATGATGTTTGAAATGAAGGAATATTAAAATAAATTAATGCTCCGATTGCCCGATGATCGTTTCTTGGTTATTATTAATTTATCATACAACGATTAATCCGAACATGCTCCTATGAATTTAACAGCTGCACGTTGGAGTTCAGAAATACCTGAAGAATTCAGAAGAATTCGCAGATTCGTATCTGAACAGACCAGTCAGCTTCAAGCCTTCGTTTGAAGCCTCAAACGTCCTCAAATCGTATTTCGCCCAGAAATACGACTTCTTCGTCTTCGAGAGAGCTTTCTGTGGCCGTCTGATGCGTCTGAATCGGAGTTCTGTGGAGGAAGTTATGGCCGTTTTACGGAGACTGCCAGAACTTGGTTTCCTGCGAAAATCTGACTCCAGCTCTGATCTTCTCGACTGTATCCCGCTCAATTCCCAACGTTGGATGGACAACGAGCTATGGAAATTCCCAAGAGAGAATGCTCCACACGTTTTCCTACGCCTCCCACAGCTCTCAAAACCCTAATTTTATCAGTGTGTTTTCTGAGAGCTGACAGCTGTATTTAATAGAAATTAAATACGTGTGGGACGCTTGGAATCTGTAATAGGCGTTCCTTCTCTCCTTCTAGGGCTAGGAGACTTTGGGCCAGTCCAGGGACCAGATACAAGGAATAAAGATGGGCCTCAAATAAATTAATTTATCTATGGTCAGCCCAGACCATTATTAATTTATAAATATCAGTTCATTCCACTAGAGAACCGATACTGACTTACCCCTTTATTGCCGGTGATGAGTCGGGGGCTTGTATTTAGACTTATTAAATCTCTGTATTTAAAATATCCGACATCCATTAATTAATTAGAGCTCTGACAGCTTAAATTAATTAATCTCTTTATAAATCCTTAAGCAGTACCACTCAAACTTTATTATTACGCCTGAACTTAATCAACCTGCAGGGTTTAGCGGAATAAACCTTATTGAGCTCCTTAAGGGGATGTCATTATCCTATACCGGATACGCGTACTAATACAGATAATCAAATATCATATATTAACCGCTATCACCCAAGATACAGAGTACTCGAGTTAGTATATAACTTTCACCCATAGTAAGTCAAAGTGATATACGAATTAACATATATATCTGAATACTTATTAGTATTAAGATCTTATAAGTCACCGAGATCTTGATTCTTCACTTAAGTCAGATAGAAGAATACATCTCAACTGTGGTCCTATCAATACGTAATGACGTACCAGTATAGACAAGTAGCCAAGACAAACTACTTCCATCTATACTGCAGCCTAAAACAATAACTTGTCCTAGAGTTATTTCGGCTGTGATCATATTATATCTCTTAAGGTTATTCCAATTATATGGTCTTCTGTGATCTACAACACACCATATAATCTACTTATATAGAGATAGAGAACATACATATGCAATCATGAACACAATCAGATAGGAGATTAGATAGTGAACTTAGGAAACATTGTATACAAGCATAAAACGTTCTTGCTTTCAGTATACAAATCCAACATGAAAACTGTTTGACTTGCCGAGTTTTGTTGATAATGACTTGTGTGTTACCCTCTACTGATGAGATGAGACAAATTCGGTCCTGCCACGAGCGGGATTTTGTGCACAGAGGTGACTGTGAGCCGTCTTCGGGTCAGCCGGTCACGGTACTTGAGAGGGAGGCCTACTTCTCAGTACCTTTGATGATGATGAGTTGTAGATGTGGTGCATACATGTTGAGATCTTTGACTGCAGTCGTTTCTTTATGATGTCATGATTATTAAAACTGCTTACACAGGTTCATTTACACTAAATTTATTCCTGTGTATTGCTGAGATGTGGCAAGTTTCAAACTTATAGCTCTAAGAGCAGTTTTTCTTATTTTTCGGCGTTTGCCCGCTGAGTATTATATACTTACGCCCTGAATGTATTTCTAAATGTGCAGGCTAAGCGATGGAACGATATTGGTCTGGTGCTGGCGGGGGATTGTTTTGACTGATGTATCTCCCTTACTGTTATTCCATTGTTGATAGAGTCCTAACGATGATACACTTTACTTTCCTTTTAAATGTTGAAAAAACCTTAATGATGGGATATATTGTTTTCTTTTTAATCAAGTAATTTACTCGCGGTTATATGTCTTCATACATATAATCGATTCACCTTTTGCTGCGATACTCTGAATATTATGCTTCCTTATGAATTTTGAGCTATACCTGGTTTGTTTTTATTACTGAGAATCCTATTATTTATGGAGATATGACGATGTTGACGTTTATACCCTTGAGTTGATCTATGATACCTTGCCTTAGCATGCTTTGATGTGAGCTTCCGCATGATGTCCAATCTAGTTCTTCTTGTCTTTTTATTCTTTTATTATAGTCGTATCGATACTCGGACTCCGCTATTACTAGCGTTGAGATCGGGCTGCGACACCTTCTCAGCTCTGGTGCTCTTCTCAACTCTGGCGACCCTGTCTGCTCTGGTATCATTATCTGCTCTGGTAGAGCAGTAATAGCTGGAGCCTGATAAGCTTGCAAAGGCTGGCCGTGAAGTTTCTCGGGCTGCTGCTGCTACTGAATTTGGTTCAAAGTGTCGGAAAGTTGGCCAACAGTCGTTTCAAGGCGCTTGATCGTAGCTGATTGAGATTCCATGTTTTGCTTGGTCATCTCCAAGTTTTGCTTGGTCATCTCCATGAACGATTGCATAGTATCTTCTAGTGATGACTTCTGGGGCTGAGCATGTTTCTGAAACTGCTGGAGCTGCTGAAAGTTCCCTTGTGGCCTGGAGTACTGCTGCGGGTATTGCTGAGGAAGGTATTGCAGCTGATGTGGGTAAAAAGGTTGTTGACTTTGATAGCCCATCTGCTGTGGAGGTCGGTGGAACTGGCTATTTTGATTTAATCCTGACCCTTGGCCAGGAGCTGAGTTCCTCCAACCCGAGCTCTATTGACTCCTCCATCCCATATCTGAGCCCTGCTACCCTTGATTGTATAGTGGGCGTTGCTCGAATGGTGGTCTTTCCTGGTACCCCTGCGCAGCATACACCTCTGTCTCTCCTTTAGGTGTGAACTCACCCATCCGGTGGCATTCATTAACTCCATGACCAAACTCGCCACATATCCCACAACTCTCAATATAAGGCTCATGGGCACGAGGCGGTTCTGTCGCAGCCCGATTCCGACACTAGTAATAGCGGGGATCGAGTATCGATACGACTATTTTAAAGGAATAAAAGACAAGATGTATAGGTCAAACATCAAGCGGAAGCTCACATCAAAAGGTGTTAAGGAAATCATCATAAATGAATCCAAGGGTAAAATCGTCAACATCGTTATATCTTTTTGATTATCAGGAATTTCACGAACAAAAACAAAACGGGTATAGCTCATTTTTCATAATGAAGAATAATATGCAAAGTATCGCAGCAAAAGGCGAATCGATTATATGTATGAAGACATATAACCGTGAGTGTATTGCTTGATTTTCAAAGGAAATTAAGTATCTTAAACATCAAACTCTATTTAACATAACTTCATATCAAAACTCTATCGACAAAACAGACATACGATAGAGAAAGAAAACGTCAACCCGAAACATTCTCCACCAGCACCGCACCATACTCCCCCTCCGCTTATCCTGTACGTTTAGAAATACATGCAGGGCATGAGTACATAAATACTCAGTGGACATATCGCCGAAAAACAAAGCTGCTCATAGAGCTATAAATTGAACTTGCCACAATTCAGCAATACACAGGAATTATATCTTAAAAGAACCTGTGCAAGCAGTTTTAACCCTAAACATCATAATTAAGTGTCTGCAGACAAGTACTCGATATGTATGTACCGCATCTACAACTCATCATTCTAATTAAGGTACTGAGAAGTAGGCCTCCCTCTCAAGTACCGTGACCGGCCGACCCGAAGACGGCTCACAGTCACCTCTGTGCACAAAATCCCGCTTGTGGCAGGACCGAATTCGTCTCATCTCATCAGTAGAGGGTAAACATACAAGCTCAACATCAAAAATTGGCAAGTCAAACAGTTCTCAAACATCATTTATCTCAAAAACATTTGTTAATCTCATAACATCATCAAATCATTTTAGAAAGCTCATATGATAAACATATACTCAAAATATTGCCCACCTGAAGACCTTACTCAAAATCTCCCGTCAAAGTGGAGTTACTTACTTCCTTGCTCTTCTCGTGTCTTCAG
Source organism: Salvia miltiorrhiza (assembly GCF_028751815.1). NCBI lineage: Eukaryota > Viridiplantae > Streptophyta > Magnoliopsida > Lamiales > Lamiaceae > Salvia > Salvia miltiorrhiza. The sequence continues at coordinate 42,201,669 of NC_080391.1, forward strand.
GGATCATCATCATCATCGAAAGTTCATGTCATAAAATGAATCTCGATTAGAACTCATTGACTAATTCTCAGGCCTTATCTCATACTCTATCTCATATTCTATCTCTTTACTCAACTCTATATAAACTCTCCACTCATCTCACATCCTTAAGTTCAAGGATAGGTTTCAAGAAAATCATGGCTCTAAGTCTCGATTTATTTCTCATATAAGGTTCGTCTAATCTCATTCAAACACATAGGTAACACAATCACATAAGGCACATAAGAAATCACAAACAAACATCATCAAAACATGCTCTGTTTTTACATTGACTCAACTTCAAAATTTAAACTGTTCTGACTCCGACATCTCCTGGACTCGAGACTCATACCGAAAGAAAGATTTTCGAGTCTAGTTTCATTTTTAAAAAAAAGTAGAGTCGAAAACTCCAAGTGGTTTGAGAGATATGACGTTTTTACCATTATCTACCATTTCTGGCAGTTTTGTGCAACTGAAGGTTACAATTTTTCAAAAATAGTAAACGTTGTCAAACTGGGCTCATCTTCGGTGAATATCTAGCTAACACAATAAGGTTGATACCATAAAAAGTTGGAAAGCTAGATCACATAGGAAGCTACTGAAACGAAAGACTCTTTCCCCTGTTTTCTGAAATTCTCGGTAATAATGTGCAGTTTAAGTTTTGCATTTTAAAGAAATATCAAACGAAGTTGAAAAGACTTGAAATTTTACCAGGGTACTCAATACTCATGTATGGACTTGCTATAAAATTTTCAAAGCTATTTGACATCGACAAACCGTCGATCACAGTAGGTCAGTAAGGCCTACGAAAATTTCTCCAAAATGTACTTAAAACTCATATATCTCAAAAACATCTCTATTTTGAATACAACAACATAATTCTCAACAACAAACTCATACCAAAACTCATTTCATCACTTCTAATCATCAATCTAAACCATCACTTAACATCATAGCATGCTCAAGAACTCATATTCGTTATCACCCATTTCTAATAATCATTTTATTCCATCAACTATCATAACTACAATCTCTAAGGCTCATTTATATACTCGAATCCTCACTCTCTTCATGATCTTCAACTTGAATTAGGAGTTGTTTTAATACTCTAATCATCTATATACATGCTCATAAAGCTTAGATATAAGTAGATTCATGTGTTTAGAGACTCACTCTTATGATCTGTATAACGAACAGTATAACTCCACTTTCTTGATTCCTATCTCAAACCTTCGTCCAGCTTTTGTTTTATGGATATACAAGTGTTTTCAGCTTGGTTTAATCGGTGGTTATGGGATAAAAAGTAGCTTACAAAGTTTTTTTTTTTTTTTACTAGCTCATCAATGGCGTTGGATAATGACAGTCGAGAGAAAAGAGAGAAAAGAGAGAAAAGAGAGAGGAGAGAGAGGAAATGGACGTCTGTTATGGGGATGAAAGAGAAAGGTGTTATTTATATAACCCCATTTACTTAGCCATCAAGTATTGGATAATTAACACATGCTTAATTATCCACTTGCATAAAATATCTTATCCGTTAACAATGTTCATCCACTTGCTTTGACTCTTCTCTCTCAAAAGTAGGTTCTGCACTAGAGCAGAGAAATGCTCGCCAGAGGAATGCATTCTCTGTCAGGGCAGAGGAATGACTTCCCTTCTGTCTGGGCAGAGGAATGACTTCCCCTCTGTCTGGGCAGACGAATGCCTTCGCCTCTGGCATAGCAGAGGACTGACTTCCCCTCTGTCTGGGCAGACGAATGCCTTCGCCTTTGGCATAGCAGAGGACTGACTTCGCCTCTGTCTGGGCAGACGAATGCCTTCGCCTCTGGCATAGCAGAGGACTGACTTCGCCTCTGTCTGGGCAGACGAATGCCTTCGCCTCTGGCATAGCAGAGGACTGACTTCCCCTCTGTCTGGGCAGACGAATGCCTTCGCCTCTGGCATAGCAGAGGACTGACTTCCCCTCTGTCTGGGCAGACGAATGCCTTCGCCTCTGGCATAGCAGAGGACTGACTTCCCCTCTGTCTGGGCAGACGAATGCCTTCGCCTCTGGCATAGCAGAGGACTGACTTCGCCTCTGGCATAGCAGAGCTCGCAAGCCAGAGCAAAACTCCCACGCCATAGCAGAACTCCAAGGCCAGATTTTTAACTTTAACAACGTTCAACCATTATCTCTATACATCCTTATTTCCTCAATGTATTACATTCAGTAGTTCTTCATCGAAAAATACAATAGCTCAAACTATTGGAATATCTCATCTCATCATAAACTTATATATATATATATATATATATATATATATATATATATATATCTCAGTAAAATATTTCTCATAAAATACTGATATGCAAATAATAATAGCTGTATGCTATTTCCCCATTTTAAAAATAATCTCGTTCTCCAAAATCTCGAAAATAATCCGTGTTAACATAACACAAAACAAATCATACTCACATCATCGTAACAAATAGTCACGTAGACAATCACTCAAACCATCTCAGATAAAACACGGATACAATTCTTATTAAAGCAATCAGCAATCATCTCTCAGATCGACTCTCCCTTCTATAGGGTTTCTCACTCACTTACCTCAACTCTATTCTTCTTCAGATGTTCCTATTTGCAATAGGACAATTAAACTCACAGATACCTCTGTATCCGTCATCGGGAAAAAATAAATTATGACCTTCTCTCAATTCAAACAGCATCTCTATCTTTATCATTGATTCTATCAGACTCATATCTCTATCTAGAAGAATAACTCGTCTCATCAAAATAATGTAACTCTAATGCTCAATATCTCTATTTATCATCATTACTCCATCTCATTTTATTTATAATCTCATATCTCAGTACTGCAGTACTCTCTATAGTGTCTCGACACTACTACTACTCATAAAAGTACGGGGTGTTACATCCTACCCCCCTTAAAAAAAATTTCGTCCCGAAATTTGAGTTATTCACTTTCGGAAAAAAGCTCGGGATATTTTTCTTTCATCTTTTCTTCAAGTTTCCATGTTGCTCTATCTTGCCATGATGTCTCCACTGGATGTTTTCCAAAGGAATTGACTTGTTTCTCAGTTGCTGGATCTTCCGATCCAGAATAACATCGGGCCTCTCTTCGTAGCTCAAGTCCGGCTCTAGGGACACTTCTTCTTGATGAATGACGTGTCATGGATCAAACACGTATTTAATTAAATGTGAAACATGGAAAATGTTATGAACATTCGCGAAGCTCGGAGGCAACGCAAGTCTATAAGCAATAGGGCCTACTTTCTCAAGTATATTGTAGGGTCTAATACATATCTCAGTTTGAGTTTTCCTCTAACTCCAAAACGATGTACTCCTCTGGGTGGGGAAACTTTAAGAAAGACTTTGTCTCCTACATCAAAATGAATCTCTGTTCGCCTAGTGTCTGCACAAGACTTTTGGCGATCTTGTGCTTCGTTAACTCTCGGTTGAATCTGTCGCACAATGGCGATTATTTCTTAAATGGCTTCTGATCCAAGCACTATTTCTCTCCCCAACGTCATCCCAAATAAAGCGGGGATCTATATTTTCGTCCATACAAGGCTTCGTATGGAACCATGTTAATAGTTGATTGAAAACTATTATTATAAACAAACTCGATCAGGGGCAAAACTTGCTCCCATTGACTTCCTCTATCTAGCACAACAGTTCTAATTACGTTTTCTCAAAACTTGTATAGTCCTTTCGGACAGTCCATCCGTCTGCGGATGAAAGGCTGTACTAAAATTCATTTTAGTACCTAACTCTTTTTACATGCTCGTCCAGAAACGTAAAGTAAATCTGGAATCTAGATCCGATGTGATCATCATCCGTACTCCATGCAATCGCACTATCTCTCGTTTCATACCAAAATTTCATTTTTAAGTCTTGGTACATTTTCGTACCTCCTGGGTGTGCTGTATAAGGGTGTCATGAGCTTCACTCATGATTTCATTTTTCAATTCTTCTCTATCAGGCACACACGTTCTTCCATCAAATAATATGGCTTTGTCTGTCGTTTATTGATAATTCTCCATCTTCTCGGTTCGAATCTTCATTCATAACCTCTCTATCTTTTCATCCTCTCTTTGAGTTGTGATTATCCTTGACCGTAGGTCAGATGTAACGTTCAGTGTAGCAATCACTATTTCTGTCGTTTGAGGTGGTATCACTACCTCCAATCTCAATCTCTCGAATTCTTTGATCAAGTTTTCTTCTTGAGTAAGGAAAAATCTTAACTCTCCTTGATTCTTTCTACTCAACACATCAGCGACAAACGTTAGTTTTTTTTTTCGGGGTGATAATTTATCCCGCAATCATAATCTTACACCAACTCTAGCCATCTTCTCTGTCGCATGTTCAGGTCTTTTTGCTCAAAGAAGTACTCGAGACTTTTGTGATTGGTGTATATCTCACACCGTACTCCATAAAGGTGGTGTCTCCAAACCTTTGAAGCATGCACTACGGCTGCTAACTCTAAATCATGCGTCGGATAATTCATCTCATGTGGCTTGAGTTGCCGTGAGGCACTTGCAATAACTCTTCCATCATGCATCAGTACACATCTTAGTCCATTCTTTAATGCGTCTGTATAGACTGCATACTCTTTGTTCGCCTTTGGAACAACTAAAACTGGGGCAGTGGTAATTCTCTTCTTCAGCTCTGAAAAACTCAACTCACACTCGTTCGTCCACTCAAATTTAACTTCTTTATTTAGCAGGTGCGTCAATGGCTTAGTGATTTTCGAAAAGCCCTCAATAAATCTTCGGTAATACCCTGCTAATCTCAGAAAACTGCGGATTTCATGCGGTGTAGTCGGTGCTCTCCACTCTTGTACCGCTTGAACTTTTGTTGGGTCTACTTTGATCCCTCTCGCAGAAACGATATGGCCAAGGAAATTGATTTCTTTAAGCCAAAACTCACATTTGCTGAACTTAGCATATAGCTTTTCAGCTCTCAAACTCTCTAACACGGTTCTCAAATGTTCTTCGTGTTCTCGTTTACTCTTTGAGTAAATCAGAATGTCATCTATGAACAGTAACATGAACTTGTCTAAGTACTCGTGAAAGACTCGGTTCATGAGATCCATTAACACTGCAGGAGCATTCGTCAATCCAAAAGGCATGACTATGAATTCATAGTGCCCGTATCTCGTACGAAATGCCGTCTTCGGAATATCTTCCGATCTTATCTTCAGCTGATGATACCCCGTTCTCAAGTCAATCTTTGAAAAAGTGCTCGCTTTTTGGAGTTGATCGAATAAATCATCGATCCGAGATAACGGATACTTATTCTTCAGTGTCACCTTATTCAACTCGCGGTAGTCAATGCATAACCTCAAACTACCGTCCCTCTTTTTAAAAAAAAAAAAATCGGTGCTTCCCACGGGGAAACACTAGGTCGAATGAAGCCCAAATCTAGCAATTTTTGAAGTTGCAGCTTCACTCTTACAACTCTGCCGGGGCCATTCTATATGGTGCCTTTGACGTCGGTGCGGCTCCGGGCTCAAGATCAAATGTAAACTCGAGCTATCGATCTGGGGTAATCCTGGTAAAGCTTCAGAAAAAAAAAATGTCTTTGTATTCTCGCATGACTGGTACGTCATCTATGTTTGTTTTGGACTCCTCACTCTGATTCAGGTATACAACATACGCGGTTGTATCCTTTCTCTGCAAAAGCTTTCGGCTTGAAGCGCCGAAATTATTGGCGGCTTTCTCATTTTCTCTCAACGCCAATAAACAAGTAGGCTTTTGGCCTAAAAAAAAAATGAAACGATATTCGTCTCTCCTTGCATTGTATCGTCGCATGGTTCTCCTCTAACCAATCCATTCCCAAAATAATATCTATGTACCACATAGACATCATCCTTAGGTTTTTAGCCTTGAGCTTAATCGATTCTAGCTAGAATTCTAAGTCAGGACATACGAGTGAGACCATAGTGGTTCTGCTAGATTTCTTCGATTCTTGTCCTGAGCCTTCTGCTCAAGCGCAACACTCTCTGTTGATGGGATTGATTCGCCTGCGGGGCTGGCGGCTGCCTTCCTTACTGACGTGGTTGATAGGCAAGCTGCTGTCGCGATGGCGGCGGTAGCGGTAGGACTCCTTCCATCGCTTTGAGCTGCGGCCGAAACTGACTCGGTCGTTCTCCGCTTCCACTTTGCTGACGATTCGGACAATAGTTGAGTAGTGCCCGTCCCCTCGACAGGTGTAGCAGGTATTTTGTCCCATTTTCTCTTTCCTTCTTGCCCTCGTCCAGAAAAAGATAGATTGAATGTTCGAGTGCTCTTAACCGTTTTGGGGTGCTGAAGCTTAAAACACTTTCTCTGGCTACAATGCCAGTTCTATCTCCAATGCTTTATTTAATGTTTCAGTACACATAACCGCACTCCGACTCGTTACATCGTCTCGTACCTCTTATCTCAAACCTGATCGAAACAATTTTGACATCTTCTTGTTCATCTCTTCTTGATATGTGGCATACCGAACCAAGTCGCAAAATTGACGTTCGTTTTCAGCTACGGTTTTATTGCCTTATCTCTTATCATCAACTCTATTTCTCTCTTCAATCGGTTTTTCTTTCTCGGCAAAAGTCTAAGGGGACATATTTCAGCCTTAGAATTAATTCCCATTGCTCACGAATCATAAGACTCTTACTCAACATCATATTATTTCCTTAGTTCTCATAACTCAACGTCAAAGACATATCTCATGTCTATCATCGTAACATTAGCTCAAAACTCTACTCAAACATAGAGACTCTCTGATCATCGTCGTATAGACATATAAGAAAATCTTCTCTTTCGAGAACTCTTACTAATTGCGGGGCATAACGGAAATAAAACATCCCGTACTACGACGACGATGCTACTTCTATACTAGTCGTCATCTCAGTCTACTATCGTGGAAAAAGTCATCTGTTCTAATCTGTCATCTCGATCTCCTTAAATCTGCTATTGCCTGTTCTGGCTTAGCATTACTTCTTCTCATCCTCGAAATGGTTAGCTTTCTACATACTTGGCTAATATATGAAAATCCATAGTCGAACAGTTGTGCTCGTCTCGTAATAATATATTCTACGACTGCTCCCATTACTCATGTTTTTTTCCAAATACTCTTCTTGTTATGCCATCCTAGTTACCTAGACATTCCTAAATCTTGTCGGATGTGGTAGGGACTAGGATGTGATGAATAAAAATGTCTGATCTTGAACAAGACGAGCTCAAGTAATGGAATATTTTCATAATAGCCAGTGCTATCTCAAGGATAATGAAGAAGTTACAATCAAAGGAAGATCAAAAGCTAGAACAGAAACTAAGATAAAAACTGAGATATAATATGATGGGAGTAAATCAATACTGGAAGTAGAAGCAATCCACTAGGTGGAAAATGAATAAATTGTCCACTGTTAAATCAAGGGGTAAGGATTTCCAATACAAACGACTCAGGCTCGAACACAGTGGATCTGGAAAAATTTCTCAATAGCAAATAGTTCATCTCATGTAGGAGTTCAAATGGATGCAGAAAAATTTAAAAATGACCAAGCGGGATAGGAACTCAATAAGTCTACTCTCATTATTACTCTTAGCGATGTTAAACGCGGTCCCGGTGAAAAATACCTCTATTACGAAGTACAATTGGTCAATAGTATCTATGCATCCCATGAGGTCTCCATAATACGTTCGCCCTATTAGGGTCGTGTCTATAAATCGCGATGAAATCTCTAAATTCTCATCTCAGTTCTCTATATCTCAACTCAATTCTATATTTCTCATATAGAATTCTCATAGTTCTCGTTATCTCTATCGTTTATCTAACATCATGCATCAAATTATCAATCTCAAAACTACGATGTGACATAAAGCTTTCTAGTCATCACTGTCATCTCTATATCATAGGAAAAATTGCCTCTCTTTTGAGGTCTTACACAAAAGCGAAGGTTCTCTGTGTACAAAACGCCCTATACTATAATGATGCTCTCGCTATGCAAGCATCATAGGGACTAAGCGTCATATATGTTCTATACTATGCTTCTAGCTATGTACATCGGCTATGCATTACTACTATATATATATTCATATACATCTCTAGATAGTCTCGGTCGTCATCTATCAATCTCCCATCTCGTCGTCACCTGATATCCTACTCCTAACATCATCAGTCGGAGCATCCTCACTCAGCTCCGACTCTTCCTCCTCACACTTTGGTGCGTCGTTTTACACCAAAAATATCCGGCAGTCAGCCGGTATGCCCACACTGCGCAGACAGCAGTAAGCAAAATCGTCTCCCAAAGGACTGGCGAGAATTTCTCTAATTAAAGTCTGCAAGTAACCCACGAAATTTTGAGAATAAAATATAGAAAATACTAAACTTAAAATTAAATAAATAAAATCCAAATAAACCAATTTTTCCAATAGCTAAAAGATGAATAAAAATTCCAACAATTAATAAAAGAATTCCAGCAATCAATTAAGTCCACCCTAGCTTAATTATTCCGATCATCGATGCAAAAATAACTTTAAATCATGCAAACAAATCAGTTATAACCACCGAAGACGCTTCTGACGTGATCTTATTTCTCTTTAATTATTCGGTAACCAGGAAGACGCTTCACTAATTACTACCCTAATCGACTGACAACCGTAAGAGACGCTCTATAGGTTTAATGAGCCGACAGCATTAATATCTAGAGAAACCCGATTCAAAACCAATAAACTCTGACGCAGGATTATTGAATTAAGACTGCTTTTCCCTTGACCCTGATGTGTCAATTTACCACTAATCAAACCTAAACCACAATTACGGATGGCCGGTTCAATTGGCTATATAATTAATTCTAACCCAATAAATATTTGCAACTATCTAATGGATTAAAACAATTAATATCATTAAACATGGAGAATCGCAGATGCAAGCATAAAATAACGTATAAGAACAATTAGATCTCACAGAATAATTTCGCTAGTGCTTCCCTAATCAATGCCGGAATAAACGAATTTAGCTAGAACTCATAATTAAATAACACAAACAAAATAAAAGAATAAATTACGAAACAAGATAGAAGAAATAAAAACTTGATTGAAGAACTCCAAGCGTCCAGTAGCTGCTCTCCCCAAAGTTGGCGTGAATTGTTATATGCCCTAGTTGCAGCTAACTACATATATATATGACTAAGGAAATTAAAATAATATTAACCTAATAATACTAAAGTGGCGTAAAAGCCCATGAAACATAATAAAGGTCTAACAAACTAATAAACTAAATTGATTTAAGAAAAAGTGGCGCATATGACAAGCCCACTAAAAACAAACTTAATCTAATCTAATTAAACCACTAAAGTGGCGTATGGGCCCAATAGCAAAAGGAACCCATGCAAAATCGAAAGCAAGTAATCGCCCAAACATCTCGCCAATTCAGACTTTAATCCATGCGATCAAACCACGTCCAGATAAAATGGGCACACCGCACGGCAGACGTGCACAACTTCCTCTTCACACAACTTCACCACTTCAAAACTCTTCTCAAAATTAATACTTTTTCTCCAAAACCTATCAAATACCATCAAAATACATATAAGATCATAATCATGTCCAAAAGATGATATTTAACACGAATTAAACATAGAAACCACACCAAAATCCCCCAAATAAATGCGTATAAATACGCCCAATCAAATCCCCCCACACTTAAACAAAGCTCGCCCTCGAGCACCAAAAAGAACAAAACGACAGGGAAGGAACAAAAGAAGACTCAAAACAGCAAAAAACAAAGCTTTGGCAACAATATGATAGATAATACTCAAAGTCTTGATCAAGATACAATCATTCACAAACCACTAACTATGCTCTTGCTCAGAAAATTATGCCTTGTTCTTCATTCAAGTCAAAATTGTGCAAATTCAATCCTGCCTCGCCAAGTTCACTCAATTTCTCTCAAAAGACAAATATGGACAGAATAGATTCACACAATTCACAGCTTTATGCCTTCAAACACAGCTTGCCCTTATGTCACTATCTCCACCAAAATATGGAACCAATGCACAAATCAAAAGGTCTTGCATTTTGGTTGAAATGGGGCTAGGGTGCGCATAGGTGGGATAAACAAGGAAAAGGGATCAAAAAGGCTCAATATATGACTGAAAACATGCAACACACCAGACCTTCCATCAATAAAACTCTAGAGTAACTCCTCAACATATCCACAATCCTCAAAACGTATGCATTTTATTATAGAACTCTATTTTTTTCTTTTTTCTTTTTTCTCTCTTTTTTTTTTTTTTTAAACAGCATATATATCCCATAGAATCAATGAAATATCTCTCAACACACTAAAATTATAGGAGTACTCATCTTCTCATCTCGTCATAATCTAGTGCATTCACATGTTTTCAAGGGACAAAAGCAGGCTAAAACAGGCTAAGGCTCAATATATGTGAGTTTTCATCAAACAAAAAGGAGCAAATTAGGCACAAACGGGCTCACTAAGGGAATAGTGAAGTTTCGGATAATATGTTCAGGCCAAAATAATGGTTATTCCTAAATGCCTTAATCATTTTCATGCATTAAATTCTCAAACTCAGTCTTGACTATGGCAACAAGGCAAACCAGAAATTCGGCATTGAAGTTCGAATCAATCACTCATCAAAGAAACAATTAGAGCTAGTCATGTGTGCTCATTAGGGCTCAATCCTCACAATTTAGTAGGTTTCAAGTAAAATTGAATCAAATTTTGCACGTTTTTCTCATACAAGAACACCTACAAACATATGCATAATTCCATCACAAGAGCAACAGCCTATCATACCAAATCCAATATCCTAATTTCAACTCTTCACATCATCCATCATAACATTGCCAAAGAACTCGAAACTGACAAGAAAACCAACATAGCAACAAAGCAAAGACACACAAAACAAAGACACCCCCCCACACTTGGACAACACAATGTCCTCATTGTGTGAGAGTATGACAGACCAAAATAGAAACAACAACAGACAACTAAAAGAAATCAAAAGCTTCAAAAACGAAAAGCAAAAAGAAAGAAACTTCCCTGAAATGGAATCATGTAGGTGGATGAGGGGCTGAAGCTTCCGGCGATGAGGAATGGTGGTTGGGCGGTTCGCTGGTGGTCGGGGCAGGGGTGGACGGACGGAGCAGCGGCGGAATGGAGGGGGTGGCGTTGGGGGAAACCAAATTGAGGGAATTTTGACTTTAGTCAAAAACCCTAGTTCTAGAATTTGCACCTTGGCCCCCAACTTTTCAGAACTGGAGGGCAACCCCCAACCTGCGAAATTGACCAAAACACACCCCAAGTTTTTGATTTTTTTTTTTTTTTTTTAAATAATTTTTTTTTTTTTAAGAAAAAAAAAACGAAAATAAACAAAACAAGGGCAAGAAAAATCGGGTTGCCTCCCGATGAGCGCCTTTATTTAACGTCCTTGGCTGGACAGAAAAGAAGTTCAAAATCCTTAGACAATGGTTGGAGACGTCAGGCTGAGCGCATTGAACGACTCCATCTCGACTCCAGCATAGTATGGCTTGAGTAATTGTCCATTAACCTTAAAACACTTTCGTGTTTCGAGGCTTTGGATTTCCACAGCTCCATGAGGACTCACACTAACAACTTCAAACGGGCCCAACCAACGAGATTTCAATTTTCCTGGCATAATCCTTAAGCGTGCGTTAAACAAGAGAACCTTCTGCCCAACTTCAAAGGATTTCCTTCGAATGTATTTGTCATGTAGAAATTTAGTTCGTTCCTTGTAACGACTTGCATGATCATACGCCTCCAATCGAATCTCCTCTAATTCTTGCAGTTGAAATTTCCGCTCTTTGCCAACAACTTTCTCATCTAAACAGAATTCCTTCACGGCCCAAAAAGCTTTATGCTCTATCTCAACAGGTAGATGACATTGCTTCCCAAAAATCAGCCTGTATGGAGACATACCAATCGGTGACTTGAATGCAGTGCGGTATGCCCATACCGCATCGTCCAGTCTCAAACTCCAATCCTTTCGTCTCGGGTTGACTGTTTTCTCAAGGATGCTCTTGATTTCTCGGTTAGAAACTTCAGCCTGACCGTTGGATTGGGGATGATATGCCGTGGCAACTCGATGGTGGACTCCATATTTCTTGAAAAGTGCTTCCAAAGTGCGGTTGCAAAAATGGGTTCCTTGATCGCTGATGATGGCACGGGGCACTCCAAATCTGTTAAAAATATTAGCCTTAAGGAACCCTGCAACAACTTTAGAGTCATTAGTGCGGGTGGCCTTCACTTCCACCCACTTCGAAACATAATCAACAGCCAAAAGAATGTAAGAATTTCCAAAAGAACTAGGAAACGGCCCCATAAAATCCATTCCCCAAACGTCAAAAATTTCACAAACCAAAATAGGGACTTGAGGCATTTCATTGCGAGAAGAGATATTACCTGTTCTTTGGCACTTGTCACAATTTTTGCAGAAATTGTAAGAATCCTTAAAAATAGTTTCCCAATAAAAACCACAATCGAGAATCTTACGTGCCGTTCTTTTGGTACCAAAGTGACCTCCACAAGCATGAGCATGGCAAAAATTCAAAATTTAATAAATCTCCTCATCAGGGATGCAACGTCGTATCACTTGATCCGCACAGGTCTTCCACAAATAAGGATCATCCCATATGAAGTATTTTGCTTGGCTCCTCAACTTATTCTTACGGGCTGTCTCCATTCCCTTAGGAAAAACTCCAACAGTTAGAAAATTAACCAAATCAGCATACCAAGGAATGTTACCGTCGATGTGCAGCAGCTGTTCGTCTGGAAAGTCGTCTGGTATGGGCATACCGTCCGACACAGTCTGCAGTCTGCTCAAATGGTCAGCTACCAAGTTCTCGGCTCCCTTTTTATCTTTAATCTCCAAGTCAAATTCCTGCAAAAGCAGAATCCAACGGATCAAGCGAGGCTTAGATTCTTTTTTAGAGAGCAAATACTTAAGAGCTGCATGGTCAGAATAAACAACAACTTTAGAGCCAATCAAATAAGATCTAAATTTTTCACAAGCAAAAACGATGGCTAAAAGCTCCTTCTCCGTGGTTGTGTAATTGCATTGAGCCGGGTTGAGAGTTTTGGAAGCATAGTAAATCACATGGCTCTCTTTCCCAACTTTCTGCCCTAGCACTGCTCCAACGGCGAAGTCACTTGCATCGCACATGATTTCAAAAGGCTCTCCCCAAATTGGTGGTTGAATGATGGGGGCAGTGGTGAGTCTACTCTTCAACAAATCAAAGGCCTCCTTGCACTTGTCATCGAACACAAAAGACACATCTTGATGAAGCAACCTAGTGAGAGGTTGAGCAGTCTTTGCAAAGTCTTTTATGAAACGCCTATAAAACCCTGCATGGCCTAAGAAAGCACGAATCTCTTTCACATTAGAAGGATAAGGTAACTTAACAATCAAATCAATTTTCGCGTTATCAACTTCTACTCCTCTTGCAGAAATCACATGCCCAAGAACAATCCCCTCTCTCACCATGAAATGACATTTCTCAAAGTTCAACACCAAATTAGTGTCGACACATCTTTGCAAAACTTGTTCAAGATTAGTCAAACAATGGTCAAAAGAGTCTCCATGCACAGTAAAATCATCCATGAAAATTTCTATGCAACTCTCAATCATGTCAGAAAATAGGCTCATCATACAACGCTGAAAAGTACCAGGAGCGTTACATAATCCAAACGGCATACGACGCCATGCAAAAGTGCCAAAAGGGCAAGTAAAAGTGGTTTTCTCTTGATCTTCCTGAGCTACAAAAATTTGAAAATATCCAGAGTAGCCATCAAGAAAACAAAAGAATTCCTTACCAGCCAATCGCTCAAGCATCTCATCAATGAAAGGTAATGGAAAATGATCTTTCCTAGTAGCATTATTCAACTTCCTAAAATCAATGCACATACGCCAACCAGTTTGCAACCTCATGGGAATCAACTCATTCTTCTCATTCTTAACCAATTGAAAACCAGACTTCTTAGGAACCACATGAACAGGACTGACCCATGTACTATCAGAAATCGGATAAATAATCCCTAGATCAAGCAATTTAAGAATTTCTTTAAGCACAACTTCTTTCATGACAGGGTTCAATTTTCTTTGAGGATCCCTAGACGGCTTACTATTAGGCTCAAGTAAGATTCTATGCATGCAAGTAGAGGGACTAATACCTTTGATATCGGCTATAGTCCATCCAATGGCAGATTTATGCATCTTAAGAAGACTTACCAACCTTACCTCTTGTTCTGCACTGAGTTCATTGTTGATGATCACTGGCAGCGTGTCATCCTCTCCTAAAAACACATATTTCAGATGCTGGGGCAGTACCTTCAAGTCCAGCTTCGGTGGCTTCACAACAGAGGGCAAAATCGGTTCTGTGCTGGTCGGTATGGGCATCCTGCTCGACAGGTGCCGAACTGGAATTTCCTCCGTTGAGTACAGCTGCATGATAATCTCTCTAATGGCTTCATTCTCCTCAGTTTTGGAGTTCTCTTTAGTTAGGGAACTGAAAATAACATGCTCAAGCTCATCCTCCCTGAAATTCTCAACAAATTCCTCAACCAAATGGTCAATAACATCAATCATGAACACAGATTCAGGATCCTCAACATGCTTCATAGCCTCAAAAATATTAAATGTGACAACATCTCCATCAAATTCAAGGCTAAGCATTCCACTATCCACATCAATTTTTGCTTTAGCAGTTTTCATGAATGGTCTCCCTAAAAGAATCAAGGATTGCTTAGCAGAATCATCCATATCAACAATATAAAAATCCACAGGAAAAATCAAATCATTGACCTTGACAAGGACATCCTCAACAACACCTTCGGGATATGCAGTAGACCTATCAGCTAACTGAATGATAACACGAGTGTCTTTCAAAGGTCCTAATTGCAAATCCTTATACACAGAATAAGGTATGACATTTATGGATGCTCCTAAATCTAGCATGGCTCTCTCAACAGTCTTATTACCTATAATGCATGGAATAGTGAACATACCAGGATCTCGACACTTTTGGGGCAATTTTCTTTGCAGAACAGCAGAAACATTCTCACTCACTCGAATTCTCGCATCATTCCCAAACTTCATTTTCTTAGAGCATAACTCTTTTAAAAACTTTGCGTACCTGGGAACTTGCTTAATTGCATCAAGCAAGGGCAAGTTTATTTCTACCTTTTTGAAGATTTCTAGAATATCCTTCTCTTCTTCAATTCTCTTGTTCTGAGCCAACCTAGAAGGAAAAGGTGGTGCAGTCAGTGATTGAGGAATTGAAACCTTAGGTTTTCCACTTACCTTAGAAGAGCTAGGCTCGGTGGATTCTGGTGACTTTTCACTAATTGCATCGTCCTTGGCTTCATCGAGCTTTTCTTCTTTGTCCTGCTGCTTAGGTTGTGGCTCAACTAGAATTCTCCCACTTCTTGTAGTTACAGCACTTGCATTTTCCTTGGGATTCATCTCCGTGACAGAAGGAAGTCGGCCTTGATTCGCCTGCAGCTTGTTCACCTGAGTGGCTAATTGCGTGATTTGTGTGCCCATATTACTCAACGCTGCCTGAGTTTCATGCTGGAATGCCTGCTGACTTTGCACCAAATTCTTCACAATTTCACTGCTCTGGGCGAGGCTCTTCATGATATCGCTCATATTGGGTGCAGAACTCGGTGCAGGACGTGCGGTATGGGCATACTGTCCAGCCTGCGGCGGATTCGGCGCGTACATCCCTGGTTCCTGCTGTCTCCACCTAAAATTTGGGTGATTTCTCCACCCTGGATTGTAGGTGTTGGAAAAAGGGTCGTTTCGCCTTTGCCTTTGTGCGTTCATCTCTTGCTCATCAGCGGATCCCATGCACGCTTGCTCAGTATTATTATCCTGCAGAGATGGACATGCATCAGTAGGATGATTATTTTCAAAGCAAATTCCACATTGAACGTGTTGAGTTTTAGAGACAGCAAGTCCTCTAACTAAAGAGGTGAGAGCATCAATTCTCTCGTTCATGTTGGAATCTTCTACTTTCTGCACTGGCCTATAACGATCATCATCCTCATCCTCATATTGTTGGCCATTTGAAACCATGTCAACGATGAGTTGCTTTGCTTCGTCCAAAGTTTTATTGGTCAAGCTTCCACCACAAGCAGCGTCAACAATTTTCCTATCAAAAGAAGACATACCACGATAAAAATAGTTAGTAAGCAATTGGTAGTCAGAAAATCCATGATCAGGACACTTGCGACACAGCTGTTGGAATCTCTCCCAATAATCGGCTAAACTCTCCGCCTTCTTCTGTTTAATGCTGCTAATGGCCATTCTCAAATTTGCAGCTCTGGACTCAGGAAAGAATTTTCGCAAGAATTGTTCTTCTAAATCTCCCCAAGTTCTAATCGAACCAGGAGGAAGATCAAAAAGCCAATCTCTCGCTCTACCCTGCAAAGTATGAGAAAAAGTCAATAGCCTCAAATTATTTTCAGTAAAACCATGAGGGCGTAGAGTTGAGCAAACTAGATCAAATTCAGCCAGATGCTTGTGTGCACTCTCTCCAGGTAAATCACCGAATTTGGGTAGCACTTGAATGAAACCAGGCCGTATTTCAGCGTTGCCATTAATGGCAGGAAGGACAATGCACAAAGGGCGATTGCTTCTATGACGGCCTAACTCTCTGATCAGTTGAGGTGGTTCCTGTCGAGGATCAACGATCTCTCTATCGTTCTCCTCATCCCTATTATTACGGTCACCCATTGGATCTTCAATTTCTTCTTGATCCTCAAGACTCGGTGGAGCAGAATTGGATCTCTTTTTCCACTCCTTAGCTTGCTTCTTCAACTTTCGTGCAGTCTTCTCGATTTCTGCATCAAAAACTAATACGCCTGTACGAGAAGAACGTGGCATAAACTAAAAATAAAATAACTAAAAATAAAAGACAGACTGAAATCAGTAAAATCCTGCTTAAAACCAATCCCCGGCAACGGCGCCAAAATTTGGTGCGTCGTTTTACACCAAAAATATCCGGCAGTCCACTAGGTGGAAAATCAATACTGGAAGTAGAAGCAATCCACTAGGTGGAAAATGAATAAATTGTCCACTGTTAAATCAAGGGGTAAGGATTTCCAATACAAACGACTCAGGCTCGAACACAGTGGATCTGGAAAAATTTCTCAATAGCAAATAGTTCATCTCATGTAGGAGTTCAAATGGATGCAGAAAAATTTAAAAATGACCAAGCGGGATAGGAACTCAATAAGTCTACTCTCATTATTACTCTTAGCGATGTTAAACGCGGTCCCGGTGAAAAATACCTCTATTACGAAGTACAATTGGTCAATAGTATCTATGCATCCCATGAGGTCTCCATAATACGTTCGCCCTATTAGGGTCGTGTCTATAAATCGCGATGAAATCTCTAAATTCTCATCGCAGTTCTCTATATCTCAACTCAATTCTATATTTCTCATATAGAATTCTCATAGTTCTCGTTATCTCTATCGTTTATCTAACATCATGCATCAAATTATCAATCTCAAAACTACGATGTGACATAAAGCTTTCTAGTCATCACTGTCATCTCTATATCATAGGAAAAATTGCCTCTCTTTTGAGGTCTTACACAAAAGCGAAGGTTCTCTGTGTACAAAACGCCCTATACTATAATGATGCTCTCGCTATGCAAGCATCATAGGGACTAAGCGTCATATATGTTCTATACTATGCTTCTAGCTATGTACATCGGCTATGCATTACTACTATATATATATTCATATACATCTCTAGATAGTCTCGGTCGTCATCTATCAATCTCCCATCTCGTCGTCACCTGATATCCTACTCCTAACATCATCAGTCGGAGCATCCTCACTCAGCTCCGACTCTTCCTCCTCACACTTTGGTGCGTCGTTTTACACCAAAAATATCCGGCAGTCAGCCGGTATGCCCACACTGCGCAGACAGCAGTAAGCAAAATCGTCTCCCAAAGGACTGGCGAGAATTTCTCTAATTAAAGTCTGCAAGTAACCCACGAAATTTTGAGAATAAAATATAGAAAATACTAAACTTAAAATTAAATAAATAAAATCCAAATAAACCAATTTTTCCAATAGCTAAAAGATGAATAAAAATTCCAACAATTAATAAAAGAATTCCAGCAATCAATTAAGTCCACCCTAGCTTAATTATTCCGATCATCGATGCAAAAATAACTTTAAATCATGCAAACAAATCAGTTATAACCACCGAAGACGCTTCTGACGTGATCTTATTTCTCTTTAATTATTCGGTAACCAGGAAGACGCTTCACTAATTACTACCCTAATCGACTGACAACCGTAAGAGACGCTCTATAGGTTTAATGAGCCGACAGCATTAATATCTAGAGAAACCCGATTCAAAACCAATAAACTCTGACGCAGGATTATTGAATTAAGACTGCTTTTCCCTTGACCCTGATGTGTCAATTTACCACTAATCAAACCTAAACCACAATTACGGATGGCCGGTTCAATTGGCTATATAATTAATTCTAACCCAATAAATATTTGCAACTATCTAATGGATTAAAACAATTAATATCATTAAACATGGAGAATCGCAGATGCAAGCATAAAATAACGTATAAGAACAATTAGATCTCACAGAATAATTTCGCTAGTGCTTCCCTAATCAATGCCGGAATAAACGAATTTAGCTAGAACTCATAATTAAATAACACAAACAAAATAAAAGAATAAATTACGAAACAAGATAGAAGAAATAAAAACTTGATTGAAGAACTCCAAGCGTCCAGTAGCTGCTCTCCCCAAAGTTGGCGTGAATTGTTATATGCCCTAGTTGCAGCTAACTACATATATATATGACTAAGGAAATTAAAATAATATTAACCTAATAATACTAAAGTGGCGTAAAAGCCCATGAAACATAATAAAGGTCTAACAAACTAATAAACTAAATTGATTTAAGAAAAAGTGGCGCATATGACAAGCCCACTAAAAACAAACTTAATCTAATCTAATTAAACCACTAAAGTGGCGTATGGGCCCAATAGCAAAAGGAACCCATGCAAAATCGAAAGCAAGTAATCGCCCAAACATCTCGCCAATTCAGACTTTAATCCATGCGATCAAACCACGTCCAGATAAAATGGGCACACCGCACGGCAGACGTGCACAACTTCCTCTTCACACAACTTCACCACTTCAAAACTCTTCTCAAAATTAATACTTTTTCTCCAAAACCTATCAAATACCATCAAAATACATATAAGATCATAATCATGTCCAAAAGATGATATTTAACACGAATTAAACATAGAAACCACACCAAAATCCCCCAAATAAATGCGTATAAATACGCCCAATCACACTTGTCTATGATCCGATACGCGCTATCGTCGCTCGGCTCATCCTCGACATCCGTATCATACATCGGATAGTAAACCGGCACCTCGGGAATAGAAACCCATGTCTCGGTGCTGTCGTCCGCAACTTGATGCCATAAAGGCTGGGTTCGCCCGCGTCCAACTGTCATATCCGGAGTTTCCTCGTCCGGATCCTCCTCATCGCCGTCTGACCTCGCAGGTCGAGATCCTCCCTCTTGGGCGCCTCGATAAGGTGCATAGTGGAGCTGGTGCGTGTAAGGCTGTAAAGCCAAAACATCGGAATCTAGTACTGGGGCAACTCTCGAATCGGATGGCCCCGATACTCGCTGAATCAGAGGCTCTGTAAAACCAATCGGCGGTGCTGGCCTGATAGGTAGCACTGGTAAAGGTGCCGTCACCGGGGTCAACTCCCATAATGGTAAGTCGGCGCTAGGATATGTGATCATCGCCAAATACGAAAACGGATCGTGCTCCACAACCGGTGAATACGTCTCGAAAACTATCGGATCTGAAACAGTCTGCTCAGGTATAATCGGCATCGGCTCACTAGGGGGTGGTGGTGCAACCGGGTAAGGCTCATCTGGCAGTGGGGGTGCAACCACTAACTCTCCACCCTGGACTGGCCCAGCGGGCACTTCGTACGGCGGTGCAGGGGAATCGCCGAATGCAAAATAATGATGGCCGAGCGTCGCGATTAAACCGCTAATGTCACCATACCTCACTCTTCCCAACCAAGTAGTGCCCACGAATAGGGGGACGAATGTTGTCGCCCAAACTCCCCACGTGGGTGGTAACCGCGGAATCAGAAGATCGATAGCTTCCGCTCCGTCGATTCCGTAGGGAATAACCCTCTACCTGCATCGATGGTAATGCGCTAGAAACTCTCCTAGCGTATCTTATCTGGCTCATACTCTCTAACCCAGCGTTTCGTTGCTTCTTCAACAATACGCTGCATCTCTCTCTCATTTGGTCCGGTGGAGCAACGGCTATACTAGCCTCAACATGACTCCCAAATATTCCTCAACTCATGGTTCTCATCATGCTCAGATAGTTCCGCCATCAAACATCACATAACTCATTAGTGAGTCAACTCAAAACTCAGCATGAAAGCGGAAAAGAAAACATCAAAAGCTCTTACCTCGATAAGTCGAAGGAGATGGGGTGCTGGGGTTCTGTTTCGACCGACTCTCAAACCAGTCTAAGAACTCAAATTAAACTAGTACTCAACTCATAAATAAGAGCAAATAAAAGCTCAACTCAATCAAGCATTTAACTCAGAGCAGACGACCTGCTCTGATACCACTCTGTCGCAGCCCGATTCCGACACTAGTAATAGCGGGGATCGAGTATCGATACGACTATTTTAAAGGAATAAAAGACAAGATGTATAGGTCAAACATCAAGCGGAAGCTCACATCAAAAGGTGTTAAGGAAATCATCATAAATGAATCCAAGGGTAAAATCGTCAACATCGTTATATCTTTTTGATTATCAGGAATTTCACGAACAAAAACAAAACGGGTATAGCTCATTTTTCATAATGAAGAATAATATGCAGAGTATCGCAGCAAAAGGCGAATCGATTATATGTATGAAGACATATAACCGTGAGTGTATTGCTTGATTTTCAAAGGAAATTAAGTATCTTAAACATCAAACTCTATTTAACATAACTTCATATCAAAACTCTATCGACAAAACAGACATACGATAGAGAAAGAAAACGTCAACCCGAAACATTCTCCACCAGCACCGCACCATACTCCCCCTCCGCTTATCCTGTACGTTTAGAAATACATGCAGGGCATGAGTACATAAATACTCAGTGGACATATCGCCGAAAAACAAAGCTGCTCATAGAGCTATAAATTGAACTTGCCACAATTCAGCAATACACAGGAATTATATCTTAAAAGAACCTGTGCAAGCAGTTTTAACCCTAAACATCATAATTAAGTGTCTGCAGACAAGTACTCGACATGTATGTACCGCATCTACAACTCATCATTCTAATTAAGGTACTGAGAAGTAGGCCTCCCTCTCAAGTACCGTGACCGACCGACCCGAAGACGGCTCACAGTCACCTCTGTGCACAAAATCCCGCTTGTGGCAGGACCGAATTCGTCTCATCTCATCAGTAGAGGGTAAACATACAAGCTCAACATCAAAAATTGGCAAGTCAAACAGTTCTCAAACATCATTTATCTCAAAAACATTTGTTAATCTCATAACATCATCAAATCATTTTAGAAAGCTCATATGATAAACATATACTCAAAATATTGCCCACCTGAAGACCTTACTCAAAATCTCCCGTCAAAGTGGAGTTACTTACTTCCTTGCTCTTCTCGTGTCTTCAGGGATCATCATCATCATCGAAAGTTCATGTCATAAAATGAATCTCGATTAGAACTCATTGACTAATTCTCAGGCCTTATCTCATACTCTATCTCATATTCTATCTCTTTACTCAACTCTATATAAACTCTCCACTCATCTCACATCCTTAAGTTCAAGGATAGGTTTCAAGAAAATCATGGCTCTAAGTCTCGATTTATTTCTCATATAAGGTTCGTCTAATCTCATTCAAACACATAGGTAACACAATCACATAAGGCACATAAGAAATCACAAACAAACATCATCAAAACATGCTCTGTTTTTACATTGACTCAACTTCAAAATTTAAACTGTTCTGACTCCGACATCTCCTGGACTCGAGACTCATACCGAAAGAAAGATTTTCGAGTCTAGTTTCATTTTTAAAAAAAAAGTAGAGTCGAAAACTCCAAGTGGTTTGAGAGATATGACGTTTTTACCATTATCTACCATTTCTGGCAGTTTTGTGCAACCGAAGGTTACAATTTTTCAAAAATAGTAAACGTTGTCAAACTGGGCTCATCTTCGGTGAATATCTAGCTAACACAATAAGGTTGATACCATAAAAAGTTGGAAAGCTAGATCACATAGGAAGCTACTGAAACGAAAGACTCTTTCCCCTGTTTTCTGAAATTCTCGGTAATAATGTGCAGTTTAAGTTTTGCATTTTAAAGAAATATCAAACGAAGTTGAAAAGACTTGCAATTTTACCAGGGTAGTCAATACTCATGTATGGACTTGCTATAAAATTTTCAAAGCTATTTGACATCGACAAACCGTCGATCACAGTAGGTCAGTAAGGCCTACGAAAATTTCTCCAAAATGTACTTAAAACTCATATATCTCAAAAACATCTCTATTTTGAATACAACAACATAATTCTCAACAACAAACTCATACCAAAACTCATTTCATCACTTCTAATCATCAATCTAAACCATCACTTAACATCATATAATGCTCAAGAACTCATATTCGTTATCACCCATTTCTAATAATCATTTTATTCCATCAACTATCATAACTACAATCTCTAAGGCTCATTTATATACTCGAATCCTCACTCTCTTCATGATCTTCAACTTGAATTAGGAGTTGTTTTAATACTCTAATCATCTATATACATGCTCATAAAGCTTAGATATAAGTAGATTCATGTGTTTAGAGACTCACTCTTATGATCTGTATAACGAACAGTATAACTCCACTTTCTTGATTCCTAGCTCAAACCTTCGTCCAGCTTTTGTTTTATGGATATACGAGTGTTTTCAGCTTGGTTTAATCGGTGGTTATGGGATAAAAAGTAGCTTACAAAGTTTTTTTTTTTTTTTACTAGCTCATCAATGGCGTTGGATAATGACAGTCGAGAGAAAAGAGAGAAAAGAGAGAAAAGAGAGAGGAGAGAGAGGAAATGGACGTCTGTTATGGGGATGAAAGAGAAAGGTGTTATTTATATAACCCCATTTACTTAGCCATCAAGTATTGGATAATTAACACATGCTTAATTATCCACTTGCATAAAATATCTTATCCGTTAACAATGTTTATCCACTTGCTTTGACTCTTCTCTCTCAAAAGTAGGTTCTGCACTAGAGCAGAGAAATGCTCGCCAGAGGAATGCATTCTCTGTCAGGGCAGAGGAATGACTTCCCTTCTGTCTGGGCAGAGGAATGACTTCCCCTCTGTCTGGGCAGACGAATGCCTTCGCCTCTGGCATAGCAGAGGACTGACTTCCCCTCTGTCTGGGCAGACGAATGCCTTCGCCTCTGGCATAGCAGAGGACTGACTTCGCCTCTGTCTGGGCAGACGAATGCCTTCGCCTCTGGCATAGCAGAGGACTGACTTCGCCTCTGTCTGGGCAGACGAATGCCTTCGCCTCTGGCATAGCAGAGGACTGACTTCCCCTCTGTCTGGGCAGACGAATGCCTTCGCCTCTGGCATAGCAGAGGACTGACTTCCCCTCTGTCTGGGCAGACGAATGCCTTCGCCTCTGGCATAGCAGAGGACTGACTTCCCCTCTGTCTGGGCAGACGAATGCCTTCGCCTCTGGTATAGCAGAGGACTGACTTCGCCTCTGGCATAGCAGAGCTCGCAAGACAGAGAAAAACTCCCACGCCATAGCAGAACTCCAAGGCCAGATTTTTAACTTTAACAACGTTCAACCATTATCTCTATACATCCTTATTTCCTCAATGTATTACATTCAGTAGTTCTTCATCGAAAAATACAATAGCTCAAACTATTGGAATATCTCATCTCATCATAAACTTATATATATATATATATATATATATCTCAGTAAAATATTTCTCATAAAATACTGATATGCAAATAATAATAGCTGTATGCTATTTCCCCATTTTAAAAATAATCTCGTTCTCCAAAATCTCGAAAATAATCCGTGTTAACATAACACAAAACAAATCATACTCACATCATCGTAACAAATAGTCACGTAGACAATCACTCAAACCATCTCAGATAAAACACGGATACAATTCTTATTAAAGCAATCAGCAATCATCTCTCAGATCGACTCTCCCTTCTATAGGGTTTCTCACTCACTTACCTCAACTCTATTCTTCTTCAGATGTTCCTATTTGCAATAGGACAATTAAACTCACAGATACCTCTGTATCCGTCATCGGGAAAAAAATAAATTATGACCTTCTCTCAATTCAAACAGCATCTCTATCTTTATCATTGATTCTATCAGACTCATATCTCTATCTAGAAGAATAACTCGTCTCATCAAAATAATGTAACTCTAATGCTCAATATCTCTATTTATCATCATTACTGCATCTCATTTTATTTATAATCTCATATCTCAGTACCGCAGTACTCTCTCTAGTGTCTCGACACTACTACTACTCATAAAAGTACGGGGTGTTACAGGTTCCATCCTTCCCATCTTCATCTGCTGCACATCTCTCATAATTTCGGCTACTTGCTTCTGCAACTCATACTAGGGCGTCACAGTGCTGGCCTCGGCCTTCTTTCCACAGACTGATTTCTGCTGGGAGCTCTCAACTAAGGTTTTGAATATTTCCTTTAGCTCTCCTGCAGTCTTCCTTGCTATGTTCCCTCATGCAGTGCTGTCCAGCATGAATTGGGCAGTCTGCACCAGCCCGTCATAGAAGAATTGCATCAACATTACATTGGTCAGTTGATGCTGCGGGCACTGGCGGAGGAGTTCTTGATATCTTTCCCAGGCCTCATGGAAGAGCTCGTCCGTTCCTTGGATAAAGTCCATGATTTGAGCTCTAATCTCCTGCGTCTTGTGATTCGGGTAATATTTCAGCATGAACTTTTCACACGCCTCCCCCCAAGTGGTTATGGAGTTGGGCGGCAGAGATAGCAGCCACGTCCTCGCCCGATCCTTAAGTGCATAAGGGAAACACTTGAGCTTTAATTGATCCTCCGTAAGATTCAGCAGTGGGATGGTTTGCACTTGAGTGCAAAAATCGCGGATGAACTACAACGAGTCCTCATTCGGCATCCCGTAGAACAGAGGTAACAAACTTGAATCATTCGGCTTCAAGTTGTAATTTCTGACTGCGGTGGGAAGCACAATCGCCGAGGTGTTAATGTCCCCTATGACGGGCCGGGTGAAGTTTCACATATACTCCAAATTGTTTTGCGCCATCTCTTCTTTGTTGCGGTTGGCAGGTTCTTCTTCTTCCTTTTCTATAGACTGCTCTGTAGGCTCTTCTTCTTCCTTTTCTATAGGCTGCTCTGTAGGCTCTTCTTCTGCCTTTTCTACGGGCTGCTCTGTAGGCTCTTCTTCTGCCTTTCCTATGGGCTGTTCAGTAGGCTCTTCTTCTGCCTTTTCTGCAGGCTGCTCTGTATGGTCAGATTCAGATCCAGAGTCAGAGCCAGAGTAGAAATCGTCAACTCTGTCACGCGCTTCTCTGTGAGAACCAGACTTAGAACTGACAGCTTTGTCTGCAAAGACTTCTTTGCTGCAGTTCTTTCTGAAAATATATGCGTTCGTGCTGTTCAAGGGAGACACCAGTTTTCCTTTCAGACTACAGCATCCCTGCATACACAACACTTAATACACAGATCAAACGCATCGGCGGGAGAAAGTAAAAGTAACACAAAAAAGTAAATAAATAAAGCAATTAAAAACAGAAAACAAAGTGACACAACTAAAACGCCTAAAACCTTCCCCGGCAACGGCGCCAAAATTTGACTCAACCTAAAACACCTCTATATTGACTTGCAATAGAACAAGGACACTCTAGCAATGGTAAGTTGACCCTAGTCGTCTCTCAATGAATATCTTAAAGGGCTTCTAATTGTATCACGGCAAAAGCAGTAAAGTATGATTGAAAACTGTAAAATTAACTAACACTTATAAATTAAACTTAACTTGAAATTAAACTTAAGAATTAACTAGGCGGAACTCAGAAACGTAAGCAGAAAGAAACTATTAAACCCTAGGCAGAATTAAACAATTAAAGTAAAAGCGAGTTGAATATAAACACTACGAGGCTGGGAATTTAAATAACTTAAATTAAAGGCGTCTAATCTAATTGACATAAACGAACTTGCATGATTGAAAGCGAAACATAATTCATATAAAATAAAGGAATCAACTTAAATAAAATAAATACCGTAATCATCTCAAGAAGCAAATCTGTCACTTGATTACAACCCGAAACAGAAAAGTAAAGCAAAACAGAATTGAAACCTAACTTAGAACAAAGCTCGGAAATCTTAAAAACTATGAAAATAAGAAAACTGTAAAGTACTCGAAAATCTTAAGAACAAGAAAGCTGAAAAGTGTTTGACGCCTAAGATAAGAAATTGACTTAAACGAAAGCTGAAGAGTAAATACCGAAGGCTGGGATGATCATGAGCGTGTGCAGTTATGCCCTCATATAGATTGCCTTTCATCAACCCTAGCGACACTAAAAAAGGCCTTGCAAAACTAGGCCTAAAAGATAAACATCAAGACACTGTGCGCGCGCAGGAGAGTACAAGGGATGAAGTGCTCGGCAAGTCTCTGCAGTGCTGGCGAAGGAATGCCAGCTCTGGAATAGTGTTGGCGTAGGTAGCTCTGGCGAGTTATGGCAGAGCTGGAAAGTCAGCTCTGGAACGATGCGCGTGATTGCCAGCGTGGAACTCAGCTCTGTAGACTCTGGAATAGTCAGAGCTGGAACAGTGTTGGCTCTGGCAAGTAAAGTCAGCTCTGGAGACATAGTCATATCTGGATATGGTACACTCTGGATAAGATCTGCTCTGGAATTTGGTCAGCTCTGGAATAGTCAGAGCTCTGGCGAGTCTTATCTGCTCTGGAGATAGAAGTTCAACTCTGCATAAGGTCAGCTCTGCACACCACTTTGAGCCCAAAAACGCACTTTATGCTTCAAAATCTCCAACTGAGCATTCTTCCTCCAATTTATCTAAAATTCCTACAAAGCATCAAACAGAACCATAAACGCACCAAAATCCAGAATATTTAACTTATACTTAGCACAATCAAACCCCTAAAATACGAACAATTAGGCCTTAATCACATGGCAGCGCAGGCCTCAATGTCTATACTCCGCGCAAAAACATCGTAAGCCGCGAAAGTTAGACAGGAGATGAGCCTTAAGTGGAAACTCAGCCGTTCTGCGAAAATTTGAGCCTTAAGTCAGTCATCTTTGATTAGAGAAACACAAAAAATGATTTTATCTATCCAAACGAACTTAAGCTGCATCTCATAATATGAGGAAACAATGAATGATCAGCAACAATCAAGAAAAAGATTGTCATTAGCATAAATACCTATTACCAAGATGAAGCCCCATGAAATTTCTATTTTTCCATCTTCCACTGAAATTGGAACACCCTTCCTCAATGTACAGAACTGAAAATCTTCTCATAAGCGAAGACCCAAAGCAGGGCTGCCAGGCAGTCCCGATCAATGTTGAAAATGACACACCGCGAAACCTAAGAGTATATAGCCCAGTTATCTGGTTTGTCTTGTTGTAGAGAAATGTCTCATGCAGAGCTGAAAATATTCGTCCAGAGCATCCCAGTCAATGCTGGAAATATTCGACCAGAGTAGCCCGGTCAGAGCTAGACATGTTGATCCAGAGCATCCCGGTCAGAGCTGGAAATGTTGATTCAAAATGGGCCGGTCACAGCTGGAAATGTTGATCTGGAGCAGCCCGGTCAGAGCTGGAAATGTTGATCTGGAGCAGCTCGATCAAAGCTGGAAATGTTGATCTCGAGCAGCCCGGTCAGAGCTGGAAATGTTGATCTAGAGCAGCCCGGTCAGAGCTTAAAAATATTCGTCCAGAGTAGCCCTCGAAGGCCCGCTGACACTTATGAGTCCATTCAAAACGACTCCCTTTTCTTAAGATTTTAAAGAAAGGTAAACTTCTTTCGGCTGATCTTGATATAAACCGACTCAGCGCGGTTATTCTCCCATGTTCTCAGTTACTATACGCTTCCCTGTCTGCGCAGCAGCAGTTTCTTCCGCTCCCTTTGCCTGTGTAGGAACGGCCATGATTTTCTTTTGAGTAATCTGCCCTTCTTCTTCTTGTGTCATAGAGGTTGGCATCCCCATCATCTGGCGCATGGTAGCATAGTTGAGCATGGCCATCATTTGTTCAATCAAAGTCACATTGACAAGTCTCGGTGCTGGCACAGTAGTGATAGTAACAGGTATAGTTGTCCCTATTAGAGACTGCGCAGATCCCAGAATTGCGTTGTTGACAGTAGTAAATCCCGGTGGCATAAGTCCGGACAGATCGATTCCCCTTATTGAGGAGACCCATATTGCCTTAGTTCTCATGTTCTCGGTTGCTGTTTCGAGGTCCTTAGCCAGATCCCGATGGTGATCATTAGTTGCCATTGAATAGTACCTGTGAGCTTCCTCGGATTTCACGTCAGGAATATACGTTATTGAAACAGAACAAGATATAATTGTTCCCATGATTAGAACATGATTCAAAATCGCACAGATCCTAAGAAAAATTCAAAATCGCACAGGTCCCAAGAATACTTCAAAAATCATATGGATTCTTTCGAATCGCACGATATGCGCCACCTTAACTATCATTTCTTCATGCAGAGCAGCCGAAAATCGGCCAAGTTCCTAGAAATCAAAATAAAATCTCCAGATGAAGAATACAAGGACATAAGAGATCTCACAGAAACACACCCAAAATCATGCAAATCTCACACATTAACTAGAAGAATCACACGATTGTCCTACTATTCTACACACAACAAAGTTGGAATGATCGGATGTAGCAGCGCACTCAAAGATCTAGTCCAAAACCCGACTTCTCCTCCAAAGTTTCGCTAAAGCATGCATATTATAAAGAACAATGCCCGAAAAATGTCTTAAACTCACGCCTTAGCCCAGATTTCCCACAGACGGCGCCAGTTGATGAAACAAGAAACTTCACCCTAATTGAAAACGATAGAAATGACAATAGGATTTACGTGGTTTGGTCATTAAGACCTACGTCCACGGGAGGTTCTTCGTCGTTTTTCACTATACTTTGAGAGAGTTACATATTACAAGTGTGTTGCTCGAATGAATTGATCCCCCTTTTTTCATGTACAAGAGCCCTATTTATAGATAACTAGTTGGACCCTAAAGCCCATGAAGCCCAACTTGGTGGTAAAGCCGGCTCTCGGCAAGACTGGCTCTAGAAGCGCTTCACTCCAGTTGGGCTCTCGGCAGAGCTGTCTCTGATTGAACTCTGGCTCTGGCAGGCTGTCTCTGGTAGCTCTGGCTCTGGCAAGCTGTCTCTGGTAGCTCTGCTCTAACATGTTGTCTCTGGTAGCTCTGGCTCTGGCAGGTTGTCTCTGGTAGCTTTGCTCTAGCATGTTGTCTCTGGTAGCTCTGCACTCTGGCAAGGCAGGTAGCTAGCTCTGTGCTCTGGCAAGGCCAGCTCTGGTTGAACTCTAGCTCTGGCAGGTTGGCTCTGCCACGCTGCACTCTGGCGACGCGGTCTCTGCCAACCTGCACTTAAGCACAGCGCTGATGAGTATTCCAGTCCTCATCAGGTATATAAGGGATTATATTGATAATATTAATTAATGAATTTTGTAGGATATGCTTGCCAAAAAGGAAATGTATAAGCATTTTGGGAAGAGTGAATTTTGAAAAGAGCCACTTTGGAATAGTATATTTAAAAATTGGCCACTAAGATAAAAAAATTAAAAATTGGCCATACTTACCATTTTACCATTGCATATAAATTTTTTGTGGCCATACGCACCAAGTCGAATTCACAACCAGCATTCATTTTAGTTGTGAATTCAAGTAGTCGTGAATTTGAGTTTTAAAGTTTGAATTCACAACTAAAAATAGTGTTAATCGTGAATTCATAACTATAAAATACTCCCTCCGTCCCACGAATCATGACACGTTTGGTTTCGGCACGAGAATTAAGGAGTTGTAGATTAGTGTTTTAAGTGTTTAGTTAATAAAGTATAATTAAAGTGATAAAGTAGGAGAGAGAATGTAATAAAAGTGATAAAATATGAGAGAGAATGTAATAATTATTACCTTATTTGGAAATGTGTCAAGATTCGTGGGACGGCCCAAAAATGAATACGGGTCAAGATTCGTGGGACTGATGAAGTATTGTTAGTCGTGAATTCACAACTAGAAATATTGTTAGTCGTGAATTCAAGCTTTAAAACTCAAATTTACGACTACTTTAATTCGAAATTTAAAATGTGAATTCACAACTAACACTAGCAATTCAGTTGTGAATTTATCAAACTGATTGTCAATTCTAATTTTAAAAATCGAATTCACAATCAAAATAACTAGTTGTGAATTCGAGCTTTAAAATTCGAATTTATAACCAACACTAACGATTCAGTTGTGGATTCATCTAGCTGATTTTGAATTCTAATTTTAGTTGTGAATTCATAAATCTAGTTGTAAATTTAAGAACATTAAATTGTAAATTCATATATCTGGTCGTGAATTTAAGAACATTAAATTGTGAATTTATATATCTGATTGTAAATTCAAAAAAATTAAATTATAAATTCATAGATCTAATCGTGAATTCAATAACATTAATAACTCAGATCCATTTCCAACAATGTGACAATACACGGTTTCAATTATTTGATTAATCTAGATCGATTTCTATATCACTCATTGCAATTTGGAGATAATAGTAATACTTTAATCTGTTTTTGCTTTTTTCACTCGTTGCAATTTGAAGATAATAGTAATACTTTAAACTGTTTTTCCTTTTTCCAATTCTATGCAGATAATGATGCTATTTGTCTATGGTATTACTTGCCTCTGAATTTGATTAAGTAATTTTTGTAAAATAGAATTGAAATGATTTTGTGCACCAAAAACAAACTCATTAAGTCATTTGAGGCACCTGTCGAGAAACTCCAAAAACTCTCCCGCAAGCATCCTTCTTAATTAGGGCATTTGGCTTTGGCGTTGCTTGTTCGATTTTTGCTCATTCTTCATAAATAAAAATTTTCCTGCCATGTCTGCTGGTATAACGCAATAGCCAAAAAAGAAAAGAGCAAAGGTCTATACTCAGATCTGAAGTTAAGGCGCTGTCAAGCGTGATATGAAACGAGAGAGAGAAGAGAGTGCATGATCGAAGAGAGAGAGAAAGAGAAAGAAGTAAATGATGTTGTGAGGGAGAGAAGAGAGTGGCCATTTTTTTTAATTTTAATGTAAGGGATAATTTTGTACTTATAGGATGTGTTCTCTTTGGTTGTAAATTTATTATGGAAAAAAGAAAGATAAACAAAATTTCACCTTTTAAATCATTCATTTCTTTTTCCTACTTGACCATTACTCATTCCTCATTTACACTACAAAGGAAGGATAATATTATCACACCATTTTCGGAGGGATAATATTATCCCTCCTTTGTAGTGTAAATGAGGAATGAGTAAGGGTCAAGTAGGAAATGTGGGAAAAGAAATGAAGGATTTAAAGGGTGAAATTTTGTTTATCCTTCATTTTCCCATGATAAATTTACAACCAAAGAGAACGCACTCCTATATAAAAAGTGGCCAATTTTTAAAGTTTTTATTTGATAGGCTAATTTTTACCTCTTTTGGGAATGGACAAAAAAAATATCAATATGTATTTCAGGTAGAGAGTATTATTTATAAAAATAATATGGAGTAGTAGATATATTATCATGTATGATACCCCCTCCGTTCCACTCCAATAGGTTCAATTCTTTTGGGCACGGAGATTAAAAAAACTTACTTTTTAGTAGGAAAATGGTAGAAAAGTGATGTGATTCACACCAATTAAGTACACATTTTTTACTTAAAATGGAAAACGAGCCTATTAGAGTGGGACATCCCAAAAAGGAAAACGAGCCTATGAGTGGGACGGAGGGAGTAATACTTAGTTCATGAATAAAAGATTGTGGAATTGTATCTTATCAATAATTTTAGGGTGTGTTTGTTTTTTATCCCTATAAATGGAGGGATAACAAAAATTTATGCTCTTAAATGTATCATTTCTTATCCCACATTTTAAACAAAGGGTGCATTCACTTTGATGGATGAGAAAAGAAGGGATAACAAAAATTTATGTCTTTAAATGTCTCATTTCTTATCCACATTTTATACAAAAGAGAAGTTCACCATTTTTTCTTCCTTATTTTCACTTCAAGGAGAGATAATATTATCCCTTCATTTTGGTGTGATAATATTATCCCTCCTTGAAGTGAAAATAAGGAATGAAAAATGGTGAACTTATCTTTTGTGTAAAATGTGGGATAAGAAATGAGACATTTAAAGGAATAAATTTTTGTTATCCCTCCATTTAGAGGGATAAAAAGCAAACACACCCAAAAGAGAAGTTCACAATTTTTCCTTTTGATTTTCACTTCAAGGAGGGATAATATTATCCCTTCTTGAAGTGAAAATAAGGAAGAAAAAATGGTGAACTCTTTTGTATAAAATGTGGGATAAAAAATGAGACATTTAAATGCATAAATTTGATTATCCCTCCTTTTTCATCCATCAAAGTCAACGTACCCTTAGACTATATTTAAAAAAAAACTGATTAATAAATCATTTGTGCATGTAGGGGCAGGGTTTTGGTTTACTCCCTTTTCTGGGGCCAATTAATTTCTGGCATTACTCTTTTCAGTAATTTTCTTTAAATAAACACAAACACTTCGTTATATTCCTTCCCAGTTATCTTGATTCCTCAACTGGGTTGAAAGATGAGCATTGGTAAAAATTATTTTGGACATATTCAAATTGACAACGACTCATAATTCACAATATACCACTTGATTTCAAAGTTCGGCAGTACAAATTAATTAGCTCCCCATTCAATATTTAATGCAATTTACGTTTCATCAGTGTTTCTTTTTCCCACTAAATGTATATATTTATATATATAGATATAGATGAGATAAGATGGATATTTCTCAATTCTCTCGTAGAAATATGAAAATCATATTTCTTTTATACATACGAATATACGATAGTGCTTTAAGTTTATAATGGCAACGTCTATATACCATGCAAATATCAATAGTCCAAATTGATCATAATTGTCACTTTAAAAAAGCTCTATAACATCCCTTTCAACAAAAAAAAAGCTCTATATAACATGGCCTATATTTATATATTTATTTCTTTATTCAAAATCGTCTCAGATTTGTAGATGCTTTGGTTGGTCCACACCATATAGATATTTAATTTTATATTAAATGCAGGACATTAATGGCATTTATTATGCCAACTTTTTGGTGCCACATATGATAAGGGTTCTCGTCTAAAATTTTATGAGGTTTTATACTAATCCCCAAAAAAATATTAATTGACCATTACATATAGTATTTTTGTATAAATTATACTCCCTCCATTCCATAAATTATACTCGCTCCATTCCACTATTTGTGACACGTGTTTCATTCGTTCCAATAATTCTAATTAATTTTTATAAATGACAATAATTAATTCTTAAAAATATATAAACTCTATCACTTTAATTTATTCAATTTATACATTTTCTTTATTCTCGGTATTGAAAAGAAAGAAGCCATAAATAGTGAGACAAATGAAATACAATATTTGTATATATATACTCGTATCAAATGAAATATTGGAACTGACATCTATATAATTTACACGCACACATACTTTCGTGTGTGTGAGTGTGTGTTTATACGTTGATTATAAAAATTGTACATTTTATTATAATAACTAAGAATATTTCACTGAATCTATAAAGTTATATTATTCGCCGAGAAACTAATTGCATTAAAAAAGAAGGAAAAAATAGAATTTTCGTCCTTCATTGGATTTAAACCCAAGTAGTGTGCTCTCATCCATTAAAGTGATTCATTCACTGTAGATTTTGACGATCAAATGACTGAAAATGATTCTCACGTTCACACTTTAAATAAGTGTTCTTGTTTGAACCTCATCCACACATATGTATATGATTTTATTTAAATAAGAATTATTTTTAATTTATAAAATAAGAATTATTTTCATATACTTTTAGATTTTAAAAATATTCAAATCGAATGAGTTTCAAAATAATTCGTATTTTATATGAAAATGAGAGATCAATAATATATAATATTAAGAGACGAAATACTATTGGAAATACTATTGGTTTTAGCCTATGATGCACGGATTCTTCAAAAATTAGCATGTACGGCGAATCGGATTCTTTTAGGGTGTGATTCTCTCGGATTCTCGTCGGATTCGCACCCGATTCGCCACGTGGCGTATCTTTTAAAACAATTTATAAAAATAAACCGGATTCGCAAATTCCATAGGCGAAATTCACGTATATCGTGCAAGAAAGGCCTACACAAGGTTATTTTGATAATTTTTGGTGAAACACTGACTCACCAACACCTAAACTAGAAGATTGATGGTAGATCGGAACCTGGGGAATGTAAACGGACGGATGTTTCTGTCACTCTTCAATAGAACAGTTCTTCACAAATATCAGAGCGTACATATAAAACTTGGGAGAAAAGATCGGTCCCTTCTACTATTACAGACATGCTATTTATAAGAGATGAAGATGAGAGGGTAAGATCGTCTTTTCCTTCGGGGCACGTGCTCGGTACGTCCTTGGCGTCGTTGTCACTGGTGACTGTCCTTGTTCCAATGGCCTTGCAGCTTTTGCCTCTTTCAGAAAGTAGTTGGGAACCCTTTTCTAAGGAGCGCTGGTGCTGCGCTGTTCTTTCAGAGGTGGTGATGGCTGCGCTGCTCCTCAAGGGTGATGATGGCTGCGCTGCTCCTCAAGGGTGATGATGGCTGCGCTGCTCCTCAAGGGTGATGATGGCTGCGCTGGTCCTCAAGGGTGATGATGGCTGCGCTGGTCCTCAAGGGTGATGATGGCTGCGCTGCTCCTCAAGGGTGATGATGGCTGCGCTGGTCCTCAAGGGTGATGATGGCTGCGCTGCTCCTCAAGGGTGATGATGGCTGCGCTGCTCTCTCAAAGGGGGTGCCGGGGTCTTCACTCTTTGTCCTGCACTGTTAGTTTTCCTATTCTGTGCAATAATCATTAAGTCAGTAGATCTTTCATATTGGTAACGTATGGGGTACGGGTCGTGTGCTGCGCTGATGAGGACCTTATCCCTCATCAGCTACTCCCCCCCTTATTCTACGAAAAGAGGTAGGTTTTCTCATGAATTTTCGTAGATGAAGAGTATTCGCTTTGCGGTATAGAGGAATGGCCGATATCGAGGAGAGCAGTGAGTGGGCCTGCGCAGGGGGGCTTCGTACTATCGCCTGCGCTGGCTGCTGTGGTACAAGCCTTGTCCCATCGCATTTAATGTGATCTGATGTTTCTGAGTATTTTATGACGTCCTTCTGTGCTTCTACTTTTTGTGAGGATGAGATCTCGGTCCTCCATCTTTATCCGCCGTTTTGTGGTGAAATCCCGACCTTCCATTTTCCTTTCACATTTCCCAACCCTAATAATTATTCTCCCCCCTTTCCTTCGATTCAAATTCCTCCCCTATAAATATCTCTGCCTCTTCATTTTCTTCTTCTTCTTCCTCCCTCCTCAGAGTTTTTCTTTCGGTCTTCTCTGGTTTCTCCGATCTCCCGCCGTCTTCGATTTCTCGTTAAGCTCCCCATACGACCATTACTCTTCTTACCAGGTTAGGTCCTCCCTTCCTCCATTATCCCCGCCAACTTGTTCGCTTCTTTCGGTTGTGTTGTTGTGTTTGTTTGTTTTTGTTGGGGGGTTTTTTTTTTCGTGTATTTGCCATGGCCACCGTGGGTGCCCGGCAACAACAAATAAATGAAGCGGATGATATGACGTGCCAAGGTTGTCATTTTCCTCGTTCCACTATCTCCACTGCCCAAGTGGCGGAGGTACGGAAGCTATTATGGATTCAGCCGGATGATCCTGAACTAAAAATCCGAATGCAACGAGAATCCGGCGATATGCCTGATGCGGACGGGAAACGGCGCCCAGACACCATCCCTATTTGGTATGCGCAGGTGAAGGCGGGCCTGCGCTTACCCCCTTCACGCTTTATTGTGGAACTGTGCGAGCAGTTTGGGATCCCCTTCTTTCAACTTTCCCCTTCTTCTATCCGTAGGGCCCACATCCTTCATATTCTCTGCGCTGCCAATAATTATCCCCGCAGTGTGAAGTTGTTTTACAAGACACACATTCTCAAGCGGACCGATTGCCATTACAACTTCACCGCTAGGCCCAAAATGAATTTGAAATTCTTGAGTGACCTTCACTCTCTGGATAAAAAATTTCGCGATAAATATTTTTTTGTGCAAGTGCGGGATGGAACTTGGGAGGACTATGCTGGTACTAATGAGGTAGAATGGCATCGGACAAAGCACTCCACTCCCCCCAGTAGAGAACCTCTAGATGTCCTAGAAATTGGCCTCATCGATCTGCTAAACCAAGCTCTTGTTAACAAGGATTTTGATGTCTTACAATTGATCGCTTCTCCCTCTGTCCTGGCTGGCGCCGGCCTCTTCTCTCGTTACCCCCAAAACTCCATCGGTATATTCCAAGTGTTCGTATCGTTTAATGTGTTAGTACTTTGCATTTCTTAATCATTTCTCTTCCTGCGCAGGGATGTGGAGATCCAAAGAGCATGGTACCCTTGCCAACTTCCGCTTCCTCCCTGATCCGGCCATGGAGGAAGGAATTCCTGCGCAGACTGGGTCGACGCAACGTGTGACCCCTGAGTCCTTCAGTCCCGGACAACCTCGTGCGGTTCTGTCTCCTACTGGTGTTCAACCTCTTCAGCTTCGTGATGAAAGTGAAGCAAGCTCAGCTGAGGGTGGAACCCTTGCTGCCCGTAAACGCCGGAAGGCTCGTCAGGTGGACTCTTCCCGGCCATCTAAGAAGAAGAAAATCCCTGCTCTTGATGCTGGGGGTAAGGATTCCTTCGAAGCTCTACTCGGTGATCCACCTCATGGAGCTGCGCAGGCGAGGGAGGGGTCTGACTCCGTTGTGGAGATTCCAGGCCCTCGTGCTTTGAGAGATTTGACCGGTCAAGAGTGCCGGTCCCAAATGGAATCGCAGATCGCTTCTGTTGACCTGCGCAGGTACGATGTCATGGACATGGGGGACCTGGCCCTTGACATGTGTCTGGGCATAGAGCAAGTAAGTTATGCGTGTTCTTGCTTTTATGACATTACTATTGTGCGGATATTTTATTCATGCCCCGGATTGTGATTGTGTCTGCGCAGCTGCGGGCGAAATGCTTGTCGGCCTCCCGACATATGACCCGGGCAGCCGCTAATCTCCATGAGAAGGAGGAGGAACTCATGGCCTCTCTGGCTGATAATACTGAGTTACAGGAAAAGCTGCGCCAAGCTCAGGTTGAGCTGTCCAAGGTGAAGGTGGAGAAGGAGTCCCTCGAGACTGAGCTCGCTCGTGTGTCCCAGAGCAAAGAGGAAGAGCTCAAGGCTCTCAAGCATGAGAAGTCGGAGGATTGCCGGGCGAAGTTGAATCAAATGAAGACAACGATTGCCGACCAAGAAAACCAAGCCTTCATGCGGGGAATACAAGAGTTTCGCCAACAATACTTCCTGACTGCGCGTGGGCAATTGTTCCTGCGCTATATGTTAGAGGATTCTCTTCAAGCCTTCCGCCGTTCCCCTGACATGCTTCTGTTGATGGGGCCTGCTATGCAGTTCTTGGTTAAGGAAGGCAGTCGGCTCGCTCTTGATCAGGTGGAAGCGACGCCTGAACAGCGCAGCAAGTTTGATTTTGAGGCGGTGCTGGATCGGGTGGATGACACCGGTCTAAATGGGCTGTTGGGCGTCGATCCTTCCGCCCCTTCGACTCCTGGTTGGTGGCTTCCTGTATTGGATAAAGCCCTCCAGCTCTTTGCTAAGGATGAGACGAAGGACGTCCTACCTGCAGCGCCGGTGATTCGATCTCCCTATTTGAATGAGCTGCGCAGCCATATGCGTTCTCCTCGAGGCAACTATCCCGGGGGGAATTTGGTCTACCCTCCTCCAACTTCCTCCTCGGTCGTGCCCGACTCTCAGGGCCAGAAGGGGTCTACCTCCCGAGCAGCGCAGGTTGGAATGGAAGTTGTGGTAACAGAGGCTCTGCAGGAGGAGGTTGTTTTTCAGCTGCCGGTGGTGACGGATCCGGTGATCGAGGAGGTCGCGCAGCCTGCCTTTGTTGAAGATCCTACTGCTGAGGAGTTCATCGTGGATCATCCTTCATCCCCCCAGCATCTTGACTAGACGAATCCCTCTTGAGTTTCTTTTGTTTGTAAAAGATTGTTCTTTTTGTAAACATTATCCCAGTTGTAAAGTTTCTTTTGAACCTGTTTTCTCTAATCGTATGGTTTGATCCTCTTCAATACTCTGGATGGTGTTATTTTATATAACCGTATTTCGTGTTTGTCTTCGTGACCTCCTACTTCTCTGTGAAAGGCTCTTTGTTAAAATCTTGACTGATTTTGAATATGATCGAAATTTTGTTAAGTGTTCGTGTGTTGGGAAGAATGTATGTAAGCAACTATGAAGAATTTTGTTTTAAGATTTTAGCTCTCTATCTTTCTGTCATTTGTGCGGCCATTGTGTATCCCTCTTTTAAGCATCCGCTGTCCTGTTTTCTGCGCAGTCACATCTGCGTGTCCGCTATCCCCTTGGTCTGCGCAGTCATTTGCGCGTCCACTATCCCCTTGGTCTGCGCAGTCGTCTTCTTGATATTCTGGCATTTCTTTTTGAGTGATAGTGCTATTTTCTTTCTTTAGATCCTTGGTGATAGTTTCTCTTGAATAGTTTCCCTCAAGATGGTACACCCTTAAGATGGAACACAGATGGTACACCCCCGCAGAGCGGCCCTCAAGATGGTACACCCTTAAGATGGAACACAGATGGTACACCCCCGCAGAGCGGCCCTCAAGATGGTACACCCTTAAGATGGAACACAGATGGTACACCCCCGCAGAGCGGCCCTCAAGATGGTACACCCCCGCAGAGCGGCCCTCAAGATGGTACACCCTTAAGATGGAACACAGATGGTACACCCCCGCAGAGCGGCCCTCAAGATGGTACACCCTTAAGATGGAACACAGATGGTACACCCCCGCAGAGCGGCCCTCAAGATGGTACAGGTTCAGTGTTGGTGTGTGTTTAGGTGTTATGCAAGTAAGAGAAGGTTTCCCTAAACCATGAAATCCATTTTATTAAGATGTCCATGGCCCAAACCTCGTTAAAACCCAGTGGGAAAAAGAGTGTTTGGTCTACATGATGGAAACTGAAAAGAGTACTTACACGTAGAATTTCTTAAGGTTATTTATGTTCCATGGCCTGGTTAAGGGCCGCCCTCCTTGATCTGCTAGATGATAAGCTCCTCCCCCCAGGACCTCCGTGATAACAAAAGGACCTTCCCAGTTAGCTTCAAATTTTCCTACAGGCTTCAATGCGTCTGCCCGTTTGAGTACCAAGTCTCCTTTCCCAAGTCTGCGCAGCTTTACCTTCTTGTCGTAACCAGCTTTGATGATACTTTTGTATTTTGCCGCCCTCACTTGTGCTTCCTCTCTATGTAGCTCAATCAGATCCAAGTCCAGTCGGCGCAGTTCCTCATTCTGTGCAGTGTCATAGGTAGTAACCCGATGAGATTCCAGCCTTACCTCGGCAGGTATCACGGCGTTCGACCCGTATACCAAAGTGAAAGGAGCCTCTCCGGTTGCGGTTTTTGGACTGGTTCTAAGTGCCCATAACACTGTATCTAACTCCTCAATCCATCGTCCCTTGCTTCGTTCGAGTCTCTTCTTGATCCCTTCGCATATGGTGCGATTTGCCAATTCTACCTGTCCATTGGCTTGAGGGTGGGCGACTGACACAAATTTCTGTGTGATGTCCATCCGTGAACAAAAATCTTCGATCTTCTTGCTCGTGAACTGGGTTCCGTTGTCCGAAACCAAAATCCTTGGCACCCCATACCGACAACAGATGTTCTTCCATATGAACTTTTCCACTGTGTTATCATCGATTTTGGTGACAGCTTCCGCCTCGATCCACTTGGAGAAGTAGTCTACGGCAACTATGAGGAAACACTTGCCTCCCGGAGCAGTTGGTAACTTACCCACAATGTCGATTCCCCATTTGTCGAAAGGATGCGCAGCATGCATGATCCCCATTTCCTCCCCAGGTATGTTGATTTTGGGAGCGTGTCTTTGACAAGCTTCACATTTTTGCACGAAGGCCTTCGATTCTTTGCTGATTCCGGGCCAGTAGAATCCCGCTCTGATTATCTTCCTTGTCAAATCCCTGTGTCCACCGTGATTACCGCAGCACCCTTGGTGGATCTCTTTTAAGGCAAACTGTGCTTCCTCTGGGGCCAGGCATTTCAAAAATGGATGCGTGAAAGACCTCTTGTACAGCTGATCGTCAATGAGGCAGTAATTCTCGTATTTGGCATACCGTGAGGTATCCTCCTCCATTCGTTTGCCATTTTTCAGATAGTATATGATGGGTGTTCTCCAATCGTTCTTGGTTTCAATGTTGTATACCTGTGCCACCACCGCTCTCTTGGGTTCGAACACCAAGGTGATGTCCTCGCTCCACGTTTGTTCGACTGCACTGGCTACTCTGGCCAGGAGGTCTGCTCGTTGATTTTCTTCTCTCGGTACTTGTTGTGTTTCAAATTTCTCAAACTTTTTCCCAATCTCCTGGACTTTGTCAAAGTAGTGTTTCATTCTCTCTTCTTTTATCCCGTAACCTCCTGTTAACTGTTGTGCCACCAGTTGAGAGTCAGTTTTAATCACTGCGTTGTCGGCTCTGAGTTCTCTGAGTATGTGGGCTGCCCTTAGCACTGCTTCATATTCGGCTTCGTTATTGGATAGTTTATCTTCAAACTTGATAGCGAATTGGTAGATTTCTCCTTCGGGCGAGGTGATGTAGATTCCCACCCCACACCCCTCTTTGGTGACCGACCCATCAACCTGTGCTGTCCACGGTCCCCTCATAGGCCACCTTGTTGCTTCTTGAATGAAGTCCGCCAGTGCCTGCGCTCTAATGGTAGTGCGCGGCTCAAACTCGACCTCGTACTCTCCGAGCTCTATGGCCCATTTCACCATCTTCCCCGCTAGATCCGGCCGCCCTAAGATTTGTTTGAATGGTATTATTGTTCTCACAATGACCTTGTGTGATAAGAAGTATGGCCTCAACTTTCTGGCCGTGATCATGA
The DNA here is from genome assembly GCF_028751815.1 of Salvia miltiorrhiza. Classification (NCBI taxonomy): domain Eukaryota; kingdom Viridiplantae; phylum Streptophyta; class Magnoliopsida; order Lamiales; family Lamiaceae; genus Salvia; species Salvia miltiorrhiza. The sequence continues at coordinate 42,243,112 of NC_080391.1, forward strand.
TTGTATACGCGGTCTTTTCAACCTCAGTATAGCGTAGCTCTGCACCCTGGATGACCTTGCTTACGAAGTATATCGGTTTTTGTTGTCGATTCTCCTCCCGGACCAGTACTGAGCTCAGAGATTCAACTCCCACGGAGATGTACAAGTATAATGGTTCCCCCGGAGAGGGTTTTGTCAACACTGGTAGTTTGGTCAGGTAAGCTTTTAGGTCTTCGAAGGCTCTTTGGCACTCACTACTCCATTCAAACCGACTTCCTTTTCGTAGAATCTTGAAGAACGGGAGACTTCGCTCAGCTGAGCGTGAGATGAACCGACTCAACGCGGTAATTCGCCCGTTGAGTGTTTGGATTTCTTTGACATTCCTGGGTGAAGTCATGTTCAGAATAGCTTTAACTTTGTCATTGTTAACTTCGATCCCCTCCGGTGTTACTCTATAACCCAAGAACTTTCCTGATTGCACCCCGAAGGTGCACTTATCAGGATTGAGCATGAGTCTATTCTTGCGGACTACTGAGAAGGTTTCCTCCAGATCGGCCACGTGGGAGCTGGCCTTAATGCTGCGCACCAACATGTCGTCGACATATACCGAGATATTTCTCCTCAGTTGTGTCCTGAAAATTTTGTCCATCATACGCTGGTATGTGGCCCCAGCATTCTTGAGGCCGAAGGGCATGCTTTCCCACCCGAAGACTCCTGTGCACACTGCGAAGGCGGTTTTGGCTACATCATCTGGATGCATCTTTACCTGATGATATCCTTGGTATGCGTCCATCATGGACAAGAGTTCACACCCTGAAGTAGCATCCACCAGTTGATCTATTCGAGGGAGCGGGTAACAGTCCTTAGGGCAAGCTGCGTTGAGGTCTCTGTAGTCCACACACATTCTCCACACCTTGACTTTCTTTTCTACCATGACTGCATTAGATATCCATTCAGGATACTGGACTTCCACGATATGTCCTGCCTCTAGGAGGGCTTGGACCTGTTCCCGAATAGCTGCATCCTTCTCCGCGCCAAAGTGTCTTGTTTTCTGTCTGACTGGTTTAACCATTGGGTCCACATTAAGACGATGTTCGGCTAGCTCTCTGTTTATCCCTTTAAGATCAGAAGTGTTGAATGCGAATACATCCGCGTTCCTGCGCAGGCACGCGGTAACTTCCTTTTGGAGGGTTGGTGCCATTCCCGCTCCAATTCTGGTAGTGTATCCTTCCCTCTCGGGAAAAAGTTCAATGAGCAAGCATGCATCACTCGTGGAAACGAGTGGCTGTTTATCAACTCCATCTCTGAGTTCCATGATTTCTCTGCGTTCGGGGTTTGACGCGGTGACTATCCCCATCTTCTCCTTTCTCTGATCATTAGGTTCCCCCGGGACATTTGCTTGCTTTCGTTTCTGCTTTCGGGTGTTGGGATCGTCTCCAACACTATCTTTCTGTTGAGTTAGTGTTTGCACATGACATTGCTTCGATGTAGCTTGATCCCCCCACACCTCCCCAATTCTTCCACCGTCTATTGGAAACTTCATTTTGAGGTAGAACGTGGAAACTACTGCCTTGAAGGTGTTAAGCGCGGGCCGCCCCAAGATGATGTTGTACGTAGGTTTCAGAGCATCTATGATCAAGAATCTGATTGTCCTGGTTTTATAACCCTGCGATCGTCCCAAGGTAACTGGCAGTTCCACCATTCCGATTGGTACTACTGATTCTCCTGAGAATCCATAGAGTGGTGCATTTGTTGGTTCAACATTGACATCCGAGCCAAGGGCCTTCCAGCAGTTCCAGTACACAATGTTCACCGCGCTGCCTGAGTCCACGAAAACTCGGTGGACCAGGCATCCAGCCACGTCTGTTGAAAAGACTAAGGCGTCATCATGGGGGTACATTAACGGTCTGGCATCTTCCGGGCCAAAGGATATGGTGGGTTCGCTGGCTGCGCTGGTGATAGCCATGACCTTAGAGTTAAAGTGTCCTGTTCTCACAGCCCTGACAAGTTGTTTCTTCGCTCTGTTTGATGTGGGTATACCGTTTTCTCCAACGATCATATGAATTTCCCTCTGGAAAGGTGGTCGTTCTGGTGCCTCATTCCTTAATTCTCTTTCCTGCCTGTCGTCTGGGTCATTCCTTCTCTCCCCCCCATCACGCCTATGGTTACCCCGGTCGCGGTTGTGCCGCTCTCCGTTCATTGCTCTCGGGGGTCCAGTGACGAATCTGTCTAGTCGACCTTGTCTCACCAATATCTCCAGCTGATTCATCAGGTGTCCGCAATTTGCGGTTGTGTGCCCATAAGCGTTATGGTATTCGCATAGTTGGTCATTTTTCCCTGGTTTGGGATCACCGCGGGTGTAATTCCATGGGGCTCGGAACCAAACTTCATCTTTGACAAGATGGAAAATCTCGTCAGCAGGCCTGTCCAAAGGGTGACGCTCATGTGTATCCCCAGTTCTGTTGCGCCGATCTGGCTGCGCAGGTCTCGGGGAGGGGGGCCTTGTTTCGACCGCCATGGCCGGCATTCTCGGTGGCAGACCCTTATATGGTATTCTCTGAGAGTGTTTTTCGCCGAGATGCATCCCGTTGTCACCTTTCTTCGCGCGGAGTTTATCGGCTTCGGCCCTGCGTGCTGCCTTGGCATCCTCCAATTGTAGGTATCCTGGTAATATAGCCATGATGTTGTCGAATTCCTTAGGCGGTGTTATTTGTAGTGCGTCGAAAAGGGGGCCTTGCTTTAATCCTCGAACGAACGCGTAACATTTGATCAATGATTCTGCCTCTGGTGTGTCTAACACGGCCATGTTGAACCTGGTCACGTACTCCCTTAATGATTCCTGTGGTTCCTGTTTGACATCCATCAAAGATATAGCGGTCTTTCCCATTCTCTTGGAGCTAGCAAACTGTCGCATAAACATGAGGTATAAGTCCCCATAAGAGTAGATGGAGCTGCTTTTCAAGTTGTGGAACCATCTCTGGGCCATTCCTGATAAGGTGGTGGCAAAAATTCGGCATTTTATGCCTTCTCCATATTGGTGTAACGATGCTAGGCCCTCGAATCGTGCCATATGCGCTTCCGGGTCAGTTGTCCCATCATAATCGAGAGAGACTGGGCGATAATTCACTGGTAAGGGTTCCAGTAAGATCTCGTCTGAGAATGGACTACTGCTTAGTCTTGGCACTTGTCGGTGAGGTGCATTCCTCTTTCTTCCCCCAGGTGTGCCTATGGCCCTGCGCTTGTGTGGAGTTTCCCTTCGAGGTTCTTCCTCCTGTTCTTCTGATGAATATGCTTCCTCGTCGGAGACTTCATTCCTTACTGTTTCTTGGGGATGCTCTCTCAGTTCCGTTTCTAGGCTCTTCAGCTGACTTTTAAGAAATGATACTCTCTCTTTGAGTCTCGTGTTCTCCCTCTGGGTGCCCCGACTGCGCTGTGGAGTAGTGCCGCTTGTAGAGTCGCCTACATCCTCTATTTGGACACTGTTAGTGACAAATCTCCTCTTGTTCTTCCCTTGTCCTTCCCCGGTATTTCCCGTTCCTTTTCGTGTGACCGGATGTGATATGTTAGGTAATTCGTGGTTCCTGTCTTGGGTTGGTACTGTGGTGGTTTTCTTGTGTGTGATAGGCTCAACTTCTCCCAATGCTGTCGGGGTAACGGGGGGGGGGGGGGGGGTTGCATCCCTGCCAGTTGCCGGATTGTGGCATAGTTGAGCATCGTTAGCATTTGCTCAGTGAGTGTGACATTGAGGAGCCCTTGCGTGGAAGTAGGCACCGTACCCTCCGGTGCCGAAGTTCTGATCAAAGATTGTGTTGTTCCCGGGGTAGTCCCAGTAGGCCCCGCGGCCGGGTTGTTGAAAGTGGTGAAACCTGGCGGTGTGAGTTCAGACAAATTTATCCCTTGGGTCGAAGGGATCCCAGCCTTCCCGGTTCCTGACTCTCCTGCGACTGTGTCAAAATCCTTAGCCAGATTCCTGTACGGGTCATCGGTTCCCATGATTGGTACCTGGGGAATGTAAACATGTTAGTATAAGGACATATGAATAATTATCGCTGCGCAGGCGGCCTGCGCAACCCTGTTCTCGTAACCCCTAGAATCATTGACTGCCCTGGTGGGACCCGTAAAACCCTAGAGAAACCCTGGAGGGATTCTTAAAACGAAAGATTCATAGAAGCCCACGAACTTCGGCCCATAGAGCCATTCAGGATCAAACGTACGGATTTCTTCGAAGAGAAAAGTTGCGTAGAAAACCCTTCCTCATAGATATTCATAAGGAACATCAAGCTTTTCTGGGAAATAAACCCAGAAAAGATATCTCCACATTTCATCACCAGAAAAAAAAACCATTGTGACAATAAGGAGCTCGGTTATATGGTAATCATTACCAAAGAAAACAAACGTTAGTGAACATTGATATTATGCACAACAACATGTAAGAACAGAGCATGCATGTAAAATTTCAGAACTCTCAAATCAACAAAAACTCTTGCCCAAACTCAGCTGTTCCCCTGTGCACATGAATGACAAGTGAACTTCTACGAGCGAAAAAGACTCATCTAAGGAACGAACACCCCATCCCCAGGCTAAGAGTTGCAACGAACACATTAGGATCTAAGAATCACACGAGCTCAATAGGCATTTAAGGAAATTTTTCATGTCTTCCTCCAAGATTTTTCATGCATAACACGCAAAGAACTTAGATCAAAACACGCGTTTGAAGATTTTCCTCACAGCACACTCATACACCATAGATCTCCACTTATATCGAACAAGAACATGAAGAACAGAACCCCCAGACACACCCAAAAACTCACGCCTTAACTAGCAACTTCCCACAGACGGCGCCAGTTGGTGAAACACTGACTCACCAACACCTAAACTAGAAGATTGATGGTAGATCGGAACCTGGGGAATGTAAACGGACGGATGTTTCTGTCACTCTTCAATAGAACAGTTCTTCACAAATATCAGAGCGTACATATAAAACTTGGGAGAAAAGATCGGTCCCTTCTACTATTACAGACATGCTATTTATAAGAGATGAAGATGAGAGGGTAAGATCGTCTTTTCCTTCGGGGCACGTGCTCGGTACGTCCTTGGCGTCGTTGTCACTGGTGACTGTCCTTGTTCCAACGGCCTTGCAGCTTTTGCCTCTTTCAGAAAGTAGTTGGGAACCCTTTTCTAAGGAGCGCTGGTGCTGCGCTGTTCTTTCAGAGGTGGTGATGGCTGCGCTGCTCCTCAAGGGTGATGATGGCTGCGCTGCTCCTCAAGGGTGATGATGGCTGCGCTGGTCCTCAAGGGTGATGATGGCTGCGCTGGTCCTCAAGGGTGATGATGGCTGCGCTGCTCCTCAAGGGTGATGATGGCTGCGCTGCTCTCTCAAAGGGGGTGCCGGGGTCTTCACTCTTTGTCCTGCACTGTTAGTTTTCCTATTCTGTGCAATAATCATTAAGTCAGTAGATCTTTCATATTGGTAACGTATGGGGTACGGGTCGTGTGCTGCGCTGATGAGGACCTTATCCCTCATCAATTTTATTTTCAGTTATGACTTATATATTGGACTAATAATATTTGAATCGTTATATTGTTGCTCAATTAACTTATATAATTGAAAATGCTTAACTTTTGGGTAAAATAAAATGTAAATTACATATAATTAATTTAAGAAAATTTAAATTGTATATATTTTATAAGCATTATATATCATAAAATTTTAATAATTAGATGTATATCCTTGCCGAATCGCACCCTATAATTTTTAAAAATTCGTATCCCCGTACTCGTATCGTATCGCCCCCGCATCCGCACCCCTTACCAACATAGGTTTTAGCATGTGTTCTAATAATTTCATTAAATTAACATAGTTCTAGGACCATTTTGACTATCATACATTGCTCAAAAGCGATTATCACTGTTGCATTAAATAATATAGTAATCAAAGATTAGGCAAAATTAGCATGATCTGAAATTGCCACCTTCGCATTAACTAGACGTTTTCGGTTATTTAAGAAGAAAATCATTGCATCACCGCAGTACTGTATGATAATTAGCCGATAAAATGGCAGTCTTGTATCGCGATCAAATTTATGTGTCTTCTTCATTAAATTTAGTTTTCTAAGTCTAATTATTATTTTGTATAGTTTTGTTGACTGCGCATTTATTTCGAGAAACCAACTATTGATGAAGGGTTTTCCCAAGGCCCAAGACATGACTTTGATTTATACTAGATTTTGTACTATATAATACATATATATAGTACAAACAAGCTTTAAGAATATCCAAGTAAAACAAATATGCAATTATTAAGAAAATGTGTAACGTTAACACATTGAAGTGTGTGTGTAGGTGTACGACTAACCCTAAGATCGCTGGCCTTTTTGAGTCTGGCTGTGTTAATTTGTTATAAATTGTGTTACCTCTAAAACAAAGTTTAAGATTAGATAAATTTTATTTAGAGCAGTATGACATCTTTAATAACACAATGAAATCTTCGGATCAGATCATTGTTTCATGATGGAATGACCCAACATCCATTAGATACGTGCCTACCTCTAATCATATTTCAGAGAGTAGAATTAATTATATGTAATAAAAAAAATTAATTAACTAGACAGCTGATCCCATTAATTAACCTTAATTAATTGGTTTCACAATCTAGATCAAATGGTCATGACTAGTTCGGATGTTCTCCACCGGGCCTCTTGATTTGAGTATCACAACATTTTTTTTTAAAATTAGAAAATGATGAGATTGAAAACAAGACCTCTCACAAAGAAAAGTCGTCTTTAAATATATTAGCTTTGTCACTTAAACTATGACTCATTGGCAATTTGAGTACCACAACATTACTACAAATTAAAGGACCAAATGCAAGAACATTAATATCCACCACAATATATATTCGGAATTGCCCCTCCCTTAATTACGAAATTTGTTTCTATATATATACATTAATACAGTTTCATACATATAAATATAATAATGCTTCTTTCATGGCAATGAATTAATACATAGAACAATGCTTCTTTTATAGTATATGTTAATACCCTTTATATATTACATTGACTTATATTGTTCTTGTAATTAAAACAATTATACAAATCAAGATCAATAGTTTGATTAGATTGATTTTTAATTAACATATGAAAAAATGTTTTAAGCGTTGCACCCGCAGGACATTTATAGGCCAATTATTAAATTTTGAGACTTTTTTGCACGGACCAAGCACATGACAACCCGCGTGGAGGGGTTGATTATGTGACAAAGCACGAAAGTCCGAAAATTCGATAATTGGCCGAGGAATGTCCTACGGGTGCAATACTTATTAATTAGTGTCCTATTTTTATAAGTCCGAAAGTTAATTGTCCTAATTGCAAAATCAACTTAAGTTATTGTCCTAAAAAATCCTCTGACTCCTCTGAAGTGCGAGCATTATTATTAACATCAAGACCTAACAATTTTTTGGATTAAATTCTAGAGATATAAATAATAAACATCATGCACCTGCCGCATCATTTTGAAACATTTTCTCATTAGTTCAAAGAGGTAATTGTCTGCATTGATGTGAAAATCTACCAATTAATAAAAACTATTTTAATGCCTCAACTCATCTTCATTATAATAACTACTCCATTCGACAAGGATTTATGACGGGTAAGTATATATATATATTGCATACTCCAATTAGTTAAGAATATTATAATAAAATCTGTTAAGCATTTTAATTTACCAGTTACAGTCGTGCAGGAAAATGAGCTAAAACAAGGAAACACTACGTAAGGCCAGTGCTGATGTACAAAAGGGTAAGTGAAAATATTAAAATCATCATAAACAAAACCTATACTTGCCATTCCAATTCAAATTTTCATCTATATCTTAATCATACATTTAAATATTTCTTATAACTATCATATAATTAAGTTTATATTTAACAATTTTTCAAACCACCTGCATATATCTTTCTTATTTCAACAAGTTTTAGCATTAAAATTAACTGGGTAAAATATTATTAAAGATATATAAAAGGTGGTTAGGAAGTTAAATTTATATGTGTATTTGATTAATCTGCCACATCATACTTAGTTATATGAACAATTGTGACCATTCATGACAAAATGTGCTTCCACTTTATCCAGAATCTCTCACACACAAATGGAGTATATATATTTACATGTGCTAGCTGTGCTTCTTCAATTGATTAGGTTATGGTGGTTGAGTTGTGTATAAATTCTAAATTTAATTTTTTTTCACAAATTTTAGCAAAAAAGACCCAGTTTTTCTGGAAATAAAAAATAATATAATCGATCGGCATTATGTAGACTGCTGCATTATATTTAAGTTGTATCATGCACCATTGGTTAATTTGACATTTAATTTACAGTGCCTGTTATATATATAATGCAGCAGCAATTGTAAGCTTGATCAATAATTTTCCGAAGGAGGTGCACCAATATCATTATAGTTTATAGATGAATCTATATTTCTAGCTAATACACATATATATATGTGTGTGGGTGTTGAATTCCCATTCACTAGAGACTAATTACTACATTACGATCACTAATCATGATTTCCTGCAAAACACAATTAACAGCCCAAAAATTCATTTCTTGGTCTTAAAAATTATTATATAACCCTATAACCCAATAACCCTCATTATACAACTACAAAGAAACGAGTATGATAATTAGTAAAACCACAAATATGCATTTAAATCAGTTAGTTGCGTTGGTGGTCATCCCTAAATTATCGAGCAGAGCAGTCGACGATGAATTAATAATCCTCCATTGATACAACAAAGCATTATATTGATATTAAGTCCTCGAAAATCCATAGTTGAAATGATATACACATGGAGATGGTGAGCAATACTAGCTAGCTAGTAGGTAGAAGAATAATCTCCCCAACTAAAAAGAGAAAGCATATGCTTATTTATTTATGGAAATTCTGCCGTGAAAACTGAGTTGAGATTACCTGCAAAAGAAACCTGAGAATACTGAAAGCAATTCGATCTGTCATTGCTCAACACATCCCAATATGAATATCCCACCAAACTTGGATCGCAGTGATACTCAGAGCTCGAATTCCCCAAGATCATTCCGACGTCGGATAACTCTTGAGAAACCCTAATTTGGTCGACGTAGGGATTTATTAGTTGTTGATCTCCTCCTCCTGGTGCTTCAATATGATTAGGGTTTGGTTTGAAGGAGTCCCCAGAGATGTGGAGGCGCTTCACCAGCATTTTCTCTCGCGTTCGACACCTCGCCCTCGCCCTCGCCTTCTCCCTCGACGCCTTGGTGCTGGAGGGCTTCACCGCCATTTGTGTTGGATTGGGAGTAATTGCAGCGTTGGAGTTGATCTCCTCAATTCCGGAGAGATCTTCGCATTCAGAGAGGAAGGACTCGCTCTTGACGTCGCTGTTATTTGGGAGAGGCGGCGGCGAGCGGTGGAGCTCCTTGATGGCCTTGTTGGACTGAGTGAAGAGCCAGTCGATGGTTTTGCTGGCTTTGTCGTAGCCCAGCATATCTTGAAGATCGAAGAATTTCCGAGCAACTTGCAGAGACAGTCGCATTCTCCTATCCCTGATCCCCTGCGCCGTGCAGATCTTGCTGTGCCGGTCCTTCTTCCCGGCCCTCCGCCGCCTCTGCGGAGCAGCAGGGGCGCTGCTGGGGGGGATCTCACGATGATCCATTTCCGACTTGCTTCTCTTGTCATGATCGGCGGAGAGGAGGAAGATTTGATTCAAGGGCGACTCGTGCTCGTCGAGGAAGGGCGAGGGGAAGTTGAAGAGGAGTTCATCGTGTTTTTGATCAGATGATGGCCTTATTTTGAGCAAGGATTCAAAAGGGTTGTTGCAGTTGGGGTTGGGTGAGGGAAACATGGCTTGTAAATGCAACAATTATTGTCTTTTTCGAATTTGGTGGCGAGGTTTTAAAGGAGAGAGATCTAACTCGATCTCGATCGGAAGGGTTACAGATTTAACTGTTGAAAAATACACCATGTATTTCAGAGCTATTGATGGGGATGGAGGAGAAGCCTACTACTACTGCTGGGGTTGCTCTATATATATATACACATGTGTGTGTATGTGTATCACGTATATACGTATGTACTAATGTAATAAAATTTGGCTTCTGGGTTTGGGAGAGATATAGCTAGGAGACCAGAACCAATAATATTCATGTATCTTTTTGTTAGGGCACATTTCAACCATGACATAATTAATCACAAGTGTCAACATATTCGAATTAATTAATCAATTATATGTATCGATAGTTTTAGTAACAAAAAATAAAACAGCTGGTCTTGGGTGCGACCGTCGCACAGTGTGCGACGGGTCCGCCCCGACCCGCGCCCTACCCGGCCGCATTTCAGACCCGAAATCCTAAATCCTAAATTATTACATTTGTTTATAGTAATTATTACTTTTAATAAGCATGAAATATACATTTGTTCGCACAAATGTATACTTATATAAATATAGGTATTTTCCTTCATTTAATAAACATTATTATATTTTCTAAACTCTAAATTCTATAAACTAAACCCTGTAAACTAAACCATAAGCCTAAACACTAAACCCTAATAGGTGTAAACTAAACCCTAATAGGAGTATTTACTTTTAATAAGCATAAGATATACATTTAGTCGCACAAATGTATACTTATATTAATATAAATATTTACCTTCATTCAATATAAAACATTATACATATCAATATACATTTATATGAACAAATGTATATATTATGTTTATTAAAAGTAACAATTATTATAAATAAATGTAATAATTAGGAGTATGGGTCAAACTCACGCGGGTCAGGGTTCCAGGTCAGGAGGGCGGGTTTGGAGCCGGGTCGACCCGTCGCACAGGTATGCGACGGTCGCACCCAATAATTTGCGAAAATAAAATTATTTTCGTGAAACTCCCTATCTATTTGGAACATATATGTATTAGTTTTAGTAACAAAAAATAAAATTATTTTCGTGAAATTCCGGATCTACTTTATAATGTTTTAGAACAAATGATGTTTAGGATCTACTTTATATGTTGCTATAATTTTATTTATATTTAAAATAGAAGAAAATAAAATTGCGCGTCAAGATTTTTTTTGTCAATTTGATTTTTCTTCCCACATGGATCTAAAGTCTACATGAAGGGTATTTACTTTAAAATTTTACTTTGTTAATTTCAAAAAAAAAAAAAATTCATAGAATTTACTATGTTGATTTTAAAAAAATTCAAAAAATTAGACAATGATCAGTACTGATGTGATCATCTTGTTAAATGTTAGGGTCCCTATATCATTAAAGTTGCTATAGTATTGTTTCAAGTTTGCTGTTCTTCATGGTTTTTATGCTAAATAACTCTTTCCTGTCGATGATGACTATTCGAAAATAAAAACACACTTAGAATATAAAATATGAACCATGCATTTTCATCTCTTATATTATCAAGATCTATGCGTTGATTCATCAGCTTGTTCGATGAATTCATGATTCCGAGTTCGAATCTCATAGGTAGCAAAAACTTTATTTTTCGCAGTTCATACAATTACATAGCAAATTCATACGTGTTGTACATATAACTCATACATTTTAGCTAGTTCGTATTTTATATGTTAAAAAATGTTTATACCCTAACCCTCCATATATATATATAGGGGAAGGCTAAAATAAGAACGCTTCTTAAAATATAAATTAGGAACCATTTTCAGCCCTTAGATCATCAAGATCTACGGTTGATTCATCACCTTATTGGTTAAATTCATGGTCCTGAGTTCGAATCCCAAAGGTAGCAAAAAATTATTTTTCGCAATTCATGCCTTTATACAGTTTATTCATGCGTGTTATACATAAAATTCATGTATTTTTGCTGGTTCGTAATTCTTAAAATAAGAGTGGTTTATTGAATAACCACCCCCTATATATATATATATATATATATATATAGGGGTGGGCTACCGTGAGAGCACATCTTAAAATAAGAAATAAGAGCAATTTTTAATATATGAATTTTATGTAGAACACATATGAATTCGCTGTATAAAGGTATGAATTGTGAAAAATAAATTTTTGCTACCTTTGGGATTCGAACTCAGGACCATAAATTCATCCAATAGGATTATGAATCAACCGTAGATCTTGATGATCTAAGGGCTGAAAATGATTCTTATTTTATATCTTAAGAAATGCTCTTATTTTAGCCCTTCCTTATATATATATATATATATATATATATATATATATATATATATAGAGAGAGAGAGAGAGAGAGAGGTGGGCTATAATAAAAACACATCTTTTTGTAAAAACTAAAAACGGCTGAATTCTATATAGAACACGTATGAATTAGTTGTGTAACTGTATGAATTGCGAAAGGTCCTGAATTCTATGTAGAACACGTATGAATTGGCTGAATTCATACAGTTACACAGCTAATTCATACGTGTTCTACATAGAATTCAGCCGTTTTTAGTTTTTACAAAAAGATGTGTTTTTATTATAGTTCACCCCTATATATATATATATATATATATATATATATATATTAGGGGTGGGCTACCATAAAAACATTTTTAAGTGTATAAAATAGGAACAAATCCTGTCCATTAGGTCATAGTGAATTAATGGCCCACATCTAATTAATTATATGGAGATTCGAAATTCGTAACTTTTTCCCTTGCAATTCATACGTTTTTCTTATTACGAATTAAAAGTACTTTTGTTACGAGTTATATTCTATGCACGAATCTAGTACAATGAATAAGAACAACTCTTACAATGAAGATATATTCGTTCATTTAGTTGAGAAATATTTCGTTGAAAATGCTAAATTTATTGAAAATTGCGAATGTGGTGAACATACACGAATAAGTCAATAATTTTTACGAATAAATCAAATGTAACACGTGAATATGCATTCTCGTATGGATTCAAATCCTGAAGGGCGCAAGATTTGCATTAACTAGATACAATTGTTCGTGAGTTATATTTATTTATTCGTAGATTTTATTGATTTAAAATAGGAGTATAAAATATGAATCATTTTCAGCACTTAAATCATTAAGATCTACGGTTGATTCATCACCTTTGTTGGATGAATTCATGTTCTTGAGTTCGATTCCCATAGATAGCAAAAATTTTATTTTTCGCAATACATACATTTACACAATGAATTCATACGTATACTACATAAAATTCATACATTATAGCTAGTTCGTATTTTATATTTTAAGAGGTCTTTTTATCTTAGCCCATCCCTGTATATACATATAGATTCAATTACAAACCAATATATATTAGACTATAATAATCTATTATATTTGTAATTATTGTGGAAAGAAAGTGTTGAGTCGGTTTAAATCTCAACAACAAAATAGATAAAAACGAAATAAAGAACATTAAGAATTTTACGTGGTTCGATCATAAAAATCTAAATGCACGGGAGTTCGTCGGAGAAATTTCACTATCGAGGATGAAAGATTACAATTACAAGTTTGGATGATAAAACGAGAATGACCTTAAGTTTACCAATGAAAGTCTTATTTATAAGCATCAAAGTAAACCTAGCAATTGAGCCCATTAACTCAAACAATTAGGCCCAAGCCTTGTTACATTAATCTGTGTCTTGGAGTTGAGTTGTTAGAGTTGACGCTTGACATAACTAAAATGTCAGGGCCAAGGCAGAAGTTGAGCTGTCAAGGTAGGAGCAGGGTTGAGCTGCCAAGACTGAGGTAGAGTTGCCAATATAACTCCCAATATCACGTGGAAGTTATCTCCCGAATGATCCATTATTTTTTACGTCTCTATTGATAAAGTCTGTCCTGTCAATTCAGCGATGCACCAAATAATAATAATAATAATAAAGAAAGATTTAATCCATATATTCGATATGAAAATATATAATGACGATGCCATGATTCAGTTCTAGTTTTTATAGCGCTGAGCTTCCGATTTTATCTCTCACTAGCTAGAAAGTGTTATATATACAAGAGAACTACATAGTCAGAAGATTTAGAAAAAACAAAACCATGGACTATATATTTGAAACGGTTGAGTAAAATATTTGCTATAAATATTTTAAAGAAGTAATATATGAATGAAAATATATAACAAGTCATAAATTGGTCAAATAATTTGACTCGTGAATTTAACCGGTCTTCGCAGACGAATATTGAAGGAATAAGCAGTTAAGGTTTAATAGTGCAAGGAGTAATAATATTATTTGCATGCAAGTTTAATGATCATTAATTAATTTTTTCAAATTGCGACGACAGATTCCGAATAATATATTGAGATGGATTGTGGGGCATTTAGTTGCAGCGATAGACGGTGGGTGCCAAAGGATTTGACTGTGAGAAAGTGAGAGTTGATAGCTGCCCCCAAATTAAAACCCTATGGTCCTAATGCTAGGACAATTATTTGAATCAGTATTTATCTTGCTTTACTCCCATTTAAGCCCATGTTTCTTTGACCGCCACTCTCTCTCTCTCTCTCACATGAGGGTTTAATTAAACTTCAAACTAGCTAGTTCATTGGCAGCTAATTTTTCTTGCTTTGTGATTATTGACTCATTATTTAGCTCTGCCTCTGCTTAATCAAGAATCTAGCTACGCACTAATGATGATGCCAACAAATTAAGTTTGTTTATTTAAGAAAAAATTGTACCACCTTAGTGTTATGTACAAACATTTATCTAATTCATGAATATTGTAAGCCTGGAAGGATTTTTGCATTTATAAAGCAAAAGGAAAAAAATTATATGTTGATCATGGAATTATATAAATAAGTTTTGGGTGATGCTATTAATTTGGATCAAATATATTCAAATTAAATGTAAAAAATTCTCATATTTCAACATAAAAAGACATTCCTACTCTTTATATATTTTTCATTTTATAATTTTAATATATATATATATATATATATATATATATATTGGAACAGTAATTCCATTAAATAATTTTTTATTTTAATTCAATGAAAATTTTGACTAGTCTTATGGTGTGAATTAAGTTGGTGATATGAATAGAATAATTTGATCAATCTTCTCATCATGCATGAATCTTTCAGTTTTCCATGCATATAATTTAAATTAATTAAATAGTTTCAACAATAATCTATTGAAATTGATAGTATTAAACAATAACCGAAATTTAAAGGAAAAAATCAACACGTTTCTTTTTGGCAATATTGCATAATTATTATCAGTATTAAAAGTATGACCGAAAATTTAAAGAAAAAAAATCACCACTTTACTTTGTTGTGTACATTATTTATATAAGTAATTAGGTAGTTTCAACAACAATTTATTAAATTTGATAGTATAAAAAATGAACCTAAATTTGGATTAGTTTTATGGTGTGAATTAAATTGGTGATCACATGAATAGAACAATTGATCAATCTTCTCAATATGCATGAAATATACTTTTTAAACTATTAATTATTTTCGTGTTTGTAGACATATTTATAAATTGTATATAAAAAGTTGATAATTAATGTTATAATTTTTGAATTTTTAAAAAGTTGATAATTTATTTTAATTAAAATTTATAATTTTTGAATTATTAAAATATGTTAGATTATTTGAATAAAATTATAATATTAAACTTAGGTCTCATTACATCAGAGTAGAATCAGCTGCAGAAACTGTCATTATCCTCACCGCCCCAAATCACTCGATCACAACAAAATTAAAACGTATAAAAGCAAGCTAACAAAATCCAAATTGAAGTAGATGTTCCCTAGGTTTCTAGGGTTTGTTTTCGTTCTCTAGTCTCTCGCTAGGGTTTGTTCTCCGTTGAGTCTTCGTCTAGGTTTCCCTATTTGGGCGGCTGTCCTTCGCCTTTCTCTGTTCTTCGTTTCTCAATCCCCCCTTCCTCCTTCTGTTTCTTTTCCCCTTTTCCTTTTCTTTCTTTTTTGGTTTTGAGTGTTGGTTTTTGTGACCCGGCCTGGGTTCCCGTGTGTGGTGCTGACGGTTTGTGTGGCTTGCTTTCATTGTGTTGTTTACAGGAATGGAGCGTGGTGTGATGTCTCACGATTCTGAGTTGGTGAACGGCCCGAAAGAGAGAACTGATTGCGAGTCGCAATTGATAGACATCTCCTCTACGGTTTCCCCTGAGTCTGTGCCGGTGAAAGAGTTCTGTTTGGTGGGGAGTCTGATAGCCAAAAAGTCTCCAAATAGTTTCCACCTTTTGGAAATCATAGGAAGTCGTGGAAGACATCGAAGGAGTTTGATGCACGTGAATGGCGAAAAAATCTTTTCTTGTTCTCCTTTGATTCTCCAGAGGATCGTGAATGGGTCCTAAAGCGGAAACCCTGGCACTTCGATGGGCATTTATTTGCCGTCATGGGATTAGATGATAAGCAGCAGCCATCAAATATTCGTGTTAACAAATGCAACTTCTGGATCAGAGCCTATAACCTGCCGAAAAAATGTATGAATGCTCCCACCATTCGTAACATAGGCAAGCAAATTGGTACGGACGAGGTTGTTGAAGAGATGGCAAACTACGCGGGATGTTTTGTCCGATTTAAAGTTAACATGGATGTTACCATGCCACTACTGAGGGGGATTACGGTATTCTTCGAGGCACAACAACTATGGATTTCGTTAAAATACGAGAATCTCCCAATTTTCTGTTACAAGTGTAGCAAGATGGGTTACCATACTAGTGCGTGTGAACGAGACAATGATGAAGAAGATACGGGCAAACAATTTGAAGACATCCTTTATGGCCCCATTCTTAAAGCTTCACCCCTTAAGCGAATCCAACCAATGAAGCAGAAACCTGACCCTACCCGGAAGAAAGATCCTACTAGTGATCTCCAATTTCATGCAACCTCTCATCCTCCTATCCCACCCCTCCACCCACGACCCCCTCCGCTTGCCTATAACCCCCAACCTCATACTTCTTCCATCAACAATCAAAGTAACCAGCAAAGTTTTTTACATCCTGATGAAAAGCAAAGCGTTCACCAACAACCTCCTAACCTTCCCGACCCACTACAAGAAAACCCCACTATTCGTAATCCAAAAAACTCTTCTAAGAACCCATCCCTACCTGCTGCAGACATAAACCTCACCACTCACTCAAATACCACCAAACAACATATAGCCCCCTTCAATCCAAACATGATATAACCCCCACTCGAGACTTAGCCAAATTTCTGAATATGGAGTTTCCACCCGTTTTATCAAAATCTGAAAATTCCAACCTCAAACCGAAAACTTGGTCACGATTTGCTAGTTCTCCCATACCAAAAACCCCCCAGCTGCATGGCCCCACTGATAAAACTCGGAAGCGATATTCGTGTGAGGAGAAGAATATCGCGTCCCCATCTAGAGACGGAGCGGATGCGATGGTTCAGAAACGTCTCAAATGTACTGTGTTAGATGAGAAAGTATCCTCTCTCATGCACAAACGGTGGAGATTGCCTCGGATCAATCCCGCCAAGCACAATGAATTGCCTCGTTTGGAACTGTCGAGGGCTTGGGAACCAACCGACAGTTCGACAGCTTGTTTGGTTATGCAAACAAAAGAAACCCGTATTGGTGTTCCTGATTGAGACAAAACTTCTGGTTACTGAATGGACACCAATAATCACAAAGATTGGTTTGGAGAATTTTTTGCGATTGACTGTGAGAGTGACGAGGGCGGCAGGAGAGGTGGATTATGCTTAATGTGGACTGATGAGATTAGTGTGGCTATCAAGTCTTCGTCTCTTCATCACATTTTAGCTACAATGAACAATCATGTGATGCAAACTTGGGACTTTTGTGGTATTAATTTGTGGATGGAGCAAAATGGAAGAACACTACCTCACGTGGGCACTTTTGGAGTCTCTTATCCCGGTGGTTGGTGACAGATGGTTATGTGGTGGGGATTTCAACGAAACTCTTTTTCACTTTGAGAAACGGGGTGGCAATTCTAAAGCGGACTCCCGTTTGCATGCTTTTAGAGAAACAGTTGATAGATGCGGCCTAGTGGATTTGGGTTTCTCAGGGGAGCCTTATACATGGTCCAACAATCAAAAGGGCGAGGCTCATATTTTAGAGAGATTGGATTGGTTCTTTGGGAATGAAGCGTGGATCAAAAAAATTTTGGGTTTTGAAGTGACTCATCTCGTTCTTAAATCTAGTGATCATTGTTCGCTACACCTTGTTTTTGAAAGGGAGGAGGTTGATACACGGCCGAGACCCCGACCTTTTCGTTTTGAGGCTATGTGGCTCAAGGATGATAGGTGTCTGCCTCTTTGCCGTAAGTTATGGGAGTGTGGAGGACAATATAATTCAGCATCTGACTTCCGACAGAAAATGATAGCTATGGGCATGGAACTTAAGCGTTGGGAGAAAACTGAATTTGGCCACATTAAGAAACGGTGTGCGGAGCTTCGGGCTGACTTGGCCAATTTGCAAAAAAATGACCTTAACACTTACACTATAGAAGAGTAGCGAAAAGTTGAGGATGAATTAGATGAGTTGCTCAACCGAGAGGAAGTCATGTGGAAACAGAGGTCCCGGGCGGATTGGCTTGAAGAGGGAGACCGAAATACAGGGTTCTTCCACAGAATCGCCGATGGAAGGAAGAAACGGAACCATATCCGTGAAATCAGGAGGGCTGATGGTACGATCACAAAGAAGCCAGAGGAGATGGTTATCATTTTTCAGCAATTCTTTCAGGATCTCTTCTTGGCCGGCCCTTCTCAGAATCCGGTGAACATTCTTAGCTCCATTGACCATGTAGTCACCGATGCAATGAACGTCGATCTCACTAAACCTTACACGGCAGATGAGGTTACCCAGGCTCTCAAACAAATGCCTCCACTCAAGGCCCCCGGACCCGACGATATGACTGTCGTCTTCTTTTCTTCTTGTTGGTCTAGTGCGAAATTTGAAGTTATTGCTACTGTGCTTAATGTTCTTAATAATGGTGCTGATCCCGGCCCTATTAATTCCATGTTTATCTGTCTTATTCCCAAAAAGAAAAAATGCACCCTCCCCTCTGATTACCGACCTATTAGCCTGTGTAATGTCATTTACAAGCTCATTTCCAAAGTCATCACTAATCGATTAAAAACCATGCTCCCTCATATCATTAATGAAAGCCAGTCGGCCTTTGTCCCTGGTCGACAAATTACCGATAATGCTCTTTTAGCCTTTGAAATTTTTCATATGATGAAACTTAACAAGGCTAAGAATAAGCTTGTTTTGCTTTTAAGCTCGATATGGCTAAGGCTTATGATAGAGTTGAGTGGAGTTTTCTTGAGGCCATGATGTTACAACTTGGGTTTCACTACTCTTTTGTGAGTATTATCATGCGTTGTGTTTCCTCTGTATCATTTCGGGTACTTCTTAATGGTTTCCTCTGTATCATTTCGGGCATTATCTTTGGTCGAGCCTGCTCCAAGGAGATTGTTGAGGTTAGACGGATTTTACATAGGTATGAGGAAGCTTCAGGGCAAAAGGTTAACCTTGACAAGTCTACGGTCTCGTTTAGCAGCGGAGTGCTTGAGGAGGTGCGATAGGAGTTGGCGATCTGTTTGGGAGTGCGCAGGGAGACCCAACAAAGCAAATATTTGGGAATCCCAACTGTTGTGGGAAGATCAAAAGTTGAGATATTTCAGATGCTTGTTGATCGCACAAGGAAGAAGGTGAAAGATTGGAAGAGGAAATTTCTTTCAGGGGCTGGGAAGGTGGTTCTTATTAAATCCGTTCTTCAATCCATACCCACCTATCTTATGAGTTGTTTCGCTCTTCCAGATCAGATATGTCAAAGGCTCAATAGTTTGGCTGCGAGCTTCTTTTGGGGGCAAAAAAATGAGAAAATAAAGATTCATTGGCGAAGCTGGAAAAAACTTTGCTTACCAAAGTACAAGGGTGGTTTGGGATTCAGGGATTTGAGCCTTTTCAATCGAGCTTTGCTAGCCAAGCAAGTGTGGTGAATTTTACACAATGGATCCACTCTCTTAGCACGCTCCCTAAAAGCTCGGTACTTTCCTCAATCGGACATTCTCTTAGCTAACAAAGCCCATAATCCATCCTTTGTATGGAAAAGCTTGTTAGTGGGACGTGAACTTTTGGAGGAAGGAATTGCGTGGCGGGTGGGAGATGGGTGTAGGATCCGTATTGGAAGGGATGCGTGGATTCCGGACGGGAAAGGGTTGTATAGAATTGCACAAGTGGATGATTAGTGGAGGGACGTGAAAGTTGCTTCATTGCTCGAGGATGATTCTGGAAATTAGGATTTGTCAAGGGTGTTCGACATTCTACCTGAGAGTGAACTTTGGAAGTTCACTGAGACGATGAAGGCGAACCCTATGATAGCAGACAGACCCTTCTGGCCGAGTGGGAAGTGCAGCTCCTATACGATTAAATCAGGCTATTTGTTGGCTTGTACCATCAAGAATAGGAATGAAGCTTCGACTTCTTCGAATGATGCGATGTTGTGGAACTGGATTTGGAGTCTTGATGTTATACCCAAGGTGAAGATCTTTTTATGGAAATGCTTAAGTGGCTCTCTACCTACGGCGGGGGCTCTTCTTGATCGATCCGTTGAGGTGGATCCAATTTGTCGGAGATGTGGTGAAGAGCGAGAGTCGACGGAGCATGCGATTCGAGATTATCATTGGGCTTTCTTTCTTTGGTCAGTTTCAGTCCTACGGCTGCCTCCCTTAAGCTCTGATTGTTGTTGAACGATGAAGGAGTGGTTCGAGAAGATACATCTCCTCCAGGATAAAGAGGCGCACAACACTTTTGCTTCACTAGCTTGGACTATTTGGTATGCACGTAATTTGCTTTTATTCCAAGACAAGTTGATATCGCATGCCGATTGTATCTTGATTTCCCAACGAGCAATACGTAAATGGTTGGTTTGCTCACACCCCTACGGTCCCAAACCCAACAGAATTGACTGCGTTAGGGATGGGCAGGTGAAAGTCAGATCTGATGTTGCGATTGGTGAAGGTTACGGGATTGGATACGCCTTAGTCTTGCTTGATGCAGACGATGAAGTGTTGGGAGTTCATAGCGGTTTTATGGCGGGGGTGTGTTGGATTTGTATACTGAAAGCAAGAACGTTTTATGCTTGTATACAATGTTTCCTAAGTTCACTATCTAATCTCCTATCGGATTGTGTTCATGATTGCATATGTATGTTCTTTATCTCTATATAGGTAGATTATATGGTGTGTTGTAGATCACAGAAGACCATATAATTGGAATAACCTTAAGAGATATAATATAATCACAGCCGAAATAACTCTAGGACAAGTTATTGGTTTAGGCTGCGGTATAGATGGAAGTAGTTTGTCTTGACTACTTATCTATACTGGTACGTCATTACGTATTGATAGGACCACAGTGAGATATATTCTTCTATCTGACTTAAGTGAAGAATTAAAGATCTCGATAACTTATAAGATCTTAATACTAATAAGATTTCAGATATATATGTTGATTCGTTTATCACTTTGACTTACTATTAGCGAGAGTTATATAGTAACTTGAGTACTCTGTATCTTGGGTGATAGCGGTTAATATATGATATCTGATTATCTGTATTAGTAATCGTATCCGGTAGAGGTTAATGACATCCCCTTAAGGAGCTCAATAATGTTTATTGCGCTAAACCCTGCAGGTTGATTAAGTTCAGGCGCAATAATAAGGTTTGAGTGGTACTGCTTAAGGATTACAAAAGAGATTAATTAATTAAGGCTGTCAGAGCTATAATTAATTAATGGATGTCGGAGATTTTAAATACGAGGATTTAATAAGTCTAAATACAAGCCCCGACTCATGACCGGCAATAAAGGGGTAAGTCAATATCGGTTCTCTAGTGGAATGAACTGATATTTATAAATTAATTATGGTCTGGGCGGACCATAGATAAATTAATTTATTTGAGGCCCATCTTTATTCCTTGTATCTGGTCTCTGGACTGGCCCAAAGTCTCCTAGCCCTAGAAGAAGAGAAAAACGCCTCCTACATTAATTCTGTGCCTACACGTATTTATTTTATTATAAATACAGCTGTCAGCTCTCAGGAAAACACACTGATAAAATTAGGGTTTTTGGAGAGCTGTGGGGCGCAGGAAACGTGAGGAGCTTTTTCTCTCGTGGGACTTTCACAGTTCGTTGTCCATCCAACGGTGAAAGCTGAGCGGGATACAGTTCAGAAGATCTGAGCTGGAGTCAGATTTTTGCAGGAAACCAAGTTCTGGCAGTCTCCGAAGAACAGCCATAACTTCCTCTACAGAAGTCCGATTGAGGTGAAACAGGCGGCCACGGAAAGCTCTTTCTAAGACGAAGAAGTCTTATTTCTACACAAAATACGATTGGAGGCCGTTTGTAGGGTCAAACGGAGCGTTGAAGTTGGCTGACCTGTTCAGCGACGAATTGACGAATTCTTAGGAATTCTTCAGGTATTTTCTAACTCCAACGTGCAGTTGTTAAATTTATAGGAGCATATTAGAGATTAATCGTTGTATGATAAATTAATAATATTCCAAGAAACGATCATCGGGCAAACGGAGCATTAATTCAGTTTAATATTCCTTCAATTGGTATCAGAGCCCAGGATTAATTTCTTGGCTCTATTATTAATTTATGTACGATTAATAATGTGCGTTGTTTTTACTGTTGTTGTTCTTCGTGGTCTGTTGATTCGTGGGATACGTCGTTTGACGTTGTAATCGTTTTTCACCACGAGAAAATCCGTGGTTAGATTAGGATTTCAATTGTATTTGTTTTTCCGTTGTAAATCTGTAAAACTGAGGAACGAGACGAAGATGACGACGAATCAACGACGAAGAACGGTGTAAGGAGGACACGACGGGTACGGTGAGGCACGGACTGCCGGCGCCGAGGGCAGCGCGCGCACGAGCACTTGTGCGCCGTGCGCCGCGCGCGCCTGGTCAGGCTGTCGGGCTGCCGCGTGCTGCTGTCACCGAGATTGCCGGATGACGTCGAGACGAGGCGGGCCGAGGCGAGGCGGGCTGTGGCGGGGCGTGCGACGAGAAGCAGCCGGCAAGAGCGATGCGCACCCGGGGCAGCGCTTGCGCGCTGTGCGCCCGGCGGGCGGCGCGCTGCCGCTGCTGTTGCCGTATGTTGCTGCTGCTGCCGCGCGCACCGAGGACTGCTGCTGCTGTTGCCGTGCTGTGGCTGCTGCTGGAGGCTGCCGACCGGGAGCTGCTGCAGCGCCGGGCTGCTGCCAGTACCGGGTCGCTGCGTGCGCCGGGCTGCTGCAGCACCGGGGGGCTGCTGTGCGGCGTCGTGGGTGGCTGTGCAAAGGAGGCGGCGGCGCCTAGGGGGTCCCAAACCCTAGGTGGCCAAGTTTTCCAAACCCTAGGGGGCCCAAACCCTAAATTCAAAGACGGGCCTGATAAAGACGTTCGGGCCAAGTTTTATTTCTTTTTCTTTTCCGTTCTTTGTAATAGATTAGAATTTTGGGGTTCCACGAATTGGTCACGAAGAACTTTATTGTTTTAATTCTGTTCTTTGCATATCGTGGTGTTAATCCTTTATGCTCTTTGCATGTTGTTTTTGTCTTTGCTTGTTAATATGTGTTTATTAACTGCGCTTAGACAAGCATGCTAGGTTTATCGTTTTCTTAAGCATGTTTTAGAATTCTGCGAGCATGTTTTACATGTTGCGTTCTAGATGAGCATGTTTAGGATTATGTGTTGAGCATGATCAAACCTTTTGAAAGAAAAAAGACTAAGCTTAATAATTTTATGGATGATTAAAAATTATTTAGATTTCCACAAGCGGTCTCTAGACAAAGTGATTGACAATGTGAGTAAACGTCCACCCCACGTGGCTTACTTCATGTTTGTTCTTTCATAAGTTTGTCAGATGAGGTTTCTATAAAAATATTTAAATCCATTAAAGTAGTGGGAGTTATGCAGTAATTGTCCACCCCACGTGGCTTACTTGTATAATTTTCACGAGTACTTTAGAGGATGGAATTAAATAAGATAACTAAGAAATTAAATTGAATGCGGCATGGTCCGAGTGAGTATGTCAAATTCAAAAAAATTTAATTTCAAAGTTAGATTGTGGTTATCTTGAAATAATTTTTATTCTTAAAATTATGTAGACCTCCACATGCGGTCTCTAGACAAAGTGATTGACAATGTGAGTAAACGTCCACCCCACGTGGCTTACTTCATATTTGTTTCTCATAAGTTTGTCGGAAGAGGTTTCTAAAAAAAATTTAAACCATTAAAGTAGTGGGAGTTATGCAGTAAACGTCCACCCCACGTGACTTACTTGTGTAATTTTCACAAGTACTTTGGACGATGGAATTAAATAAGATAACTAAGAAATTAAATTGAATGCGGCATGGTCCTAGTGAGTATGTCAAATTCGAAAATTTAATTTCAAAAGTTAGGTTGTGGTTACTACTTAATAATTCTATTCTTAAAATTATGTAGACCTCCACAAGCGGTCTCTAGACAAAGTGATTGGCGATGTGAGTAAACGTCCACCCGCGTGGCTTACTTCATATTTGTCCTCTCATAAGTTTGTCAGATGAGGTTTCTATAAAAATATTTAAATCCATTAAAGTAGTGGGAGTTATGCAGTAAACGTCCACCCGCGTGGCTTGCTTGTATAATTTCCACGAATACTTTGGAGAATGGAATTAAATAAGATAACCAAGATAATTAAATTGAAAGCGGCATGGTCCGAGTGAGTATGTCAATTTCGAGAATTTAATTATCAAGGTTAAATTGTGGTCATTGCTTAGATATCATATCAAGTACAATGTACAACTCCCCGAGGAGTCCCTTCTTGATTATGATATGGTCTAGTTAAGGTCCAACTATTAATTTCCTTTGTCAAAAGGTTAAGTTGACATGGATGGAAATTAAACGACTAGGTAAATAGTCTGGTTGAGGAGTTCTTGTGTAAACGTCCACCCGCGTGGCTTGCACATGGGATTCTTTGAGCAGTTGGAGGTTTCATTAATATTGTTTTATCAAAAGGTTACAATATTATTGTTACGAATTATGTGCTTTATGTTCGTTACTTTCAGATATGTATATGTCTCTTATTGTTTATTTATTCTTGCACAAAGTCTTTTAACCGGTCCACATATATATAAAATGGAAACGCAGTTTTGGATTTTTATCATTATCACAAACTAACACAATTTTTTTGTTGCTTACTACTCCACGTTCTTATGGTCCGAACAATAGTCAACTGATGAGAAAAAGGAATTACATAAAAGGTGGCATAAGACGAATAATGTGGCTATATGCTATATTATGAGTATAATGTCACAAACCTTGTAGCTCCAACATCAGGGCATGGACGATGCTATTAACATCATGCTGAATCTCAAGAAAGTGTTCGGAGAGTCGGACTGAGCTGCTGATTTAAATTTGATGAGAGTAATCTTGTTATTTCTATGAGTGAGCACAGCTCAGTGCACGAGCATGTCATGCAAATTTTGACGAACTTGACTTGCTCAGTGGGACTATCGACGGTGAGGCAAAAATCGATATTATCCTGAACTCTCTTCCCAATTCTTTTAATTAAGAACTTCCGCCTCAATGCTGTTATGAGCAAGAAAGATAATACTTCTTTTGAGTTGTTGAATGCTCTAGTTACGGCTTAGGAAGTTGTGGGAAAGAGATGTGCAAGCACTTGTTATTGCCAAAGGAGAGCCATCTTCTTCGTCGAATGACAGGAAGAAGAAGGGTCCAAGGGGCAAGAAAGACAAGGGAAATAGTGGGAGTAGTGGTGTGATAAGAATGAGTATTGGAGATTTTTTCTTTCAATACTCAAGGCAAAGGGTTAAGGTACTTCACTTGCTATAGTAACTGAGACATATCAGCTCATTTTCTACTCAGTTATGAGTAGTGGATAACGAGAGAAACTGATAATGATTGTTACACCTTGCATGGTTTTTTAAGCTGACAAGGAAGCTGAGAAGTGATGAGATGATTGTCTTCGCAGGCAACGTGACTAGAGTCGCAGTTGTTGCAATTGAAGACTTGTCTTTAAGTCCTAAAGACATAGTTTAGTTTTTTGAGAGTTCCTTATCATGTTCCAAAATTTTGAATAGATGGATCTTATGTCATTTTTGATAGTGGTGTTTCTATCATAAGAAATAACAAAGTTGTCTATTCTGGTATTTTGAACATCTCTCTTCATACTATAACTTGTCTACAAAATACCTTTATATTGCATTTACATCATCGAACAAAAGAAAGAGAAAAGTTAAGGCTAATCTCTCATGAGGATCTTACACATATATTGATACCCTAGAAATAGGCCACATCTATCTTAACAGGATCCAAAGGCTCGTGTCTAAATAAGTACATTGGATTCAATCCAGGTTGTACTATTTCGAACCTGCGAATCCTGTATAGAGGAAAAGATGGAGACCAGGTCATTTATGACAAAGGGGATAAAGGGCCAATAATGTGTTAGGAATGATCTTTTCTGATTCATTGTCAGTGTTTGGGATTCCAACCCAGTTTACTACACCGTGTAATCCCTATATAAGATGGTGTGGTGGAGAGAAGAAATAGGTCACTCTTGGAAAAATATGTCCGATGATGAGTTATGCATCTTTGCAATTAGTCCTAAAGAATCAGAAGGTGGTTATTAGCAATGACACACGATTCTTAGAAGTGGACTATGGGAATAATCACTAATCCAAGTCAGATAGTGTGCTTCAAGAAATTGAAGACATTAGACAGGCGATTCCATCACCCAAGCCAAGTGTGCAAGAGTTTTGTACCACAAGACACTGCACGCACTGTTGACACACATGTGCCACCACAGATCCATTGTAGTGGGAGGGTTGTGGGACAACCCGATCGATTTATGTTCTTGGAAAGATCTTTGGATTCAGTTCCTGGTAGTGAATATAAGAGAATCGACCCAGATATCTACTTGGAATTAGTGGGAGACGAGAATGTAGATTCTTGGCACGCCTCAATGGAGCAATCCATTAAGAATATGGGTGTATACTAGAAAATCTTGCTACCAGGAGGCAGTAAAGCCTTAGGTTGTAAGTGAGTATACAAGATAATGACTGGCCCGAATGAGCAAGGTCGTAGCTTTCAAAGCTAGACTGGTGGCGAAAGGTTATGCCCAGTGTAAGGGTATAGGTTATGATGATATTTTCGCCAGTGCCATGCTCAGAACATTCGGATCATTTTACCCATAGCAGCTCACTTAAACCATCGAGGTCTGGCAAATGGATGTCATATATTTTACCTTGGAAAAAGGTAAGGACATCCATGTGCGACAACCTGAAGGTTACGTGAGGGAGGGAGAGAAGCATCTCGTGTCAATTGCTCTCGTGTCATCGGTGATGTGGTTTATCTTGCATTTTATGTAGATAATATCCTCCTAATTGGCGACAATATGGAGCTATTGTCTAGACATAAAGTAATGGTCATCCGAACAGTCTCAGATGAAAGACTAAGGAGGTACAATATACATCTTTGTGATCAAGGTTATAAGGGATCACTAGAAAAGAATGTTGGGCTTATCTCGAGTGTCTTACATTGATACTGAGAATACTCGTTTTAGTATGCATACCGCCAAGAAAGGTTTGCAACCTTTGAGCTATGGCGTTCCTTTATCTAAAGACATATGTCTTAAGATACCTATTAAGGTTGAGGAAATGAAGGCAGTATTCTACGTTTCCGCAATAGATAGCTTCATGTATGGATTGCTATGTACGAGATCTTATATTTGCTATGCAGTTAGCATGGTTGTAAGATATCAGTATAGTCCTAGTTAAAGACACTGAACTGTGGTAAATTATATTCTCAAGTCCATGACTAGAGTCTAAGGATAATTTACCAGTTAGACAGTTTAGTTCCTTTTTGGATTATACGATTTTGGATTTCCAGGCTGACCGGAACAAAGAATAATTACCTCGAGCTATGTGTTTTCCTTGGGAGGTAAAACCTTTTGGTTTGACCACTACCTCCAGGATCTAAGGGTGATTCCTAGTTTGCGTGAGAGCATCACCTTCGTGATACCTCAAGTGCAGTTGCAAACTCTAAGGAATCTAAGAACCACAAGGGGTCAAACACATGGAGAGTAAGTACCAAGTTATACGATTATTCGTAAATTGAGGTTTTGTGCTCATAGAATAAATTCTCACATATTGGAGAAACCTACTCATCTTTTCACAAAAGGCTTATCGCAAATGGTCATTGAAAGATGGGAATGCGATTGATGCCACCCACTTAGGAAACTTTAAGTATAAGTGGGAGAAGTGTTAAGTGATTGGTAAATAGACGCATTGTATACTAAAAGTTTGCTTTAGTATAAGTGGGAGATTGTTGGATTTGTATACTGAAAGCAAGAACGTTTTATGCTTGTATACAATGTTTCCTAAGTTCACTATCTAATCTCCTATCTGATTGTGTTCATGATTGCATATGTATGTTCTTTATCTCTATATAAGTAGATTATATGGTGTGTTGTAGATCACAGAAGACCATATAATTGGAATAACCTTAAGAGATATAATATAATCACAGCCGAAATAACTCTAGGACAAGTTATTGGTTTAGGCTGCGGTATAGATGGAAGTAGTTTGTCTTGACTACTTATCTATACTGGTACGTCATTACGTATTGATAGGACCACAGTGAGATATATTCTTCTATCTGACTTAAGTGAAGAATTAAAGATCTCGGTAACTTATAAGATCTTAATACTAATAAGATTTCAGATATATATGTTGATTCGTTTATCACTTTGACTTACTATGAGCGAGAGTTATATAGTAACTTGAGTACTCTGTATCTTGGGTGATAGCGGTTAATATATGATATCTGATTATCTGTATTAGTAATCGTATCCGGTAGAGGTTAATGACATCCCCTTAAGGAGCTCAATAATGTTTATTGCGCTAAACCCTGCAGGTTGATTAAGTTCAGGCGCAATAATAAGGTTTGAGTGGTATTGCTTAAGGATTACAAAAGAGATTAATTAATTAAGGCTGTCAGAGCTATAATTAATTAATGGATGTCGGAGATTTTAAATACGAGGATTTAATAAGTCTAAATACAAGCCCCGACTCATCACCGACAATAAAGGAGTAAGTCAATATCGGTTCTCTAGTGGAATGAACTGATATTTATAAATTAATTATGGTCTGGGCGGACCATAGATAAATTAATTTATTTGAGGCCCATCTTTATTCCTTGTATCTGGTCCCTAGACTGGCCCAAAGTCTCCTAGCCCTAGAAGAAGAGAAAAACGCCTCCTACACTAATTCTGTGCCTACACGTATTTATTTTATTATAAATACAACTGTCAGCTCTCAGGAAAACACACTGATAAAATTAGGGTTTTTGGAGAGCTGTGGGGCGCAGGAAACGTGAGGAGCTTTTTCTCTCGTGGGACTTTCACGGTTCGTTGTCCATCCAACGGTGAAAGCTGAGCGGGATACAGTTCAGAAGATCTGAGCTGGAGTCAGATTTTCGCAGGAAACCAAGTTCTGGCAGTCTCCGAAGAACAGCCATAACTTCCTCTGCAGAAGTCCGATTGAGGTGAAACAGGCGGCCACGGAAAGCTCTTTCGAAGACGAAGAAGTCGTATTTCTACACAAAATACAATTGGAGGCCGTTTGAAGGGTCAAACGGAGCGTTGAAGTTGGCTGACCTGTTCAGCGACGAATTGACGAATTCTTAGGAATTCTTCAGGTATTTTCTAACTCCAACGTGCGGTTGTTAAATTCATAAGAGCATATTAGGGATTAATAATTGTATGATAAATTAATAATATTCCAAGAAACGATCATCGGGCAAACGGAACATTAATTCAGTTTAATATTCCTTCAGGGTGTTCTTGGTGGAAGAGACGGAAGCACGAGCACTTCTGGAAGGACTGCATCTCTGTGCTGAAAAGAGCTTTTCGGATGTCATCTTGGAAATGGATAGCCAACTACTGTATTGGAAGATTAGAAAGAGAGAGAAAGACCTTTCCATGTTTGGGGATTTATTGAAGGAAATTTATGAGTGCATGGATTCTTTTCAGCATGTGGAGTTCAACTGGATCCCGAGAGTTTTTAATGCCGACGCTGATCGTTTGGCAAAACATTCGCTTCGTGTTCGTTCTTGTTTTCTTTCTGCTGATGTGTTTCCGGTTGATGTAAACTTTGATTGTTTGGTTTAATATCAGTTGGCCTTTCACCTAAAAAAAAATCTAAATTGAAGTAAATAAACTTAACAATAATATATATATGAGAGAGACTTACGTGCGCGATGAAGAAACTCAGCGCTCATGGTGAGCGCAGATCCTGGTTAGGGTACAAATGTCCCCCTAAACAAGACACCCCTAGAGCGTATCCCTCCTCGTTCTCAATGTTGGTCCAAATAAACTCCCAGAGTCAATAAAAAGGGTACATTTGAACCCAACCTCTAAACAGCCGTCTAACGCCGTTAACAGAAATTTTTTATTTTTTTTATATTCTCGTGGGGCCCACCTTTTAAGCAGCAGCAACGGCCTTCTTCCGATTCCCGTTGCAACCGCATTCGATGCCACACCGGAGAAGGATTGTGACGTTTCCAGACGTCATGCATCAACAGAGAGAGAGGAAGAGGAAGGAAAAGCGACAACGATATGGTTGTGGCATTAGGTCCGGGGAAGTTCTACGGCAGCAGCCTGCCGCGGCCGCGCTTCTACACCGACGTGAAATTCAACGACTAGAGGGTGGACGTCGAGAGGCTCCGCGAGCAGCGGGAGCAGATCTTCAAGAGATCCCAAATTCTGAATAAATCCGTCAAAAAACCGGCCGCCTCTCGCCGCGAGGAGGACGAGATCCAGAGCGAGATAGATAAAACCCTATCCCCGCTACGCGCTCCGGTGGCGATTAAGCGGCGCCGGGTGGTCGGATTGCTGGACGAGGACGGGGAAGAGGAGGTGTTGGTGGCGAAGAGAGGCCTGGTGACGAAATTGGGGGATGATTTTGAGAGGGTGGCCAGGGAAAGCAGGATGGCAAGCAACGCCGGCGATGAAAGTGGAGGCGCTGCCACCGCGGCGGCGAGGACGAGAAAATAAAAAAAAAATTCTGTTAACGGCGTTAGACGGCCGTTTAGAGGCTGGGTTTAAATGTATCCTTTTTATTGACTATGGGGATTTATTTGGGCCAACATCGAAAATGGGGAGGGATACGCTCTAGGGGTGTCTTGTTTAGGGGGGCATTTGTACCTTAACCCAAAAAAAATACAAAGACTTTACTCATTATATAAAATTGTTAATGCATTAACTACCAACAAAGCTCTTAGTTCAGTTGGTTTAGGTGCTGCCAGTTATGCAAGTGGGGTGGGTCTTGGGTTTGAAACCCAGTAGGAACGAAATTTTGGTTGGGCTTTATTTCATTATTTGTTTCATTTCGTTTCATTATTTGTTTCATTTCGTTTGTTAGGCTTTATTTCATATTTTGTTTTGGGCTTTATTTCATTATTTGTTTCATTTCGTTTGTTAGGCTTTATTTCATTTTTTGTTTCTTTTCGACTTTTTTTTTATTTCATTTCGTTTCATTTCATTTGTTAGGCTTTATTTCATATTTTGTTTTGGGCTTTATTTTTCGTTTCATTATTTGTTTCATTTCGTTTTTTAGGCTTTATTTCATATTTTGTTTCTTTTCGACTTTTTGTTTTTTGGCCAAGGCTCTTCTCCACCACATCTAAAAGTATAATTTTCATATATTAAAAGTGTCATTTACTAGTGTCATTTGCTAACAAAAATAGTGTCTATAAATATTTGAAAAGTATTTTTTACTAATAAAAATAGTGTCAATATTATAGTTTCTATTGTTAGGCTTTATTTCATTTTTTTTTTTTTGCCAAGGCTCATCTCCACGTACATCTAAAAGTATAATTCTCATATATTAAAAGTATCATTACTAATGTCATTTACTAACAAAAATAGTGTCATTTAAATATCTTTAAAGTGTTTCTAACTAAGAAAAAGAGTGTCAATATTACAGTGCCATTTTTATATCCAAAATTCAAATAGTCTCATTTAACATGACACTACAAGATTTGAAATAACACTATAAGATTTCAAATGACACTACTATGACATAAAAATGAAACCGCAAGATTTCGAATGACTCTATAAGATTTCAAATGACACTACTCTAACATACAAATGAGACTACAAGATTTCAAATGACACTATAAGATTTTAAATGACACTACTCTGACATACAAATGATACTTCAACATTTCAAATAATACTATAAGATTTCAAATGACACTACTCAAACATACAAATGATACTATAACATTTTAACATTTGAAATGATACTTTAATATTTCAAATGACACTATTATATTTCAAATAACACCACAAAATTTTGAATGCAACATTAAAATTTCAAATGACACTACTCCGACATACAAATGACACTACAAGATTTCAAATGACACTATAACATTTGAATGACACTATAATATTTCAAATGACACTGCAAGATTAAAATGTTACCGTGTCAATTTCAATGTTATAGTTTCATTTTTATATCCGAAGAATGTCATTTTAAATGCTATAGTGTCAATTTGAGGATCAGGGGGATCAGGGGGATTAGCACTGCTTTCCCGTGACAGGTTTACGATTAAACTACAGACTTTGCCTATTCAGGTGGGCTTACTTTCCAAATGTATGATTGAGTTATTAAGCTCTAAATATTTCATGAAATGAAAACTGTTTATCCAATAAATATTTTTGTGCGCTCTGTTATGTTTGAGGCTCGCATTTCATGAATCGATCGAGGTTCTCTTATGACCTAACACGTTATTTGAGAATTGTGTACACTTGTTAGTTGTTTCGGTGGGTTGATCTCCATTGGGCACTAATTCATTGTTAGTTGTTTTGGTGGGTTGATCTCCATTGGGCACTAATTCATGCAAGAAGCGTTATTAGGGTGCTAGGCTGGATGTGTTCCGGAGCATGTATCATGTAAGGCCTGCCTGGGTACCGTCCCAAGGTCAATTTAACTTGTCTGAGTTATGTTCTTAGGGCAAGTATCATCGGAATGAGGGATCCGTCGGTGGTTAAAAGGTTCGGGATCACAGCGAGTAACAGAATAGAGTGTGACAATAGCACGCTAATAACATGAAATGTTTTAACATGCTTGGAAGCTCTTTTGCTTTAAAACCTTCTAAGTTATGTCATGAATGATTGAATAAACTGCTCTTACGAAAAATGAAATGTTTTAAAAAATGCATGCCCACTAAGTACATTAGTACTTAACCAAAATATTTTCAAATGTTTTTTAGGTTGATGGCTGATGTTGACGGGGTAGAGCTGAGGCTATGGTTCAACTCCGTATTTTGACTTCCGTTGTAACACTAGTCTTTTTCCGTCTTTCGTTTTTCTAACTTAAGACATTATTATATTTTCAAATAATTTCCCTTGCCGAGCTTAGACTATATCTTTCAAGTATTATGATAATGATCATTGGCTATCAGAAGCATGAAACTAAACTTGTGATCCTAAGGCTTTGTCATGTTGTTGATTGATCAATATAATTTGATATATTTATTTCTTCATTCAAAGGGATTTCACAAAGTTTTTACCTTGTTTATTTCTATGATTTAGTTGCACCTCGATTATAGTTATTCATTCAAGAATTGGGGTGTGATTTCTGACTTTGAGTATTCTCATTTGAATGACATCTCTCAATGCCTTTCATTTTATCCATTTTCATTTTATCTTCTTTCATTTTGTCTCTTTGGATTATGAATACCCGATTTAACGGGTGGATTGTCAAGTTTATTCAGCTTGATTAAGTTTTTCTATTATTTTCCTATTTCGTTATGCATTGAAGAGGTTGGGTTGTTACAATCACCATGGTTTCAAATCTGGCCATGTGCACCTCTGGATCTTCCGACCCATCATAATCCATAGTAATGGACTTATAGTGGCAGGGAAGTGGGTCAGCCAAGATGTTGTCCGAGAACGGACTTGAGCGCAACCTTGAAATAGTTTCAGGATTGACTGGGCGGTGTTGGCTTTCTCATTTTCCCTCCCGTGGGAATTGTTGGGTGGTATTTTTTCTCTTGATGTCTTCGGCATGGCTAGTATGCCTCTGATCACTAATTTCTTAGCAACAAAAACTGCAACTAACACAAGCAATTGTAGCAAATAATAAGCAATCGAGTATCGTATCCACAGAGACTGTAAAACCAAAATTACTTTAGCTATTCCCTAAACAGACACTCACAGTAGACAGGCAAAGCAAATAAGACGGTGAATCAAATACTAAACTTAATAAAAAAATCTAAACAACAGAAAAACAATGATAAATAAATCAAATATTAAAAGACTCCGGCCCTAGGGACGTACTTTTACTAATTAATTACATGCATTTAATCTATTAATTCAATTACCAATTTAATCCAACCCTGATGAGAGATCACATAACTATTCACAAGCTTCTCTAACGAACACCTATGAAAGTAGATTAATTTACCTCCCTTCACATTCAAGACTCCAATGAATAAATTAACTCCCAAGCGTAGATAAAGAATAGCTCCCTATAGTTTCACTTATCCCATTCAAGTGTCAAGGCTACTACTATAACATGCATTCCTGAATCGGCTGAACAATTATCGCATTCAAGTCTTCAAATCGAACAACTAGACATGTAAATTATTGGCCAAATAATTCACAAGAAATTAAGCACCAGGAATCATGAATCACAAGTTGGAGGGAAAATTGATATCAATAAATCATACACACATAATTAATCAGCTATGTACAAACCCTAGGTTCAGATTAACGAACTAGCCAGACATACTAAAATAAATCAAAAGCATAAATAAAAAGAAAACAATTGTAAGAACTGAAATAAATAAAAACTGAATAAGAATGATTGTAGCAGGTTGAATCTTCAATCTTGATCCAAGCCTTGAAAACTGGAAAATAATTGTAAAGCTAAAGCTATAATGCTAGAATGTAATGTGTGGAACCCTAGATAGGTCAAAATATGGCCTATTTAAAGTGTCAGGGTAAAATACAGTGTTTGAAACCTAGAAGAACTCTAAAAATCAGAAAAACTCGCAAACCCGCCCAATTCGGCGGTCAAACTCGGCAGTCGCCGAGTTGACCGCCGTTTTTGTGCTGAAAAATCACCAAATTCGGCGCCCGCCGAATTTAAAACTCGCAATGCAAAACTGAAACAGAGATTTCGGCGATCGGAACGGCGCCCGCCATTTTGGTCGCCGAATTTCTTCTTCAAAATGCCCATTTTCGGCGGTCAAAGTCGTTGACCGCCGAGTTTTGACTGTTGTGCGCAATGTTTTTGTTTCGGCCATAACGTTCTTGTCCGAACTCCGATTTAAAATCCGTTTACGCTCACGAACGCGTATCGAGACGATCTACAACTTCTATTTCAGATAAGTTTTCCAAATTCGAACTCAATAATCCTGAAATTTCCTTCAAAGTTCGAGTAAGAATCATGTTTCACAAGATAAAGCAAAATAAGCACAAAACAATCATCCAACACTCAATTTCCTATAAAATTAACATCAAAAGAACATTAAAAACCATGAAAACATGAGTGTTATCAACTCCCCCAAACTTAAGCCATTGTTCGTCCTCGAATAATGAGAATAACACAATCAATAACACGAATGGGTAAGAAATCTAGCTCATCGATGCCTCCGAAAGATAAAGAATGATAGAATTATCAAATCCTCAATAATTAAGCACAAAAATCACCAATAAACACAACCTATAGCAAAATCAACCTTGACATTCCAAAAAATTGAATATCACAAGGTATGTGTATCACTCAACTCTCAATTTGATGGAATATATAGGACGTGTATGCTCTCATCGAATTCAATGCAATATAGATCACTTACCATAAGCTTACCAATCGTCTACAATCTCCATCGCTAATAGTATGCCAGGACTAAGATCAAAAAGGTCTTTTTCTTTGGGTTATAATGTAGGGACATTGGTTAAGGTAGGGAAATATAGGCTAAGTGACTCAAATAGATCAAGAACACCAACCTTATGACTTCACTAATCAAGCATGGAATAAATTCCATCTTCCACCCAACTATATCACCACAATCAACACAACTCAAGGGATTTCATCATCACAAAACAGAACTAAACACTCTTTTATGCTCTCCATTTATTTCCAACACACAAAGTCGATTTTCTAACAAATTTATCAATGTACACTCGACTTCACACTTTTTTTCTTTTTCTTGAACAATTTTTTTTTCTTTTCACAACTTTTCTAGAGCTTATAAGAGTAAATAGTAGCGCAATATCATCCCTTCTTTTTTCATGACCCACTATGATATTCACCACACAGAGATCCCCATATACTTCATCACCCCCTATCATCCGGCTAAAGAATATAAGCTAAATAGGCTCAAAGTGGATAACAAAGGATAATTTTTTCGTTAAGGATAGTGTTTGGGATAATAATGTGGCTAACAAAAGATGGCCTAAAATCATCTCCTAATCCTGGGCACAACAACAACCTCAACACAGAAACCATGACAAGTTCTAGAAGATCACCACATGCATGACAAAACTCACAACAAAGAATAAACTGTGTATACTAAACAGTTATGGCTCAAAATCTAACGGTTTATTCAACGTCTAAAAGTCAAGGTCAAAATCACTTTAGAATTATGCAAATTAGTTCTAATTATGCTCAAATGATCAAAGAAAATCAAATTCAAATTTTTTTTCATAGAAATCATCATTGGCATCTCACCAGAAATCTAATGGAGCATTAAACATCTCAAAAACAAAATAAACACACACCACCAACCAAGCAGGATAAAATAATAAAGCTAACAAAAAGATAAAAGTAATACACATATCTACTCTCACCCCCCTCCCCCAAACTTATTATAGAACGTAGGTTCAAAAATAAGTTTGGAGGGATGATGATATGTGTGTCACTACTTACAGAAAATTTATGCTGCACGGTGGTGGTATGAACAAGGCGCGAGTTCCCGCATCTTCCAAGCTCAACACTGCACTGAAACTCCAAAACGAAGAAAACAAAGAAACAAAAATAAACTAACAGAAAGAACACAAAACAAAGAAAACAGTTGGGTTACCTCCCAACAAATGCTTAATTTAACGTCTAGAGCTCGACGATACCTCATGGTCTCAATGAACATCAAACGCAGCGGGCGTGATAGACCGCCTATCACGAACAGAGATAGAGGACTCATGCACATCAGCTGCGTGAAAGATAACGCTTCCATTCGGCACATCTATCATAGCTCGCCCCGTAGCTAAGAATGATCGACCAAGAATCAATGGTGGATTTGCATCTTCAGGAATATCGAGGACCAAGAAATCTGTAGGGAAGACGAGCTTGTCAACCTTCACAAAGATGTCTTCAAGCTTTCCTCTCGACTATACTCTTGATCTATCCACCATCTGAATCTCCATCGAGGTCGGCTTGAGATCTCCAATTCCCAACCGCTTGAAAACAGAGATGGGCATCACATTGACACTAGCCCCTACGTTGGTTAAAGTGGCAGCAGTGGGAGGATCTTCTCCCTCCCCGGCAAATTCCCCCATAAGATTCTTGGTGATACTAGTGTTTTCCATAAGTTGTGAAGAAATTACCATAGTTCCATAAATATTATGAAGTAATCAGCTCAGATCCATAAAATTCCACAAGGAAATCCAATAAGAACTCTGAGATTTCCCATAATAATAACATGGTCGTGGAATTTTAAGAAAATCCAGAAGAGCAACTAGATCTCAACCGCAAATAAATTGATGGGACATTGGGTTACCTGTGAACAAGATATGGGCACGAAGAAAAAGCATACTATCACACGAAATCCAATCGCAGGTATTCATATTAAGAGATATGCATGTAACCTATAAATATACTCAAACGCAAGTAACAAACCGTAAATCAAGCAAAATCACAACAACAAAGTCACAACAGCAAATCTAACATTTTCACACAAGTAATCAGTCCAGTAACAGTGTGTGCTCTTCCACCCAAAATCACCTAACAAAGATTTACAACTTTGCTAGGTAATCCGAGAGAGCAGTGTCGACCATAAACCCTCCTCGCATCTTAAACTCGGTTCTATTCCCACAGACGGCGCTAATTGCTGAGTTCATTAATCGTGTTTTATGGTTTAAAGTAGGATATTTCACATGTAATGCAATAATCGTCGATAGATTTAAGCAAAGACGCAGAAGAAGAGAGAAAAGGTGTTGTATTCCATGTCACGTAACGTTACAATGAGAGATAAGCTTCGTACAAGAGGGGCAAAGAAGTCATTCAGCATCTTCGTACAATCGCTAGGTTAGTTAGAGAGAAAGCCTCGCCTAGGTAGCCGTCGGATGTGTGACACCCGGGGACGAAGTGCGGAGTGATCGCCGGTGCAAAAGAGGCACGAATAAGAAGCGGCTCCGATTAAGACTTCCAAGCGGAGGGACACAGGGATGAATCGAAACACACCAGAATGAAAGGGATTCCGAGAATATGTTGGAATGGGACAACATATTCGAGGAGAGCTTAAAGTGATTTGATTCGGCTATTCATATCAATAAGATGCATCTTCTTCTCTGGTGCCCTCGTGGAAGAAACTCCAAGGTTAAGCGTGCTTGGCCTGGAGCAATTTCAGGATGCGTGACCCCCTGGGAAGTTTCTCGGGGAGCGTGCGAGTGAGGACAAAATACGCTAGAAAAGACTCGTGTTGGTCTGTGGGGACAGCCGTCAAGTCTGGAGCCGGGCTGTTACAGGTGGTATCAGAGCCGAACCTCTCCCAGTACGGTGTGGTTCGGGGATGAACCAAGCAGAAACTGATGGGCCTGTGACGCCCGGGGATGAAGTGCAGAGTGATCGCTGGTGCAAAAGAGGCACGAACAAGGAAGGGCTCCGATTAAGACTTCCAAGCGGAGGAGCGCAGGGATGAACTGAAACACCCGAACAAGAGGGATTCCGAGAATATGTTGGAATGGGACAAAATATTCAAAAAATAGCTTAAAGGATTTGATTCGGCTACTTATATCAACAAGATGACTCTTCTTTTCTGGTGCCCATGTGGAAGAAACTCCAAGGTTAAGCATGCTTGGCTTGGAGCAATTTTGGGATGGGTGACCCCCTGGGAAGTTTCTCGGGGAGCGTGTGAGTGAGGACAAAGTATGCTAGAAAAGACTCGTGTTGGTCTGTGGGGACAACCGTCAAGTTTGGAGCCGGGCTGTTACAGGTGGTATCAGAGCCGAACCTCTCCCAGTACGGTGTGGTTTGGGGACGAACCAAGCGGAAGCTAGTGGGCCTGTAACGCCCGGGGATGAATTGCGGAGTGATCGCCGAGGCAAAAGAGGCACGGACAAGGAGCGGCTCCGATTAAGACTTCCAAGCGGAGGGGCGCAGGGATGAACCAAAACACACCCGAACGAGAGGGATTCTTGAATATGTTGGAATGGGATAACAAATTCGAGGAGAGCTTAAAGGATTTGATTCGGCTACTCAAATCGACAAGATGCATCTTCTTTTCTGGTGCCCATGTGGAAGAAACTCCAAGGTTAAGCGTGCTTGGCTTAGAGCGATTTCGGGATGGGTGACCCCTGAGAAGTTTCTCAGGGAGCGTGCGAGTGAGGACAAAGCACGCTAGAAAAGACTCGTGTTGGTCTGTGGGAACAACCGTTGACTCAACCCAAAACACCTAAGGGATTGACTCGCAATCGTACGAGGTTGTCCTAGTGTAATAAGCTAACCCAAGTCGTCTCTCAAGGAAGGCTAAACAGGGCTCTGATCATGCTACGCACAGAAAACGGGGAATAACCTAAACACTCTAATCAGAAGGTTGGGTCTGACACTCTCTCTCCGGTTAACTAATTCGTAATTAAAATAAAGCATATAAATTTACCTAGGCGAAAGATAGGAAGCAGGTAAAGAAAGCAAGAAGGCAAAATAAAGCTAGGGTTCTAAACTAGCAATCTAGAAAGCAATAATTAAATCAACAACCAAAGACAACGATTATGTAGGCGAGATAAAAGAACAAGCATCTAATCAAATTAATACTAAGCATGATTTTTCCTAAGGAACATGTAAATGAGAAGCGACATAAATTCAACTGAGTATTACTCTAACAAATCAACCAACGATCTAACTATACTAACTAGGCAATAAGATTAACAAAGCATAAATCAATGCTAAATATCATTATCAAAATGTGTTCAATTATCTAGGAAAAGAGCAACCAAGAAAGCTTGTAGAATTTGATAAATCAATAGATAGAACTTACAATTGATTAA
Organism: Salvia miltiorrhiza; assembly: GCF_028751815.1. NCBI lineage: Eukaryota > Viridiplantae > Streptophyta > Magnoliopsida > Lamiales > Lamiaceae > Salvia > Salvia miltiorrhiza. The sequence goes on from NC_080391.1 coordinate 42,283,358, forward strand.
AGGAAACGACGATCTAGCATAATCTGAGAGTTTCTAATGTGTTTCTCCCTACCAAAACTCTAAGAAAATACAGTAAAAATGGAGCTGGAGGCTGGATGGGTCGAGAATGGGGGCCAAAACCCTAAAAAATGGGTTTTAAACCCTCAAAAACGTAACTGGCAGACCACGCAGACGGCCATGGCCGTCCGGACGGCGGCCGCTATCGGGCGCCGCCGCCGCCTATGCCCTTCGGCCACTACAATGCGCAGTGTTTTTGTTTTGGTCTGTTCTTCCTCGTTTCAAGTCTGATTTTAGATCCGTTTTCGCCTATGAACTCGTATCGAGACAAACTTCGATTCTTCTTCAGACCATTCAACTAAATTCTGAATTTAGTTTTGTCCACATATCAATCAATTTGAGCATAAAATCCTGGGACAACAAAATTAGCACAAAAGCTCAAATCAATCAACTCTTGAGTGAAAGAGACCAAAATAAAAGTCAATATAAGATTCAAACACCCACAAATTCATCACAAAATAAGGCTAAACAACCCCCCCACACTTGATCCTTTGCTTGTCCTCATGCAAAGTCACGACACCAAATGATAGTTCACAAGAAAACTTCCTCACCGTTCACATCTCCAATCAATCTAAGTCTCTTAGCCATTTACATTCCTCACGAGATGTTCATTGTTAAGATTTTAAGAAGCAACAAAAACATGATACAATTCAATCCGATCAGACCCGATTCTCCGCTAGAGGTGAATTCCCTAATGTGATTGCCTTTATAATCAAATCCCATTTTCCTTGAAGATGATAAACAATCAAACCAAATCTAATTTTATACATCTTTCTTTTCAAGGTGATGTTATTCCATTCTCAATAGATGGGCCAACTTTCGTGAGATCAACACTTTTGGAGGTCATCCAAAATGTTCTCATGTGGTTTTCCATGGTCATAACACTACCGTCAGAGGAGCAGAGACCCAGAGCTATAGAAAACTTCACAAAAAACCAACATTCAAACTCAAGGGATAAGATCGTAGGCTATCACAATGAAAACACTCCCTCTAGCATCTACCGGACAAATCACGTCAAGAATAGCTCATAAGGGTGTTTCATCCAAAACATTAAACAACTTACATCAAGTGAGAAATATGCATTGCCTGAGAGACAAAGATAGCAACCAAGCCAACACAATTCATGAAATTTACTTGTGAACAAATCATCAAAGTGTGTAGTATTACTTTTGACCCAAGCAACAACCAAGATAAAGGGGACCATTTGCCCCACACAAGAAAGCCCAAAATCACAACAAAAAGGCACCCACAGGATCAACAAACACCCCCCCACACTTAAAATCAAGCACTGTCCTCAGTGCTCGCAAAAAAAGGGGTGAAAGAGAAAAACTTCCCTGAGTATCGATCCAAGTGGTGAGCCCGTATTTTCCCACGATGTCTGCCTATCTCTCATCCATAGAACAAACAATCTCCAACGCACCAACCTGCACCAAACAACAGAAAAAACAAAAACACAAACCCGAACAAAACGAAAGAAAAACGAAAACAAGGGAAAGCAAGAAAAACATGGGTTGCCTCCCATGCAACGCTAGTTTTTAAGTCACCAGCCCGACTAAGAGGATCCCTTAACCAAAATCCGATTGAAGCATCAGCTGCTTAAGTGCTTGTGTAAACACATCTTCTTGAATTGCAGCTGCGGGTCCTCCTAATGAGCGCTCCATGCTCATATCATGATATGGTCTTCTATCCACACATCCAATGAGATCGAGTGACACAACCTCATTAAGCTTCTCTTCCAGTAGCAAAGCACGCAGAAAGCCTTGCTCTATATTATCTTCCTCTTGCAGCTTATCCAGAAATTCCTGCTCAATGTTAGCCTCATCCTGCAAGTTAGCAAGGAATTCCTCCATAATCTCGTCCTCCTCCTGTAACTTATAAAGAAAATCCTGCACAATACAGTCCTCATCCAAAACATCAAAAGTCTCAACATAAGAGCAGTTTTGCAATAAGGGAGTACGAGTAGGAGATTTCTTATCAAAAACAGAGAAAGCTATAGACCTCCCTGCCCCCGCCATACTCAAATTTCCAGTACTCACGTCAATACGAGTATGGGTGGTGGCCATAAAAGGTCGGCCACGCAAAACAAGATGCCCATTCTCTCCTCTAATCCCTTTTCCCACATCAAGGACAACAAAATCAGCCAAAACTCTAATCCCCCTCACAACAACCTCAACATCCTCAACAAGGCCTCGTGGGTTACTAATAGAGCCGTCAGCTAGCTCTATCTTCATATTCGTGCATTTCAGCTCTTTATTACCCAATTTCTCAAAAATATCCAGCGGCATCAAATTGACTGCCGCGTCCAAATCAAACATTCCCAAAACCTTTTCAACCCCACCTAAGCTAATATAAAAAATAAAGCTACCTGGATCTCCTTGCTTGGGTGGTGGTTGGTCTGGTGCAACAGCGACAGGTGGCAATGGCTCACTGGGGCATTGGGTAGCCTTGATTGCTTCCACGGTTTTGCTTCTCCATTTTCCCATGGTTATTGGGGCATTTTCCTTTACTACCGCCACGACATGAGCTTGATGCGGCTGTTTGTCCTAGTTTGGGGACTTCTCCATTGGCTGTTGTTGCTGCAGCTGATTCAAGGCCCCCGTTAATTGCCCAACTGTAGTTTCGAGGCGCTTGATGGTAGCACTCTGAGCCTCCATCGCCTGTTTGCTAGCTTGCATGAAAGCTTGCATTTGATCTTCAAATAAGGGGCCTGGAGGTTGGAGCTGCTGAGGTGGGCAGAGCTGCTGCGGCTGCTGGAAATTCCCTTGTTGCATGGGGTACTGCTGCGGGGATGGGTAGAATTGCTGCTGGTTCTGATACCCCAATTGCTGTGGAGGTCGGCGGAACTGATTGCCTTGGTTTGATCCCGACCCTTGGCCAGGAGCTTGGTCCCTCCATCCCGAATTCTGCTGATTTCTCCAACCCGAGTTGGAGCTCTGTTGCCCTTGATTAAACATGGGCCTCTGTTCAAATTGAGGCCTCCCCGGATAGCCCTGACCAGCATAGACCTCTGCTTCTCCTTCAGGTGTGAATTCCCCCATTCGATGGCACTCGTTGGTTCCATGGCCAAATTCGCCACATATGCCACAACCTTCTGCTGGTGGCGCGCGAACGGGTGGAGCATCCACCTGGTTCATCCTGAGGTGCTGTACTTGCCTCATCAAGTCCGCTACTTGCTTCTGAAGCTCATTGTTTGGAGCTACTAAATTAGCTTCAACTCTCCTTCCTCTTACCGACTTTTGTTGGGAACTCGCGGCAAGTGTGTTGAAGATCTCCTCAAGCTCATCGGCTGTCTTCCGGGCAATGTTGCCCCCTGTTGTACTGTCCACCATGAACTGTGCCGTCTGTATCAGCCCGTCATAGAAAAATTGCATCAACATCACAGTGGTCAGTTGGTGCTGCGGGCACTGGCGGAGGAGTTCTTGAAATCTCTCACAAGCCTCATAAAAAGGCTCGTCCGCTCCTTGGATGAAGTTCATGATTTGAGCTCTGATCTCCTGTGTCTTGTGATTCGGGTAGTACTTCAGCATGAACTTCTCACACGCCTCCCCCCAAGTGGTTATGGAGTTGGGCGGCAGAGATAGCAGCCACGTCCTCGCCCGATCCTTAAGTGCATAAGGGAGGCACTTAAGCTTTAGCTGCTCCTCTGTGAGGTCCAACAGCGGGAAAGTTTGCACTTGGGTGCAGAAGTCTCTGATAAACTGCAGGGCATCTTCATTCGGCAGCCCATAGAAGAGGGGGAGCAGACTTGAATCATTGGGCTTCAGGTTGTAATTCCTGACTACAGTGGGGAGCACAATAGTTGAGTTCGTGCCCTCTATGACAGGCCGGGTAAAATCCCCCATGTATTGCAAATTTCTTCCTGCCATCTTCTCAACTCCAACGCTAGACAAAAGAGACTCGGTACCCTCTCCTAGGCTTCAAGCACCTCGCGTGCACGGTGAGTGTTGTCAAGTATAATGCCAAATTCCTGTTAAGACTTTAACTCCCTAGCAACACAACACTCAACAAAACAGATCAAACGCACCGGTGGGAGAAAGAAAATAACCGAGCAAAAATAAAATAAAATAAACATGGAAAACAAAGTAGCACAACAAAACGCCTGAAGCCTTCCCCGGCAACGGCGCCAAAATTTGACTCAACCCAAAACACCTAAGGGATTGACTCACAATCGTACGAGGTCGTCCTAGTGTAATAAGTTAACCCAAGTTGTCTCTCAAGGAAGGCTAAACAGGGCTCTGATCATGCTACGCATAGAAAATGGGGAATAACCTAAACACTCTAATCAGAAGGTTGGGTCTGACACTCTCTCTCCGGTTAACTAAGTCGTAATTAAAATAAAGCATATAAATTTACCTAGGCGAAAGATAGGAAGCAGGTAAAGAAAGCAAGAAGGCAAAATAAAGCTAGGGTTCTAAACTAGCAATCTAGAAAGCAATAATTAAATCCACAACCAAAGACAACGATTATGTAGGCGAGATAAAAGAACAAGCATCTAATCAAATTAATACTAAGCATGATTTTTCCTAAGGAACATGTAAATGAAAAGCGACATAAATTCAACTTAGTATTACTCTAACAAATCAACCAACGATCTAACTATACTGGCTAGGCAATAAGATTAACAAAGCATAAATCAATGCTAAATATCATTATCAAAATGTGTTCAATTATCTAGGAAAAGAGCAACCAAGAAAGCTTGTAGAATTCGATAAATCAATAGATAGAACTTACAATTGATTAAAGGAAACGACGATCTAGCGTAATCCGAGAGTTTCTAATGTGTTTCTCCCTACCAAAACTCTAAGAAAATACAGTAAAAATGGAGCTGGAGGCTGGATGGGTCGAGAATGGGGGCAGAAACCCCTAAAAAATGGGTTTTAAACCCTAAAAACGTAACTGCCAGACCGCGCAGATGGCCATGGCCGCCGGACGGCGCCGCCGCCTATGCCCTTCGCAGAATGGGCACTGCAATGCGCAGCGTTTTTGTTTTGGTCCGTTCTCCCTCGTCTCAAGTCAGATTTTAGATCCGTTATTGCCTACGAACTCGTATCGAGACGAACTTCGATTCTTTTGAAGACCATTCAACTAAATTCTGACTTTATTTTTATCCACATATCAATCAATTTGAGCATAAAATCCTGAGACAACAAAATTAGCACAAAAGCTCAAATCAATCAACTCTTGAATGAAAGAGACCAAAATAAAAGTCAATATAAGATGTAAACACCCACAAATTCATCATAAAATAGGGCTAAACAACCCCCCCCCCCACACTTGATTCTTTGCTTGTCCTCAAGCAAACTCACGACACCAAATGATAGTTCACAAAAAAACTTCCTCACCGTTCACATCTCCAACCAATCTAAGTCTCTTAGCCATTTACATTCCTCACGAGATGTTCATTGTTAAGATTTTATGAAGCAACAACAACATGATACAATTCAATCCGATCAAACCCGATTCTCCGCTAGAGGTGAATTCCCTAATGTGATCGCCTTTATAATCAAATCCCATTTTCCTTGAAGATGATAAACAATCAAACCAAATCTAATTTTATACATCTTTCTTTTCAAGGTGATGTTATTCCATTCTCAATAGATGGGCCAACTTTAGTGAGATCAACACTTTTGGAGGTCATCCAAAATGTTCTCACGTGGTTTTCCATGCTCATAACACTACCGTCAGAGGAGCAGAGACCCAGAGCTATAGAAAACTTCACAACAAACCAACATTCAAACTCAAGGGATAAGATCGTAGGCTATCACAATGAAAACACTCCCTCTAGCATCTACCGGACAAATCACGTCAAGAATAGCTCATAAGGGTGTTTCATCCAAAACATTAAACAACTTACATCAACTGAGGAATATGCATAGTCTGAGAGACAAAGATAGCAACCAAGCCAACACAATTCATGAAATTTACTTGTGAACAAATCATCAAAGTGTGTAGTATTACTTTGACCCAAGCAACAACCAAGATAAAGGGCACCATTTGCCCCACACAAGAAATCCCAAAATCACAACAAAAAGGCACCCACAGGATCAACAAATACCTAAGGGATTGACTCGCAATCGTACGAGGTCGTCCTAGTGTAATAAACTAACCCAAGTCGTCTCTCAAGGAAGGCTAAACAGGGCTCTGATCATGCTACGCACAGAAAATGGGGAATAACCTAAACACTCTAATCAGAAGGTTGGGTCTGACACTCTCTCTCCGGTTAACTAATTCGTAATTAAAATAAAGCATATAAATTTACCTAGGCGAAAGATAGGAAGCAGGTAAAGAAAGCAAGAAGGCAAAATAAAGCTAGGGTTCTAAACTAGCAATCTAGAAGCAATAATTAAATCAACAACCAAAGACAACGATTATGTAGGCGAGATAAAAGAACAAGCATCTAATCAAATTAATACTAAGCATGATTTTTCCTAAGGAACATGTAAATGAAAAGCGACATAAATTCAACTGAGTATTACTCTAACAAATCAACCAACGATCTAACTATACTAACTAGGCAATAAGATTAACAAAGCATAAATCAATGCTAAATATCATTATCAAAATGTGTTCAATTATCTAGGAAAAGAGCAACCAAGAAATCTTGTAGAATTCGATAAATCAATAGAGAGAACTTACAATTGATTAAAGGAAACGACGATCTAGCGTAATCCGAGAGTTTCTAATGTGTTTCTCCCTACCAAAACTCTAAGAAAATACAGTAAAAATAGAGTTGGAGGCTGGATGGGTCGAGAATGGGGGCCAAAATCCTAAAAAATGGGTTTTAAACCCTCAAAAACGTAACTGGCAGACCGCGAAGACGGCCATGGCCGTCCGGACGGCGGCCGCCGTCGGGCGGCGCCGCCGCCGCCGCCTATGCGCTTCGGCCACTGCAATGCGTAGTGTTTTTGTTTTGGTCCGTTCTCCCTCGTTTCAAGTCGGATTTTAGATCCGTTTTCGCCTACGAACTCATATCGAGATGAACTTCGATTCTTCTTCAGACCATTCAACTAAATTCTGACCTTAGTTTTGTCCACATATCAATCAATTTGAGCATAAAATCCCGAGACAACAAAATTAACACAAAAGCTCAAATCAATCAACTCTTGAGTGAAAGAGACCAAAATAAAAGTCAATATAAGACGCAAACACCCACAAATTCATCACAAAATAGGGCTAGACAGCCGTCAAGTCTGGAGCCGGGCTATTACAGGTGGTATCAGAGCCGAACCTCTCCCAGTACGGTGTGGTTCGGGGACGAACCAAGCCGAAGCTGTTGGCCCTATGACGCCTGGGGACGAAGTACGGAGTGATCGCCGGTGCAAAAGAGGCACGAACAAAGAGCGGCTCTGATTAAGACTTGCAAGCGGAGGGGCGCATGGATGAACTGAAACACACCCGAACGAGAGGGATTCCGAGAATATGTTGGAATGGGACAACATATTCGAGGAGAGCTTAAAGGATTTGATTCGGCTATTCATATCAACAAGATGTATCTTCTTTTCTGTTGCCCATGTGGAAGAAACTCCAAGGTTAAGCGTGCTTGGCTTGGAGCAATTCCGGGATGGGTGACCCCCTGGGAAGTTTCTCGGGGAACGTGCGAGTGAGGACAAAGCACGCTAGAAAATACTCGTGTTGGTCTGTGGGGACAGAAGTCAACTCTGGAGCCGGGCTGTTACAGGATGTGCCAGTAATCTGTCGGATTTTGTCTGTTGTGCAGCGCTGCTATACTCCCGCGCAACTGGGACTGGCAGGACTGCTCGCCTTCCACTGGGTGATAACTCTTCAGGGAGTACTAATTGAGGCGATGCTCCTCTGCTTGACTTCAGCGCTGCTATACTCCCGCGCAATTGGGACTGGCAGGACTGCTCGCCTTCCACTGGGTGATAACTCTTCAGGGAGTACTAATTGAGGCGATGCTCCTCTGCTTGACTTCAGCGCTGCTATACTTCCGCGCAACTGGGACTGGCAGGACTGCTCGCCTTCCACTGGGTGATAACTCTTCAGGGAGTACTAATTGAGGCGATGCTCCTCTGCTTGACTTCAGCTCTGCCCCTTGACCCCTGCTGCATTCCAGATATACGCATATTTTACTCCTCATCATATACATTAGAGTGACTAAATAAAAATATTTTAGTTATTTCTTTCTAAAATTTCTAACACTTCTACTCATTTTATCAAAATATACATATAATTCCACTGGGTGATAACTCTTCAGGGAGTACTAATTGAGGCGATGCTCCTCTGCTTGACTTCAGCTCTGCCCCTTGACCCCTGTTGCGTTCCAGATATACGCATATTTTACTCCTCATCACATACATTAGAGTGACTAAATAAAAATATTTTAGTTATTTCTTTCTAAAATTTCTAACACTTCTACTCATTTTATCAAAATGTACATATAATTATTTGAACGCAGTTGTAATATTGTATTCATTTTATTCAGAAAAAAAAAAAAAAAAAACCCTGCTGCGTTCCAGATATACACATATTTTACTCCTCATCACATACATTAGAGTGACTAAATAAAAATATTTTAGTTATTTTTTTCTAAAATTTCTAACACTTCTACTCATTTTATCAAAATGTACATATAATTATTTGGACGCAGTTGTAATATTGTATTCATTTTATTCAGAAAAAAAATCTTATTTAGTGTATTTCTATGTTTTCGTGATATGATTATATGTTTCATACTTAGATTTCTTATAATCTATACTTTTGAAAGTTTAAAATATGTTTTAATTAAACCTATATAATTGTGGTATATAATTTATTATTAACTTAATTTAATAATTATTATCGTGCATCGCACGAAGGGCAAATCTAATTGTTAATTAAATTGCAATCTTTAGACCGTTTTGTAAATTAGATCCAATTTCAAAAATATTTCAGTAATATCTCAATCAACCGTGGTTCATCTATCTGAACTTTCTTCTTTTCTTTTTGCGTGTGAGTTAATTTGAAGCTATTCTAAATTAATGGCTGTTGTCTGTTGTCTGTTGAAGTCCACTTTTTTAAATATCCTTAATTACGTAATGTCAAATCTATCTACGCGCCAAGTCCCTACTCAATTACATAGTCGTCGAATATGTAAGATGACAAAATAGACAACACGATATACAATGAGCTTCAAGGCACAAAGTTGTGTGTATTCATATGCACGGTGCATCCATCCTATTCAAATTCAATTAGGATTTATCAATCCTCAATTAAAATTAATTAATTTTCACTTGTGATTTATTAATTATAACTAGTATGTGCCCGCTCGTGCGATGCACGACCATCATCGAAATTGAACGATAATTTAAATAAATAAATAAAAATGTTAAACATAATATATATATATATATATATATAGAGAGAGAGAGAGAGAGAGAAGGGTTCAACAGAGAAGCTAAATATTGTGGAGAATAGAGAATTCGCAAAATAAAAACAAACATATCTATAGTTTTAATGAACAGATCAATGTACCGCATGAACAACAATTTGCCCCGGGTTCGAATCCTGCTGGTGGCGAGTTTTTCTATATTTTTATTAAATACGTCTGTTCATTACTTATGTTGATCTATTCGTAAAATATATAGATTTGTTCGTTCTCTCGAAAAAGATAATTCTCTATTGAACTCAACCCTATATATATATATATAAGTAAATATAAACATAAATGATCTCAATAAAAAATAAATTATTCACAATATAATCTCAATAAAAATATCAATCTGAAAACATTCGAATTTTCAATTATTGAAATAGCAATTAATTGATTTAATTGATAATGTGTATAAATTTATAAATAAATAAATTATGAAATATCAAAAGCAAGTATAGATGATAATGAGTATCATTATGGATCATATAATATTCTAAGATGTACAAAACTATTTATTTACCTATAGTATAACTGTAGTTTAATATAGTTTTCGAATGCATATTTATGAGGTCATTTTGTTTATGCTCAAATTTTAAAATAAAGTTACAATGTATACATTTTTTTTTCAATTGGAAAGTGAAAAAATAAAGGGTTTAACATGAGATATGTGTCGTTCATTTTCCAAAATAAAATGTATACAATTTCAGTAAATTTAAATAAATGTGCTACTAAAAAATTAAACTCTTCAATTTACTTTTATTTTTTATTTTTAAAGAAAATCGATAATGGTTCTCTAATTACTGATTTTCCAATGAGTAATTTTGAAGCTTAAAAATTCGATTTTTAAGATATACTATATATTAGTTATTTATCTACAAATTTATATTAATATAAAGTTGACCTTTAAAAAAATATTTTTAAGCTAAAGATTTCTAAAATGAACAAATATAAGTTTCATCATTGTAATTGCATTAAACTGATATAATAAAAATATAAATAGTAAAATATAAAAAATACTGATCTATAGTAAAAACATAAAAAATAAAATAAAAAAATATGGAAAAAGGAATGAAAGAACCGTGAATTTAAAAAAATGAGAAATGAGAGAGGAGATTATAGAGGAGAGAAGAGAGAGGAGAGAGAAAAAAATAATTTGGTGACTTTAAACTATAATAACTTATTGGTTTTAAATTTATTTTTTATAATTTTTACATCAAATTAAAGATATCGTCATTATCTTTAATTTAACATCCATATTGAATATTTTTTTATAAATTAAAGTTGATGAATTTAAAAGAAAATCAAATTGAATAAATATATTTGAATAGTGTTTTCTAAGTAATTAATATATTTTGTTGAATTAGTGTGAACGTGTGAAATGAGTTAGTGGTGTTAATAATTTTTTTTTAACCTTCATATTAAAAGTATTATCAAAATTATTAAGCATACCGTGCAATGTACGGGAAATGATTTTATATTTTTATATTTATATAAAATTGATTCCTACTCAATTATTATATTTATAAATATAATAGAAAATTAATTATACTTGAATATATTTGAGCTAAATATTGAAAAATATACAAGAATAAAGAAAAATTCACAATAATAAAAATTGATATTATGAAAAGCCAAAAATGTAAGTAAAAAATTAGAAGTAAAAATAAAAAAGAAGTGAAAAATTATTCAAATAAAAGATAAGTGAGGAGAGAGATTTTTTTTAAAAAAAATTAATCTTTAAATAAATATAACTTTTATATTTTAATTTAAATATTTACATAAAATATATAAAATTAAAACTCTTATCATGATATTTAATTTGATATGAATATTAAATATTTTATAAATAGTCAAATTTCACAACTTTAGAAAGAAAGAAAATAAATAAAAAATAAGAAGATAAAGAAAAGGGAAAAAAAGAAAAGAAAAAAAATATAGTTTATAAATAAACCTTAAATTTTATTATAACTAAAAAATTACCACTCAATTTTAAAATCAATTTCAAATAAAAATTTTAACTTTTTAAAGTATAGATTAAAGAAAGTAAATTAAAAATCAATTTTTTTGCTGCACAAATCTATTTGCTTTTTTTTTTTTTTTTGAGACGCATGCTTTCTTAAATTCATATGCAGTTTCTCAATGCATTGCACGTAAAAAAATGCAGTTTTTAGTGCATGCTCCATTTTTTTAGACGTGGGATTTGTAAGTTGTAATTTAATTTAAGTTAGTTTAATCCATTTTTCGTGTATATATAATATGACATTATTTTTTGAAGGAATCACAAAATCGCCATTCAAATCAATTTCAAATTGATTTGAAATCAATTTTCAATTGAAAACTGCTGTTTTAATATAGTATAGATTAAGATTTAACTGCAACGTATGTATAATATATTCGGGTGCATCGAAGTGTGATTCTTGCTTCAATTAACAGTTATAACTCGATATTATATATTAAAGTTTAATTATAATACACAACTAAAAAAGGTTTGATTGATATTCCCTCCCACTCTTTATTTGTCGTTTCAAGCTCAAACATACAAATTAACAAAAAAAAAATTAGTATCTAAAATAACCTTAATAATGATAATTAATCATTTCCGTGGAACTCTAAGGGTGCGTTCTCTTTGGTTGTAAATTTATCATGGGAAAATGAAGGATAAACAAAATTTCACCATTTAAATCCTTCCTTTTTTTTCACATTTTCTACTTGACCCTTACTCATTCCTCATTTACACTACAAAGGAGGGATAATATTATCCCTCCTTTGTAGTGTAAATGAGGAATGAGTAAGGGTCAAGTAGAAAATGTAGGAAAAGAAATGAAGGATTTAAATGGTGAAATTTTGTTTATCCTTCATTTTCCCATGATAAATTTACAACCAAAGAGAACGCACCCTAAAAAGAAACGGTGCATGCATGTATCTATTCATTGGGAAAATAGAAAGAAAAAAAATTGAAGAAGAAAATAGAAGAATTTTAATATGCATAGATATGTTACCATCCGAGTTAAATGAGAATAATATTGGCGATCAAAATCAAAACGATATATTCTCTCCATCTCAATTTAATAAGTTAAAAGATTTAAACACGAATATTAAAAAATGAATAATCTATAATAAAATAGAAGAAAAAAATAATTTTTTTGAAGATATATTTATAAAAAAAAGAAGTGAGAAATAAAAATATTTTTTTAATGAGAAAAGAAATAATTATGTGTGCGCCAAAATGACGTATGATGTAAATAATCAGTTATATAAAATTATTTATTATTTATTAATTTTCATTTCAAAAAATAACTTATTGAATTATTGCATCAAAACAAGAAAGTATGACCTATTAAATTAAAATGGAGAGATTATATATTACTCCGTCAGTTCTTGCATCACTTTTTGTGAAATAGTGGGCAAGCAGGGAGTGAAATAGAGGGCAGGGAGTGGGACTGTGCCCAAGCTGGACTCAATTATGACATACAAAGGAATTGACCCACGAGCCCAAAACAAATTAATGATTTGCAGTGTGCTCAATAGTCAATAAATAAATTTTTAATTTAACCGCTGTAATAATTTACGATTACAACTTTTAGATTCGCTACTGGCTAATTTTCCTATCAATGGTTTTCGGTCCAAAAAAGAAATAAATCATGTTATTTGGGACGGCTCAAATACAAATAGACCATAAATGGGAGGTGAATACTATATACGTGCCAAAGGCAATATTGCACCCGATCAAAAATACCAAGTTGCTTACGGTGTGTTTACTTTGATAGAAAAGATTAGAAAAAGTATATTTTCCATCATTTTCACATGTTTTCTATGATGGATAATTTTCTTCGGGCAGGCTGGAAAATTTATTCGGGTAGCCCATTTTCACTCATTTTCTCACAAATGTTCGATAATATTATCCTATTGGGAGGGTGTGAAAATATTTTCCAACATTTCAATTTGTTTATCCATCTATTTCTAACAAAGTAAATACATGATAAAAATAAAAGGAGAAAAAGATACTAATATTATCTCACCTTTTTTTTATCCATCATTTTCAAATGAAAATTTTACTACCAAAGTAAACACACCCTTATAGGTAAATATCTATTTTGAGACCCTACACAGCAGAACAGGGAGGGTCACACTGCTCTCTTTATTATGTTATTTCAAATCCTCAAAATTTGAAGACACCGCCACACAAGATTTTCTTTATTTGATTTCTGGTCCACATCGCCTCAACATCATATGTATGTATATGTTTGTGATAATCGTATTTTCTTTTTCTTGTTACAATCGACTGCTTCTAGATGAGGATTCTGGTAAATAAAATCAGATTTAACCCTAATTATCAGTTAAGGGGGTGTTTGATTTGGTGGATGAAGTAAATGAAATTGATAGGGTGATTAAATAGAACCCAATTTTAGAGTGATATATTCAATTGCATAATCAGAGTGTGAGTCGAGTTATCTATTATTGGTCGAATTATGCAAATTAAATACTTGATTTAGTTCATTTATTTTATCATTCAAACCAAACGCCTCATAACAGTATTTAGCTTTCAAATTTGAATATTTTATATTTTGTTGTTGACGTGTATATTTTATTTCATATTTAATACCGATATAACTCTATTTTATATTCTTGTTTTCTTAATATTGTATTCCTAATATTAAGGATGGTAATAAGTTTGGTTACAAATTTTCGATTAACCATAATCGAAAATCGCCGATTTCACGAATCGCTAGCGGTTCGGTTCGGTTAACCTATTAGTTTAATTTATTTATTTTTAACTGCGCAGCCACAGCTAGGTAAGGGATTTGAAAATTGGTAACTAGTCGGTGATTCCGTTCTTTTTAATAGAAACAACTACATAAAACAATCACTCCCACATTAAAGCTGTACGAAAATGGGATGAGATTCAGTGTCCCACAATTTTATGTGTGTCACTGTGTCCCATGCTTATATCTATTATTTTAAAAATATTTTTTTATAAAAATAAAATTTATTATAATACTATGAATTATATTTAATTTTTATTTCAAAAAATTAAAATTTTTAAAAAGTATATACCATCACTTTGAATTTATCAACTTATTATTAGCTAATAAAAGTGAAATTAAATGATAAAAAATAATTATATACCCTAGATTGATGGAATAAACCCTAGTTAATAATCACAAAATTAAACTAAAGCATATAAAATTGAAATTGAAGAAAATATATATAAGAAATTAAACAGAATTAAAAGTGGGACACAAAGTGAGACATAAAATATGGTACACTGAATCTCATTTCGTACTAAAATTGGTCACATGTAAAACTGGGATATCAATTCACTATCTTAAATAAATATTTTGGAGATCATCTCCTTCCTCATACAATTAGAACAACCATTTATCAACAAGGCATGCATGTTATACGCACACCAATCTTCCGTCCAGCAATCTCACCAAGTATTTAGATAATTTTCAAATCAATATGGTTAATTTGTTTTAATTTTAATTTTAAAATTAAATTATAATATTTTAATTATTAATTTGGTTAATCGGTTTTAACCGATAGATTATCGGTTAAACCGATTAATCGAATTTTAGAGAATTCGATAACCAAAAATCGAACCGAATCGATCAATGAAAATCGGTTAATCGATTTACCGAAAATTCGGTTCGATTTATAGTTATAACCGATTAACCGAACCCGTTTTACCACCTCTACCTGATATAACTTGCAAAAGGTACATAAAGTTAATTAATAGTATTAACCAGTTGATTAACTATTTTATAATATTTATCTCAATATTCGTTAAGGAATTATTAAATAAGTCCTTTAAATGTCTAACAATTAATTACTTTATCGTCTGATTTATGGCCCAAGTTTAAAAAATGGCATGCCATTCAAAAAATTAAAATGAACCCAATACTTCGTCAAATTTTTAAAAAAAAATGCCACGATAGCTAATTTTGGGTACCGTATTACACTAATATTGCGGTTCTTTTTTTTGCAAGAATTTGAACCCAAGATCTCAAATTTTGGACATTAACCTTCTACCAGTAGATCAGCACACACTACTTCTCTTTTTTTCTTATCCCCTTATTGGTTCCCAAGTAGAAGAGAAAAGAAATAAAAAATTATGCAACATTCATCACTGAAATTCACACATAATTTGCTAATTTTGGTAATTAAACACTCTACATCCTATTGTATTTTAGTGTATTATTTTTATAATTTTATGCAACAACAATGTGAATATGATGGTGCATGATTGGTGCAAAGTAGCCTAGAAAATGACATTCAATTGTCAGACGAAATAGACCGCGCAACTTGCAAGAGTATACAAAAACTATAAAACCTTAGTGATTAGAGCATCTCGAATGCAAATGTCTCAAGCTGTTGTTTGCAAGTGTCTTAAGCTATGTCTCAGAGCATCTTCAATGCATGATGTCTTAGGGGGTGTGTCTTAGATGGTGGTCCCCACCTAAGACACACTCCTCTTCAATACATTGGTGCTTAGAGGGTGTCTTAGATCTCCATTTTCACAAAATTCATATTTCTATACTTTTATTTTTAAATTCTTAATTTTATTAAAAATAAAATTAAACATTACAATAATTAAAATAAAATTAAAAACATAATTAAAATACGGTAATAAAATAAAAAATAACAATAATTTCCTAATTTAAATAAGCCCTCGACGCTTGAGCACTTCTTGGACTAGGTGGTTGTACAAGGCCAACTGTGCCCCGGTCATACCCGTCGTGTCCTTGTTCAAGAGCTTCATATCCATCTCATCCCGTTACATCTCGGCTTGCATTTTTTGACCTCAGCGATTTCCCTCGTTTTGAGAGCATGCTCCTTCATGCTTTCGGCCACCTTCTCGAGGGCGTCGGAGAACGTTGAACCTCCTCCCGAAGACCCTTCTCCCTTCTTTGCCTTGCCCTTGTCTCGTTTTGCCGCTTTTTGGCCTTGGGGCCTCGTTGTGACACTCGGCTCCGAAGAAGTGGTGGTTCTTCCACCATCGGAGCCCTTCGACTTCTTTGCGGAGTGGACATCCCCGGCTTGCGACATGAATCTTTCGCACACGCGAAGCACATTTCAAGCTTTGATGTAGGAGAATTGCTTCTTGAAATTCGCCTCGAGCATTGTCTGGGCTTGTTGGGTGATTTGATCGTCGCTCATTCCACTCCCCCAATTCTCCTTGCAAGTGTTGTAGAAGCCCTCGAAGAATTTTGTCTCCTTTTGGACACGGGCGAAGTGGGACTTGAGATGTTTCGGCTTTCGCGTCGGCGCTCCCGACTCATTGAGCACGTTGAACTTCTCCGCGATTGCTCCCCAATATTGGAGCAACCTTTGGGAGGTCCCCAAAATAGGATTGTGGGTTGCCTCTGCCCACAAGATTGCCACGAGCTCGGACTCCTCGCTAGAATATGAAGCGTGGGTGCCCTTGGCTTTCGGCCTCGCCGCCTCCGGCTCTTCTTGGACGTTGGCGTGCGCCGCCGGCGTGGGAAAATTTCTTGTAGCCAAGACATTGGAGGCTTGCGAAAATGGAGCAAACCCCATCATCGGAAGCCTCGAACCGCCGCCTTTTTGCTCGAGGTATTCATCGAATTCGCGAACCATTACAATAAAAATGTAGAATAGAAAATTGTAGTTGAGATGAGAAATTTTTTTAAGAGAGATTTGTAGTTGAGAAAGTGGTGAATTTTATATTGTGAAAGAGTGGTATTTATAGAAGGGAGAAAAGGAAAAAAAAAACAAAAAATAGCCGTTCAGTGCAACGGTAGAATTTAAAAAAAAAAAATCAACGCTTAAATTTAAAACAAAAAACAGATTTTCGATTTTTTTTTTAAATGGGGTGCGTCCGCCGGACGCGCCAACCATTTTCCCTCTTCGCCCCGAGTCTCCACCAAGACATGGCCTTGCAACTGGCTGCATCTCCAGCGCAGCCACCCTCCCAGCGACCCAGATCGATCCGGCCTTCGCCTCCTCGGGTGGAGATGCTCTTAGGTGATAGTCCCCATTTAAAACACAGTTCTCCACAGATCTTATGTCTTAACATGTGTCTTAAATCTTTATTTCTACAAAATTTCCAATTCTACATTTTTATTTTAAAATTCTAATTTTCAATAAAATTAAAATTCAATATTACAATAATTAAAATAAAATGAAAGACTTAATTAAAATATGATAATAAAAAAAATTACAATAATTTCCTAGGGCTCATTTCCACAAAATCCTCAATTCTACAATTCTATTTTAAAATTTTGAATTTTCATTAAAATTAAAATTCAAACATTGCAATAAAAATAAAAATTACATAATGTAAACTAAAGAAAAAAATTACATAAATTAGAAGTAGGGAAAGAAAGAAAAAATATAAAAAAAATTCTACACTTCTTTTTTAAAATTATAAATATTACAAAAATTAAAAATTTGGTAAAAAAAAATTAAAGAATTTTAAAAAACCATAATTTTAAAAGTTAAAAAAAAACAAATAAAAAACCCAAACCCTGGCCCACACACCCTCTGCCTTTATTTGACTTCCCCCCGCCTGCTTCTTCCCCAAATTTCCTTCGCCATTTCTGCAACTTTTAATCCCCGTTCATTTTTTTTTTCTATTGCTCGGCGCGCATGAATTCAACAAATTCAGCCATCGACCCGTGTCGCCGCGTGCCTCGACCTCGCCCAGGTCTCCAGCGCGCAGCCTCCTCCCTCGCACCGCGTCGACCCGGGTCTCCACAGCGCAGCTGTGGATGCTCTTAGAGCATCAGCATCGCTGGGTGCGATGGCCGGATCGAACCCGGCCTATCGCACCCAGCGCCGTTGCCGCACCCAGGAGCGAAGGGAGGGGGCGTTCGAACGCACTCGGCAATAGTGGGAGCGAAGGAGGGGCGTGTTTTACACGCGCCCCATTTCCGAAATAAAAAAATATATATTTTAAACGGTCATTTGACCGTTGAAGGCAACGGTCTTCTCGGCCGAATTTTTTTTTTCCTTTTTTTCCTTTTTCACCTATATATATCCCCTTCCCTCAATCACAAACACTACATCCACCAATTCTCTTCAATTCTTAAAAAAAATGTCTTCATCCACCAATTCTTCCAACAATAATTCTTCCTCAAATTCTTCATCCGACGAAGAAGTTCATGTTGATCCCGCACAACTTCCTCCTCTTCCCGATCCTACTCAAGCCCCCGATTTATTTTTTATGAGATGTGTTGTGAATTTTATGATAGTGGCAAGTTCATATCGTTTCAATCCACCTCCACCACGCCCGAGGAAGAAGCGGGCAGTGGTTCGTCGTGGCCGTGAAGGTGGAGCCGAGCGCCTCCATCGCGATTATTTCGCCGTCGAGCCTGTTTATGGGCCACAATTCTTTCGCCGTCGATTTCGCATGAGCCGGGAGTTGTTTCTACGCATTGTCAATGCGCTAGAAGTCGATCCTTACTTCCAACAACGTCCGGATGCTGTTGGCCGCTTAAGCTTCTCCCCGATCCAGAAGTGCACTGCCGCTGTATGACAATTGGCATACGGAACTTCTGCTGATTGTTGTGATGAATATCTCCGTATAGGAGAGTCGACGGCGTTGGAATGCTTGAAGAAATTCTGCAAGGCCGTCGTTCGTATCTTTGGCGGCATGTATTTGAGGCGGCCAACAACTGCCGATGTGCAACGCATCACTGCAATGCACGAAGCCCGCCATGGGTTCCCGGGAATGTTGGGGAGCCTAGATTGCATGCATTGGGGATGGAAGAATTGCCCCGTTGCTTGGCACGGCGCCTACACTCGAGGGGATCAAGGCGAGCCAACAATTATATTAGAGGTCGTTGCTTCACAAGATTTGTGGATCTGGCATGCATTCTTTGGAGTCGCTGGGTCCAACAACGACATCAACGTGCTCCACCAGTCCACGCTATTCAACGATGTTTTAGCGGGGCATGAAGCGGCTGTGCACTTCCTCGCCAACAATTCTCACCACACTCGAGGATACTACTTAACAGACGGCATCTATCCGGACTGGCCGGTGTTCGTGAAGAGCTTCCAGTTTCCGAACGATGAGAAGAAGCGGAGGTTCAAGGTGATGCAAGAAGCTGCAAGGAAGGATGTGGAACGAGCTTTCGGTGTTCTTCAGGCTCGGTGGGGTATAATTAAAGGACCGTCACGTTTGTGGAAGGCGGAGCAAATGAGTTCGATCATGTTTGCATGCATCATATTGCACAACATGATCATTGAGGAAGAAGCTGGAAATGCAAGTAATTTTGACGGTGACGACGGCGAGGGACCAAGTTCTACTCCTCAAACACAATTCAATTCCGGAGCACCACCGGAGTTCGCCGCCTATTTGGCACGGAATGCAAGCTTGAAGGATGCACGATTGCATGCTTGCCTCCGCGACGATTTGGTTGAGCATATATGGGCACGCTTTGGTCCGTTTGACCCGTAGTTCGACGGCTTTAAATTTTTCGAAAATTGGATGTTTTAAATATTTGTTGTTTTTTTAATTTTGTTTGTAATGTTTGGATTTTTAGTTGAATGAATTTTATGTTGTTAAAATTGAAGTTGTTTAATTTAAATTGAAAAAAGAATAAAAGTAAAGAGAAAATAAAATTAAAATCTATTGCACCCGGGTGGGTGCAATACCATTGTTGGAGTGGGTGCAATAGAAATGGGACCCATTCTATTGCACCCACTATGGGTGCAAGCATTGTGGATGCTCTTAATGAACTAGTACAATAAAAGTTACCTTTCCCTCAATTCGTAAGCCCAATAAAATCATTGAAAGCCCACAAAGGAAATTGGGCTCACTTCTGAAGGAATACTGTGAGTTCAGCTAAGTTGGCAGTATAATTAGTAAATCACTAATGCATTTTCATTTTATTAAATTGTTTCCTTTTTCTTTTTGGGAGGCATCATATCATATGTACATCAATATGATCCCAAGTTTCAACAAAATAGTTGTATGAACTTATGCATGGCATTAGGAGTATAAAATCTGCTTTCACCAGCTCAACTTCGATGATTATAGAATAAAAAAAAATCCATTTTCAGTGTGTTTCGAATGTGTAGGATAAGTTATTTTAGTTTATTTTATCTTTTCGTAAGATTGTTATTTTTGAAATGGATGGATATTATAACATACATTATGCAATAATAGTACTTTATGGGGGGGAGGGGGTTCATGGGGTGTTTTTATTTTGAAGGATTAACCTTAATAGATAAAAATAATAAAATTAATTTCTTGTTTATTTTATTGGATTGAAACTTTGAAATATTTCAAGATCGTTGATTAATTTTTTTTTCTTATTTAAGCTAATTTTGCTTGATTCTTATCCCATCAAAAATGTGGAATTTGAGTAATCCTACTCTTAAAAATAAAAATATTCAATCATCAATTTTATCAATCATACAAAATAAACGCTACTTATATGATCAATTGCGATAAAGATACATCATTTAATTAATTAAAGTTACCCAGTTAACATAACTTTTCAATAGGTGTGTTTTGAATATCCCAAAAAATTTCAGGTCAAACAGAAAGAGAATTGTTTCTATGTGGGCACAATTTTCAGATCATTATGCAGCAACAATTATTAATTACCAAAAAATGACAACTTTTGAAAGCAATTGCAAATTCGTCACCCTCTTTGAGAATAGTTATTATAAATTTGACAGTACCATCGCTAGTATTGTTCCGTTAAGACTAAAAATATCTTTTATGACCTCCCAATTTTACAACTGTGATTTCGATTGGAAAATATTTATTTTTAGAAAAAAACTTATGTATCTCTTTAGTGGCCAAAATTGTTCTTTATCAAAATAATGCTTCTAGTAGAAGTAAAAGATCTCTCTCGACAGCCGTATTATTCAAAGTACTTGCTCCTTCAATAAATTCATCATCTAAATTTAGAAGCTTAATTTTGTTTCGTGAAGAATTAAAGTCATTGTCATTGATGATGGGCTCCATTTTATGATGCTTCAAACATTCTTAGTTAAAGACGAGGGCTTCATATTTATATTGTCCCCCTCTCATACACCAACTTTACGTACTTATCACTAATGATATTATGCAATTTGAATTTTATCAATAGAAAGATGGAAAATGTGAAATGAGATATTGTATTAATTAACTAAATTAGTTATCAAGGTTTTCTGGATGGGGGACATCTATATAAAGGAGAAGTTTTTTTACTTCTAAAATTTCTCTCTCCCCTTACTTGTTCCTCCATTTTTTATTTTAATTATTTTCAAAAAAATCGTTAACTTCGATTCATGAAAAAATATTCAATATGAATTTTAAATTAAAAATTCCGAGAAGATCTTTAATTCGACGTAAAAATTATAAAAGATAAATTTGAAATGAATAAGTTATGATCTTTTAAAGTGTCAAAATTAATTTTTATTCGCTCTCATTTATCTCTAATGTTGAACATCATACTCTTTTTACATTTTATTTTCGTTTGTTGGTGAAAAAAATAAGTATAAGCCCTTTTTGTCCTTTCAAAAAAGTTTACATGTGGAAGAGTTTAGTGCCCCAAATTACCTAAAGTAAACTGTGTAATTTGAAAGAGTAATGTTAGCAGGAATGTTATCAACAGAATGTTAATAACATCAAAGCTAGATTGCAGTGGAAATGAGTAACACACATGAATAATTTTTCACGGGTTATATAACTATAACTTGTGAGTACCTCAAGGCTAAAATAACTATGATTATCAACAATACAAAGTACAGATTCAGATCTCTCTGTTAATCTATCTTTATAGATTGATTGCCTAAGATAAATCTACCTCTTTAGAACCTGTACTAAAATGTTGAATCAACATAGAAAAACAAACAACTGAATAACAAGAGTTACTCGAACAAAGACCAACCTGCTACACTCCAATGTCCTTGTACTTTAATTCTTGCCATTGACCTCCCGTCAATACAAAGTGAGACTTTACAGATTAGCTGCCTAAGCCTCCTTCGTCAAAGCAATCATTTGAAGAACTGGTGTCACGTTTGCAGTAGGAAAATGACGAGTTGGTTGTGAGCGAATGTTAGGTCGGTGAAAATGCACTCCCAAAACGTAAGAATGAGAGAGACTTCTTGCTACTTTTATAGACTTCCAAGTCGTGGTTAGTTTGCCCCACTTCTCACTTCTAGAAGCTTCCTATAATCGCTGCAATCTCTCTCTTAAAACTTCCAGTCGACCAACCGAGAATGTTGGTTGAAAAGATCACGGATCCTGAAAAATATGAACAAACTGCCCACTACTTTGGATCATGATTAACCACCATTCCACTTATTAAAAACGTGGTCAACTATTACAAAACCTTTATTCCACAACCAAAGAATAATAAAACATGAAAGGAAGGTAAAGATTAAAAACGTGGTCAACTATTACAAAACCTTTATTTCATGTACATGGAGAGTCAACGTACAACTTCAAGGCAGACTCCGGAATGTTGGTTGGTTCCAGAAATGTTGACAACAGGAATGTTATCAACATTCAACACAACATTGTCGGAGTCAACATTGACTATACCAATCTCCACCTTAATTTTTTCCTTTCTGCAACAAAAATAAAAACAAAGAAAGCTATATACAAAAAAGAATTCTATGTTACAGGTTTTAGATCAAGAAAGAGTTAGAAACTCCCCCTTCATCAAACAAGAGGTAAACCTAAAAATAATTCAGAAAGAGATGTTGTAACAACACTCCCCCTAAAACAAATAAGAGGTAAAACCTCAAAAACAGTCCAAAATGAATGTTGGCACAGTGACAAACATGGTCTTCATACCTCAATTCCTCATGATTTTTTATCATTCCCCTTCATGTTTTGCCTTTGAATTTTTGTTTGTGCCATAATATTTAGTTTTATGAAGATTTGATTCTTAGATGTAGTTTTAGTGTGATTTTAGGAAAAATCAAAAATAAATTAGAGAATTATGAAAAAATGAGGTTGAAGAGCATCTCAATAGAAATTCGTGAGCGCAAGCGACGATCAAATCGGAGTTTGGACGAGGGAGAACGGAACCGAACGAGCGGACTGCGCATAAAGCCCAGGACCCCGCGGTCCGGGCCGCGGCCACGGGCCCGACCGCTGGCCTCTGCTCCAAAATCGTCTAGAACGCATGAACGCACCCGCGGTCCGTGCTGCGGCTGTGGGCCCGACCACAGGCCTCTTCAATAGCTCCCCAACGGTCCTCCACCGCGGTCACGGTCGTGACCGCGGGAGAAACACGGAATTGATGCTTTTAGTGGGGCCCAGACGCGATTTCAGCTCCCAAATACCCATTTTCCCCCCTCTTTTCATATCATTCATCATTCTCCACCATTCTTCACCTCTCAAAAACCCTAGCCTCCATACTCTCCATTTTTTTCTCTTCCACACAACAAAAGAACACCACAATCAAAAGAATAAGGGGAAGACTTGGAAAGAAGCTCATCAAGACTATATGATTGAAGTTTAAGATTATAGGATTTGTTTATGAATCTCTATCTTCTTATATCTTTATTTATGTCTTCTCATGACTTGGGATTTGTTTTGATTATGAATATGTTTGGCTAAAATCTCTTATCTTAGAGATTAGGCTAGATGGTTGAGTAATGGATTGATTTCTTTGTTCAATTTATATCTTGATTGTGCTTATTGTTATCTTTTCAAACCCTAGATTTATCTCTTGTATGATTAGTTGGCCACCTTTTGTGCATTTTTAATTTGTGATTTGAATCGGGAAAGGATAATTACAATAGATTAGGAGTTTGAAACATATCATCTCAATAAATCAGGAGGTTGAGAGTTGGATGAAGGCTTGTCGATCTTTTATGCTCTTGGGAGTTATAGGTTAGAAATTGACTGGGGAACAACAATTATGACCCGTAATCTACTGTTTTAGTCGTTCGGGAGGGGACTAAAACTAGTGGGGAGATCGCCCTAGATAAGTAGGCCATATCAAGATTAATATTAATTTAGATTAAAATTTATTACGATCCATCGAAATCTAGTCCCTATGATAACTTTCATTCGAGTCATTCCCCAATTTATTAACTGGGTTTATGTTATTGCTATTTAGTTTGCTTGCTTTAATTTAGCTTTGTTTTAGTTATCAACATCTCTTCATTTTTTGTTGTCTAAATAGATTGAAAACAACTTATTAATAGTATTTAGAAGTTTGAATTCACCAATCCTTGTGGGATACGACCTTGCTTCCACTTATTGCAACTATACCGTGCACTTGCAGCATAGCGAAAATAATTAGCAAACAAGCTTTTGGCACCGTTGCCGGAGATTGGTTGAGTTTTTACTTGTGATATTATGAAAAGTTGTTTTTGTCTAATTTAGATTTTATGTTTTATGTTAGTTTATTTATATTCTTATTTATTTTTGTTAGAGAAAATTGTTGCACAATCGAAAAAGCGGCACCAAAAATATTAAATGGATGATGGAAGGAATGAGTTGGTTAAGCAACTCCAACTACAATTGGCGGTGATGCAACTTAAGCTGCAAGTTTTAGAAGCCAAAAGAAATTGTAGGCAACCATTGATCCAAGAAGTCTTCCAACCAACACCTTCTTATGGTGCGTATTATGGTGAAATGCCATGGAGTGACAATCACCATTGGAGTATGAGGACCATTTCAATAGTTGAAATTATGAAAATTCTTATTCCACTCAAGAAGGCTTCCAAAGGGGAAATTGGTACTATCAAGAGGAGAAACTGAATTCTAAAGCCGATCTCCTACAATGCTTCATAGCTACACAAGCTTGGATAGAAAAAAGTGTAGCAAACTCGGAGGTTATGCTAGATGAGCAAAGAAGGTCTTTGGCTACCACTATGAAAAATTAAAAACGAATTGATGATTTGTGCATGACCATTAGCCTAAAAAATGGAATCTTGTATGAGGAACCAATGCCATCGCTAAGTGAAGAGCCTCAAGAAGTTGAACCCTTGAAGTCGAGAGCCCAACTTTTCCAACACAACCTCTACAATTCCAAAAAGATGAAGACTTCATAAGCTTTAAAGAATGCAAAGTCAAAAATTTGGTCGATCCTTACCTCGACACGGGCGATTCTACGAAGGCTTGCTTCTTTCACTTTTATTTATCTTCATCTTTTGATTTTCACTTTGGTTTGTCTAATAAGGAATTGTTTGAGTGTGGTGGTACTCTAGATGGTGAACGAGATTACCATGACTCCCGTGATGTCTCAAAAATTGCTAAGCCACCATATTTTTGGGTGGCAACGGATGAAGCATACAAATTTGATGTAAAATGGTCACCGCCTAAGCCTCCACTTTACTTGTGAGTACGAGACAAGTAACCATTTTCTTCTTCCTCCAAACTTATTTCTCCTTTGTGTGAAACAAGTTTGGGGGGAGGATGAAGATGGGTTATTTATCTCGTTTACCAGTCGTTTATTTTTTATTTATTTAGTTATTTTAGTTTTGTTATAATAATGAGATTTTGTCTATGTTTTTTAGTTTTTCCTTGTCTTTTGTTTTTGAGCTTGATTGTTGAAAAACATGAGTTGGATGAAGTGTGTGATGGACTTATGATAATATTTGTTTTTGGAGAAATTGTTGTGTATCACATGTGGATTTTTGCATGAAAAAATTGAACTTTTATTAATAAGCTAAATGTTTTACCTCCAAGAACTTAAAAATGAGCTTGTAAGATTTGAGCTATTGATTTTCATATTATCACAATCTCATTTTTTTCTTGAGTGTCAAATAATTGAACATGCTTGTGAATCTCTAGAACTTGCCTTGAATTCTTTCTTGAATATGAAAGTAGATGTGTTGTAAATGTTGAAGTGATTTAAGGTCATCCTTGTTAGCCACTTGACCTAAATTATATCCAAATATTTTATTATCCTAGTTCACCCACTTTTGTGCCTTTTAGCATTTCTTTGAATTAACAAATGAAAAAAGGTAGAACTTAGATTGTTGGTGGTTGCTTTGATGAAAATGGTTGGGAAATGATTGAAAATGCTTCATCAAGTTTTGATTGAGTGAAAATCATTAGTCTCCTATAAGCTCAAGAGTGTGAGGAAGAAGAAAAAAAAAGAAAAAAAAAACATACTCAATAAGTGATTTATTTTTTGGAATCATAGCCATGATAATTACTTTAAGGGGTTATAAGAAAAATGTGAGGATATTCATGTTTGATTAAAAAAAATGGTAAATGTGACTTGTTCATCTTACTGCCGACCGAATACCTATATTACGATGTAGTTGGTTTAATTTAAGGGCGAACCATGTATTTTAATGTTTTTTTTCATAAATATGGATTAATTCAAGAACTTAAATTATAGTTAATAACTGAAAAAAATCAAATATTCAAAAGACTTGAGTGAGATCAACATAAAAACTAATAATTGCATATTTTTCTTATACAAATTGTGCTTGTATAAGAAAAGTATAAGTCTTTTCACAAAAAACAATGATAATTCATCAAGAGAGCGCTTTTGAAATATCAATTTTGAAGAAGGAAACACAATATTTGATCACTAATTGAAAAAACACAACATCTGGCCATTTATTATATGTAAAGACTGTTTTGCCCTTAATTAGGGCTGATCGAATTCGGATTTGCGCGCGGGTTAGGCACATATGGCACTAATATGCGCCAACCGAAAAAAAAAAATCTAAGTATATGACACTAATATGGCCATAAGTACCATTCGTACAACACACTAAATGGAGAATCTAAACCCTAAATGGATAATCTAAACCCTAAATGAAGAATTTAAACCCTAAATGATAATCTAAACCCTAAATGGATAATCTAAACCCTACGGGTAAGTGTTCAAAATGGTCATATAATTGTACTCAGGTATATGACACTAATATGGTCGCAAGTATCATTCGTATGACACTAATGACACTACTATGATCATAAGTACCATTTGTGCAACATTAAGTATATGACACTAATGGCACTAATAGTGTCATGTGTGCCTAACCAGCGCGTAAACCCGAATCCGACCCGAATCTGGTCCGCCCTAATTAAGGGCAAAATAGTTCTAAAACGTAAAAACTTATCAGATGTGTTTTTTCAGTTAATGACCAAATATTGTGTTTCATTCTTCAAAATGATCATGCGAGTATATTGTTTCATTCATCAACATCCAAGAATATATTAGACCATTCACTATAATTTGGACAAGCTATTACTTTTTTTATAAGAGTAAACAATTATTAATTATTAATTTTAAATGTGAACAATTTTTAGCTATTTAACACTATATAAAAGGCACCATTTTCATATATTTGACGATCGGATCTCATTGGATTTGATTGCATACTATGCACACAACACTCAAACCAACCATGTCTCCAAAAATAAATAGATAAAAGAAAAGAAAAGGGCAGGCTATATAATCTCTGTAGTAATTAACCTGAGTAAACCAATTACATTAATAAGTGATCATACCATCAAGGATTGAATTTCAAACCGGAGAAATGAAGATAATTGAAGTAGGAAAATAGTTCTTCTTAAAAAGCTGGATATTGAAAGTATAAGATGGAAAAAGAAAAGGTTAAAAAGAAGTTTTGTTAATTATGTTGGACATGTGAGTCTTAAATAGTGGGCATTGTTACAGCTAGACGCAAGGCGTATCCAACTAATCTTAATGGCTGCTTTCTTTTCATCCCCTTTGTCTCTCTTCACTCTCCTCTTCCTCCTCTCCCCCTTCGCCGCCGCCTCCCACCACCTCAAACTCCCCCTCCTCCACCGCAGCCCTTACCCCCCCACCCCCTCCGACGCCCTCTCCGCCGACAACCGCCGCCTCTCCCTCCTCTTCAACCACCTCCGCCCTCGCCTCCCGGTGACCTCCGCCGCCTCCTTCGGCTCCGGGCAGTACCTGGTCTCCCTCCACCTCGGCACCCCTCCCCAGCGCCTCCTCCTCATCGCCGACACCGGCAGCGATCTCACCTGGGTCTCCTGCTCCGCGTGCCGGCGCCATTGCTCCCCACGCTCCTCCCCCTTCCACCCCCGCCGCTCCGCCACCTTCTCCCCCCACCACTGCTACGACCCGGCCTGCAACCTCGTCCCCCACCCCAAGAAGTCCCCGCGCTGCAACCGCACGCGCCTCCACAGCACCTGCCGTTACCAGTACTCCTACGCCGATGGCTCCGTCACCACCGGATTCTTCTCCAGCGAGACGACGTCCTTCAACACCACTGCCGCTAAATTATTGAAGTTTCAGCATTTCTCCTTCGGCTGCGGCTTCTGGAACTCGGGCCCTAGCATCTCCGGCCCAAGTTTCAATGGGGGCGATGGCGTTTTGGGCCTGGGCCGCGGCCCCATATCCTTTCCCTCCCAATTGGGCCGAGATTTTGGGCACAAGTTCTCCTACTGTTTAATGGATTACACTCTCTCTCCGCCGCCCACGAGCTACCTTCTAATCGGCGGCGCAGCCGCTGCCAAATCCAAATTGAGCTACACTCCGTTGCTAATCAACCCCCTCTCGCCTACATTTTACTACATTAGGATCGAGAGCGTATCCATCAACGACGCAAAGTTACGCATTAGCCCCTCGGTTTGGGCAATCGATGAGTACGGAAATGGTGGAACCGTCGTCGACTCCGGCACCACCATAACTTTTCTACCGGAGCCGGCCTATCGAGTGATCCTAGCCATTTTCGAGCGGCTGGTCAAGCTGCCTGAATCGGCTAAGCCGGTGCCGGGATTCGACTTGTGCCTTAACGTATCGTCGGGTGCGTCGAGGGCGAGTTTGCCCCAGCTGAGTTTCAAACTCGGCGGTGGTGCAGTTTTCTCGCCGCCAAGGCGGAACTACTTCATTGACGCGGCGGAGGGCGTCAAGTGCCTGGCGTTGCAGCCGGTGACGACGGACGCGGGGTTTGCGGTGATCGGAAACTTGATGCAGCAAGGTTACACATTCGAATTCGATAAGGATCGATCACGGCTGGGCTTCACGCGCCGCGGCTGCTCCGCGCCGTGACTTGCCGAATCGGGATCGGATGTTACACGATTAATTAATTAATTTTTGTTGTTTTTTTATATTTTCATTTATATTAGATGATTGAATCGAAAAAAAAAGGAGATGTGATTAGATTTGGGGCATGTGAGGGGTTCCATTTATTTAAAATTTGTGATGTTTTTTTGTGTGACACGAAGAACAGGCAATGTGCAGCGGAAAAGCTGTCTCGAATACTACTTGTCTTGAGATATGATTATTCAAATTTTGGGGGGTTTGTAATTTGGATTTTTCGAAAATCACTTCCACTTCTGTTTTTTAATAAAGTTTTTGAAAATCTAAGGACTTGTTTGTCCCCTTCATCGTTGTTTCATATCAAAGTGGATTAATAGATTTTGAACCCTTGCACCAAATTGTCTGTCACATGTCACATGTCATTTATATGATTCAGATTCCAATTAGTACAATGGTATTACGTATTGATATTTTAGTGACGTGGTAGCTCAATTAATTACTCGGAGGGTCAGGCGTGCCACTGAACAGGTAACGTCCCCTTAGACCATCTTTATAGCAATTATCCAATTATCTTTAATATTCCTTCGGTCCCCAAAATAAGTTTCTCTGTGGAGACGACACGGATTTTAAGAAAAAATGATAAAGTATATTGACAGTAAAAAAAAATATGTTATGTAATTAATATTAAAAGTGGTGAAAAAGTGAAAAAATGTTATACTCTCTTCGTCCCTGAAATGGCTTCCTCTTTGGGGACGGCACGGATTTTAATAAAAAGTTGTAAAGTGTATTGATAGTGGAGAAAAAGTGATATAATTTTTATTGGAAGTTGTGAAAAGTGTTATAATTAGTATTGAGAGTGGTGAAAAGTGAAAAGTAAGAATAAATAAAGTATTATTAGTGGTGGGGTAGGTTTCCAAAAATGGAAAGAAAGAAAAAGAAAGTTATTTGGGGGACGTCCCAAAATGGAAAAAGAGGAAGTTATTTTAGGGACGGAGGGAGTAATTAGTATTGAGAGTGGTGAAAAAGTGAAAAGTAAGAATAAATAAAGTATTATTAGTGGTGGGGCAGTTGTTCAAAAATGGAAAGAAAGAAAGAGGAACTCATTTGGGGGGATCACTAATTTCTTAGCAACAAAAACTGCAACTAAACAGTGTAATTGTAGCACAGAAATAGCAAGTCGAGTATCGTATCCACAGGGACTGAAAATCGAAATAACTCTAGTTATCTCCTAAACAAACTTTAACAGTAGACAGGCAACAGAAGGTAGAGATTGATTTACTTAAACTAAAATGCAAATAACGATAAATAAAAGTATGTAGACGAATTCAAATATTAAAAACAACTGATCCTAGGGTAGTAAATTCATTAACTAAATCTACGCTATAAATCTATTAATCCTATGTACCAATTTAATCCAGTTATGATGAGAGATCACACATCTATTCACAAGCTTCTCTAACGAACACCTATGAAAGTAGATTAATTTACCCCCCTTCACATTCAAGACTCCAAGGAATAAATTAACTCCCAAGCGTACACAAAGAATAGCTCCCTATAGCTTCACCTATCGCATTCAAGACTCAAGGCTAACACTATAGCATGCATTCCTGAATCGGCTGAACAATTATCGCATTTAAGACTCAAACTGAACAACTAGACATGTAAATTATTGGCCAAATAATTCACAAGAAATTAAGCACCAGGAATCATGAATCATAAACTGGAAGGCACAAAGGTATTAACAAATAAATCACATAAATTCAATCAACTATTTACAAACCCTAGAATCAGCTAAAGGAAATTAGCCAGACATAGCAAAATCAAACATAAACATAATTAAATTGAACGCAATTGTAAAAACAAATTGTATAAAAATCGAATTAAAACGATTGTAGCGACTTGAATCTTCAATCTTGATCCAAGCCTTGAAAACTGGAAAGCTAAAATATTCTAAAGCTATAAAACTGAAATATGAATGTTGGGAACTGAAAAACTAAAGCTGGGAACCCTAGATAGGTCAAAAGAGGACCTATTTATAGTCTTAGGGTGAAAAACCAAGTTCTAGACCGAAAATAACTTGAAAAATCGTAAAAACGCGGAAAAAACGAAAACACGCCTAAAAACGGCGACCCGTTCGGCGGTCACCGAACTGGTCGCCGAATTTGGCCTGAAAACAGCTAAAATTCGGCGATCGCCGTTTTTTCTCCACCGGGCCAATATCTGAACAGGGATTTCGGCGACCAACTCGGCGGTCGCCGTTTAGGTCGCCGAATTTATTCTTTAAAATGCCAATTTTCGGCGGTCGCCGTTTAGGTCGCCGAATTTTGACTGCTGTGCGCGATGTTTTTGTTTCGGCCATAACTTTCTTGTCCGAACTCCGATTTATGATCCGTTTGCGCTCACGACCTCGTATCGAGACGATCTACAACTTCTATTTCAGAACATTGTTCCAAATTCGAACTCAATAAATCTGAAAATTCCTTCAAAGTTCGAGTAAGAATCATGTTTCACAAGATAAAGCAAATTAAGCACAAAACAATCATCCAACACTCAATTTCCTATAAAATTAACATCATATGAATATTAAAAACCATGGAAATATGAGTGTTATCAACTCCCCCAAACTTAAGCCATTGTTCGTCCTCGAATAATGGGAAGAATAAAATCAATAACACGAATGGGTAAGAACTCTAGCTCATCGATGCCTCCGAAAAATAAAGAATAATGGAATTCTCAAATCTTGAATAATCAAGCACAAAATTCACCAATAAACACAACCTATAGCAAAATCAACCTTGACATTCCAAACAATTGAATCTCACAAGGTATGTGTATCACTCAACTCTCAATTTGATGGAATAGGACGTGTATGCTCTCATCGAATTCAATGCAATGCAGATCTCTTATCATAGGCTTGCCAATCGTCTACAATCTCCATCGCTAAAAGTGTGCCAGGACTAAGATCAAAAAGGTCTTTTTCTTCGGGTTATAATGTAGGGACATTGGTTAAGGTAGGGAAATATAGGCCAAGTGACTCAAATAAATCAAGAACACCAACCTTATGACTTCACTAATCAAGCATGGAATAAATTCCATCTTCCACCCAACTATATCACCATAATCAACACAACTCAAGGGATTTAATCATCACAAAACAGAACTAAACACTCTTTTATGCTCTCCATTTATTTCCAACAAACAAAGTTGATTTTCTAACAAATTTCTCAATAAACACTCGACTTTACACTTTTTTTTTTCTTCTTTTTTTTCTCTTTTTTTTTCAACAACTTTTTTTCTCTTTTCTTTCCACAACTTTTTAGAGCTCATAAGAGTAAATAGTAATACAAAATCATCCCTTCTTTTTCACAACCCATTATGAAATTCACCACGCAAAGATTCTCATAAACTACATCACCCCCTATCATCCAGCTAAAGAATAAAAGCTAAATAGGCTCAAAGTGGATAACAAAGGATAATTTTTCTCATTAAGGACAGTGTTTGGGATAAAAATGTGGCTAACAAAAGATGGCCTAAAATCACCTCCTACTCCTGGGCACAACAACAACCTCGACACAGAAACCATGACAAGTTCTAGAAGATCACCACATGCATGACAAAACTCACAACAAAGAATAAACTGTGTATGATAAACAGTTATGGCTCAAAATCTCACAGGTTTATTCAACGTCCAAAAGTCAAGGTTAAAATCACTCTAGAATTATGCAAATTAGTTCCAATTATGCTCAAATCATCAAAGAAAATCAAATTCAATATTTTTTTCACAGAAATCATCATTGGCATCTCACCAAAAAATCTAATGGAGCAATAATCATCTAAAAAACAATCACAAACACACACCACCAACCAAACAAGATGAAACAATAAAGCCAACAAAATTAATAAAAGTAATACACATATCTACTCTCACCCCCCTCCCCCAAACTTATTACAGAACATAAGTTCGAAAATAAGTTTGGAGGGATGATGATATGTGTGTCACTACTCACAGAAACACATGCTCCATGGTGGTGGTATGAAGAAGGCGCGAGTTCCCGCATCTTCCAAGCTCAACACTGCACTAAACAAAGAAAACAAAGAAACAAAAAGAAACTAAACGAAAGGAAAACAAAACAAAGAAAAATGTTGGGTTACCTCCCAACAAGTGCTTAATTTAACGTCTAGAGCTCGACGATACCTCAAAAACTCATGGAGGTCGGAAACAGCATTCTAACCATTGGAAGGTTTTTCTACTCTTGGGTGCCCTCTCCACCAAAACACTTCTCTTGGCTCGGACATCCTCCACAAGCATTGCCCCTTTTTCATTCTTATTCCGAAAAATCCGGAATTTCACTTTCTTCTTCTTGGGGGTATGGGTTTTCAAAAACCCCCCATCATACTCCAAAAACAAACACTTCTCAAAAGTCAGAACTTCTTTTGGTTTTGGAGTTTTTTTCTTGGCTTCAAACTTGGGGGGCTCATTCTTCTCAACCTCTTCATCCTCCAAATTTGCTAGAAAACTGTTAGCCAAATTAATCACTTCATTCTGGGGAACTTCCTTTGGTGGAGGTTTCTGTGTGATACACTCCTCCAAAGGATCCTCTACAGCTGCAGGAAAAGCTATCAGAGAGTCGATCATGTTGCACTCATCCAGCGGCGGCTCGGCTGGTTTTCTCATAGCATCATAGATAGATAGAGTCAATTTTTCATCATTGACTCTAAATGTGAGATCTCCATCCTGCACATCAATAAGAGCACGGCCGGTAGCTAGGAACGGACGTCCTAAGATCAATGGAGTATTCTTGTCCTCCGGCATGTCCAAGACTACGAAATCTGCAGGAAAAATAAACTGCTCCACCTGCACTAGGACATCCTCCACAATTCCCTTGGGATATGTGATGGAACGATCTGCCATCTGCAATGCAATAGAGGTAGGCTTGATATCTCCAATCTCCAACCGGTTGAAAATAGAGAGAGGCATCAAATTGATGCTAGCCCCTAAATCACAAAGAGCACGAGAGAAATTCTGTCCTCCCATCATACAAGCGATGGTAAAGCTGCCAGGATCCTTTTGCTTCAATGGTAGCTTCCTTTGTAGCACTGCACTGCATTCCTCGGAAAGATTAATCGTCTCATATTTCCCCAACTTCTTCTTGTTGGAGACTGCATCCTTGAGGAACTTGGCATAACCTGGCATATCTCTCAAAGCATCAAGTAAAGGAATGTTGATGTGAAGCTTTGAAAACATCTCCATGAACTTGGCTAACTTCTGATCCATCTTTGGCTTTGCTAGGCTATTCGGGAAGGGTGCTACAGGCTTGTACTCTGGCCTGGGAAACATATGAGTATGAATAGGCTTCTTAACAGCAGAGGAACTCGACGCCTTAGAAGTAGGCGCCGTATCGCATACAATCGTCTCCAAATCATCCTCCTCAACAATCTCGACACCTTTTCCCTTGCCATTCCTGTCGTCTCGCTGCTCTGGATTCCGCTGCTCTGTATGATTTTGATATTGAGTCCCGCTCCTTAGAAGAATCGCATTACACTGATTTTTAGGATTGATTTCAGTGTTGCTAGGAAACTTTCCTGATGTGTGCTGCGCAGCTGCTTGGTTGGCCATCTGACCAACTTGAGTCTCCAACATCTGTACTTGCTTGGAAAGTGCTGAAAAATTATTTCCAATATGACCCACTTGAGACTCCAAATTGGTCATCCTTGTATTAACAGTTGTCTTCATGATAGACATCTCTGTTAACATCTGCTGCATCATATCCTCCAGTGATACTTTCTTCGGCTCATTTATAACTCCTCCGCTAGATACAGAAAATTCAGGTGGAGGCTGCAAAGCATTGTTCGGATTGCCGTAAGAAAGGTTAGGATGCGGGCGTGTTCCTGGCTGGAATTGCTGCTGACCCTGCTGAAATTGTTGACCTCTGCCATGCATTCCTGGCTGTCCTCGCTGGAAATTCCCATAATTTCTGCCATTCACATAATTGACATCTTCCATGCCTAACGGGTCTATCACAGCTTGCTCATGACGTCCAACATTTAACGCACCAATTTTTGTAGTCAGCTCTGCCAGCTGTGTAGCCATCGCTGCCTGTTGAGTAACCATTGCTGCCATAGGATCAGAACTGGAAGCAGCTGCCACCCTCTTCAATTGTACTCTTTCTACTGGCCATTGGTAGCTTGTAGCAGCCATACTCTCTATGATGTTCCAAGCCTCTGAACTGCCTTTCTAAAGCAGAGAACCTCCTGCAGCTGTGTCCAAATGCATTCTTGTACGCTCTTCACAAGCATTGTAGAACATGATAATGAGCGTGCCTTCATCAAATCCGTGGCTTGGGCACTGTCTCAACTTCTCTTGATACCTCTCCCAACTCTCCGCTAGCTTTTCTCCATCGTACTGTTGAAACTGCACGATGTCCATCTTCAGTTTCAACGTAAGTCCAGGCGGATGAAACTTGCGTAGGAATGCATGAGCCAAATTCTCCCACACGATATTCTCTCCCAGCTGCAGCGTATGATACCACGACTTCGCCTTATCCCGCAGTGAGAAGGGAAAAAGACGAAGACGGATAATGTCATCGGGGACACCATTCATCTTCACCGTGCTACACAGCTCCAGGAAATGCGCCAGGTGCGCATTAGGGTCTTCGATCGCTTGTCCACCATATTGGCTCTGTTGGACCATCGTGATCAAACCCGTTTTCAGCTCAAAGTTGTTAACGTTCACTCGTGGAGGCTCCTGATACACATACTGCGGAATGAACGCTTCATTGATGGCTGGTTGTTTCTGAGCCTCTTTAGCAGCTTGAGCGTCTAACAGCTGTTGCAGCTGCTCCTGTAGAGCACGAATCTGTTCATTAGTAGCCA
This sequence comes from Salvia miltiorrhiza, assembly GCF_028751815.1. Taxonomy (NCBI): domain Eukaryota; kingdom Viridiplantae; phylum Streptophyta; class Magnoliopsida; order Lamiales; family Lamiaceae; genus Salvia; species Salvia miltiorrhiza. Next base: position 42,319,580 of record NC_080391.1, read on the forward strand.
TCGTATGCAGTGCCTGAAAAAAAAAACGAGAATTAGAAAAATAAAAATAAAAATAAATAGTAAACGCCTGAAGTACTACTAAGTCCTATCGGAAAAATTAAAGCAATTTCTAAAACAGTCCCCGGCAACGGCGCCAAAAAGTTGATCACTAATTTCTTAGCAACAAAAACTGCAACTAAACAGTGTAATTGTAGCACAGAAATAGCAAGTCGAGTATCGTATCCACAGGGACTGAAAATCGAAATAACTCTAGCTATCTCCTAAACAAACTTTAACAGTAGACAGGCAACAGAAGGTAGAGATTGATTTACTTAAACTAAAATGCAAATAACGATAAATAAAAGTATGTAGACGAATTCAAATATTAAAAACAACTGATCCTAGGGTAGTAAATTCATTAACTAAATCTACGCTATAAATCTATTAATCCTATGTACCAATTTAATCCAGTTATGATGAGAGATCACACATCTATTCACAAGCTTCTCTAACGAACACCTATGAAAGTAGATTAATTTACCCTCCTTCACATTCAAGACTCCAAGGAATAAATTAACTCCCAAGCGTACACAAAGAATAGCTCCCTATAGCTTCACCTATCGCATTCAAGACTCAAGGTTAACACTATAGCATGCATTCCTGAATCGGCTGAACAATTATCGCATTCAAGACTCAAACTGAACAACTAGACATGTAAATTATTGGCCAAATAATTCACAAGAAATTAAGCACCAGGAATCATGAATCATAAACTGGAAGGCACAAAGGTATTAACAAATAAATCACATAAATTCAATCAACTATTTACAAACCCTAGAATCAGCTAAAGGAAATTAGCCAGACATAGCAAAATCAAACATAAACATAATTAAATTGAACGCAATTGTAAAAACAAATTGTATAAAAATTGAATTAAAACGATTGTAGCGACTTGAATCTTCAATCTTGATCCAAGCCTTGAAAACTGGAAAGCTAAAATATTCTAAAGCTATAAAACTGAAATATGAATGTTGGGAACTGAAAAACTAAAGCTGGGAACCCTAGATAGGTCAAAAGAGGACCTATTTATAGTCTTAGGGTGAAAAACCAAGTTCTAAACCGAAAATAACTTGAAAAATTGTAAAAACGCGGAAAAAACGAAAACACGCCTAAAAACGGCGACCCGTTCGGCGGTCACCGAACTGGTCGCCGAATTTGGCCTGAAAACAGCTAAAATTCGGCGATCGCCGTTTTTTCTCCACCGGGCCAATATCTGAACAGGGATTTCGGCGACCAACTCGGCGGTCTCCGTTTAGGTCGCCGAATTTATTCTTGAAAATGCCAATTTTCGGCGGTCGCCGTTTAGGTCGCCGAATTTTGACTGCTGCGCGCGATGTTTTTGTTTCGGCCATAACTTTCTCGTCCGAACTCCGATCTATGATCCGTTTGCGCTCACGACCTCGTATCGAGACGATATACAACTTCTATTTCAGAACATTGTTCCAAATTCGAACTCAATAAATCTGCAAATTCCTTCAAAGTTCGAGTAAGAATCATGTTTCACAAGATAAAGCAAATTAAGCACAAAACAATCATCCAACACTCAATTTCCTATAAAATTAACATCATATGAATATTAAAACCGTGGAAATATGAGTGTCATCAGACGTCCCAAAAAAGAAAAAAAATGAACTTATTTCAGGAACGGAGGAAGTATTTAATTAATTTCTCTCTCTTTCACATCACTAATATTCATCTCAATCCAACCACCTTTATTTTTGTTCATTTATTAATTAATGATCACCTCAACCATCCAACCACACAACGACAACATAATTTTATAATTATTTTATTATTATTTTTAATCGTAATAATTTTAATAATATTAAATATAAAATAAATATTATAAAAAAATGAAAATTAAAAAAAAATAACAAACTAATAAAAATTTAAATTACGACAAACTAAAAATATAAATTACAACAATCCAAACTCGAAATAGAAAAAAAAAATACATACTATGCATTTAATTATCATCTCCAAACTTTTGCAGACATTAGTGATATATCTTCTATATCAGTCTAACTTTGTGCATTGTAGGAAGGATTTGCAGAAAAAATTTCAGAGGTTTGGTGATATTCAGAAATAGGAGAATCAGTTGGATTATGCGAGAATTCTGAATCATAGCATAATCAAACTCTGGGAATTCATTGGAGCTTGGAATATCAGCAAGATTTGGATAATAGTCTTGGGAGAGATTTGAGTGTTGAAAAAAAAAATTATTGTCTCGATCCATTGAAAAATAGAGAAACAAATAATAGAAGTTATATGTAGAGAGGATAAATGGGGAATTTGAAGGTGTATTGAAATATAGCAAGAGTGGTCTTTATTTATTGAGAATGAAAAAAATATAAATATTGGTATATATATATATTTTTAATATTTTATATAAAAGATATATTCTATCCGTCAACGAAATATTGCCCTACTTACCCATTTTTCCTTGTTCACAAAGTAATGCCCTACTCTGCTTTTTGTACCACTACACCATTTTTTCTTTTATTTATTTACCATCAATTGCCACTAATGGACCCACCATACAACAACTTATTTCATTTTTATATTCTACTTTATTACACTTTATTACTAGTGGACCCACCACACAACACCTTTAACACTTTAGTCAACTACCTTTATCACTTTAGTCAACTATCCTTATATTTCACTCACAACCACTTTATCAGCTTTCTTAAAACTTGTGCCTAACAGTAAATTGGGTAATATTTTGTGGACGGAGAGAGTAATAATTTTTATCAATTAAGTATCTAAATAAAATCTACTCAACCAATTACATATTGACAAATGTCACCACATCAATGGATGATAGCTAAGGAGAGAGAGAGAGATCGAGAGTGGTCTGATTTTTGGAGTGGTCGACCACTTCCAATCAACCAACTTTCAATTGTTTTTTTTTTTTAAATTTTCCTTTGATGATGTGGCAGGAGACCTGGTCTCTTTATTCCTCCGATAAAGATGGTCTTAAGACTACCCACAATCGTGACACTCATCCAATCCAACCTTACTCCACTTTTTAATAAAATATTCATTTTTCTCTCATCTATCTACACAACCCCCAACCTGATATAACTTTTAACAATGGTGACACCAACCCAACCTACATATTTTTTCTTTTCACTTTATTTTTAAATTATCTAATATCTAAAATAAAATATAAATTAAAATTAAATATTTATTTATTATATTTAATAAAATAAAATAGAGTTAATATATAAAACTATCCACTTTCATATTATAAAGATAAAAATTATCCACTAAGATAAAAATAATAAAAACCGCCTTTTTAATTGAAAATACGGAAATACCCTCCTTTAAAATTAAAAAAATTAGCTACACTTTGTCTCTCTCTCTCTCTCTACGCTCTCTCAATTCTCTCACCCTCTCTCTCCCCTCCCTTCTTCTTTCTCTCCTCCGGCGAAGCGCCGCCGCCCCGGCCTCGTCATCTCCGCCCATAGCAGCGCCGAGAACGACGCCGCCCATCCAGATTCAAGCGCCGCACAGCCACCATCGATCGTTGGAGATCTGGAGTGGCGTTGCCGTCGATCGCCGCCAGCTGCACCGTCATTGTAGCTTCATATGAGAAATTATCTCTCATGCTATTTCTTTTGCTCCGCTACACGTTCAACCACTGGTATGCCCCACTCCCTCTCTCCTCTCTCTCCTGCGATGGACGGAGAGAAATTGCCGCCGTCGCTTTCTCTCGGTCGACGAATCTAAAGTTTTGAGCTCATCGTCGTCAATCTCCTCCTTTGCCTCCGTCGTGGATGGTGTTTTGGATCTGGTTGGCCTTTTGTACTGAGTGAAATTCAAGCATCTGTGATTTCTTTCTATTGCGGGATTATTGTGATTTTTGACACAAAAAACACCTATGGTGGCCGGAGGTACGGATTCGAGTTTGGAGCTGGGGATCCGAATTGGTTCGAGGAGAGAAAGGGAGCCGAGTGGGTTGGGGGGTGGGGAGAGAGAGAATGTGAATGGTGGGCTTGTGCAGTTTGGTAATTGCGATAACCAAGGAAATGAATAAGGTTTTGTTTTGGGGAGATGAATTTGGAGCTGATAGTGCTTCCAAGTTGGAAAGAGTGGGTGAGAACTCAATGCAGAATGCTCATAACAGAGGCCGTATGATATGTGAATGGTTGATAACTCTTAAAATTATGGTTTCATTGTAATTTATGGTTTAAAATTAATATTATTGAATTAACAATCAGATATATTAATTCACAATTTAATGTTCTTGAATTCACGATCACATCTATGAATTTACAACTTAATATTCTTGAATTCACAACCACATCTATGAATTCACAAGTTAATGTTCTTGAATTCACAACCAGATCTATGAATTTACAACTTAATGTTCTTGAATTCACTACCACATCTATGAATTCACAACTAAAACTCGAATTCACAACAAAAATAAATTCTAGTTGTAGTTGTGAATTCAAACTTTTAAAACTCAAATTCACAACTACTTGAATTCACAACCAAAATAAATTTTGATTGTGAATTAAATTCTGGTTGTGAATTCGACTGATTGTGAATTCACAACCAACATAAATCTGGTTGTGAATTAAATTTTGGTTGTGAATTCGACTGCTTGTGAATTAAATTTTGGCTCTGAATTCGATTGGTTGTGAATTCACAAATAAAAAATTCTGGTTGTGAATTCGACTGGTTGTGAATTCACAAATAAAAAATTCTGGTTGTGAATTGTGAATTCACAACTAGTGTCAATTCACAACCAAAAAATTTGGTTGTGAATTCACACTAGTTGTGAATTGCGGGATTTTTTAAATGGGTGGTGTTTAAAGGGTAAAATGAAGTGGACATTTTTTTTAATTTTTAATGTGAAGGGTATTTTGATAACAGTGGCCATTTTTTAATATTTTTATCTTAGTGAACAATTTTTAATTTTACAATATGAAAGTGGTCATTTTAAAAATCCACTCAATAAAATATATATTTAAAAAAAATTGTAATCTTACTATAATTAAATGTTATCATATATTATAATTGATATTTAACTCATTCACGAATGAAGATTACAAAAATTAAACACATAACTGCAATTAAATATATCAAAGTACAATACGTGAAGCTTAAAAATACAACTAGAAAATGCAAATTACATATTTAATTGTCAGTGCCAATTTTTTCCCATATGTGCTCAATCAAATCATCTTGAAGAGTCCTATGAGCTTTCTCTATTGCGAAGTTGATCTCTATTAGTCATATAAGCAGACAAGCTCGCAATACGTTCAATAGAATAGCAGAAATGTTCGTCGTCTTCTGTTTGTACTCTTGTAGGTGTATCCATAAAAAATTTTGTTGGATCATAATAATTTTGGTAGGTATCTCGTTCATCATCGACTATCATATTATGCATGATGATACAAACCATCATAATTTTCTAATCAAAACTTTGTCCCAAACAATACATGAGCGTCGTAGAAATGCAAATCGAGCTTGTAGAACTCCAAATGCTTGCTCAACATCTTTTCGGACAGACTCTTAGTGTTAAGCGAACAACTTGTGTTTGCGTATCTGTGGGGAAGTAATTGACTTGACAAATACTCCCTCCGTCTCAGCTTTTTGTATCAACTTTTAGTTGTAACTAAAAGTGGATACAAAAAGCTGGGACGGAGGGAGTATAACCTATGAAGGGTATATACCATCAGTTAAATAATATGCCCTATCATAATGACGACCACTCACTACGTAATTAACCTTTGGTGCTCGACCTTCTAAGGCATCATTAAAAATAGGAGATCGATGGAGTACATTAATATCATTGCACAAACCTGGTGTTCCAAATAACGCATGCCATATCCACAAGTCGTATGAAGCAACAGCTTCCAAAATGATCGTTGGTTTTCCACTTCTCCCAGTATATTGGCCGGCCCATGCATTAGGACAATTTTTCCACTCCCAGTGCATGCAATCAATACTGCCAATCATGCCTGGAAAACCACGTTGTTCTCCAACATAGAGCAGCCTTGTCAAATCTTCTTCATTAGGCCTTCTGAGATACGTACCATCGAAGCAAGAAATGACACCTTCCACAAAATAGACTAAAACATCTCTTTTCGAAGATGAACTCGTTCGTAGATACTCATCAACAACATCGGAAGATATCCTATATGCAAACACCCTCATGGCTCCAGTACATTTCTGCAATGATGAAAGACCTACTCTGTCGGTGGCATCTCGTCTTTGTTGAAAAAACTCATCATTAGCAGTAACAACTTCCACTATTCGAATAAATAGCAATTTCTGCATGCGAAATCTTCGCCGAAAGATTTCTGGAGTATACGTTGGGCTGTCACTGAAGTAGTCGTTGATCAAATGCTCTGCGCCAAACTCGCGTGCCCTATCACAATATCTCTTGTTGGATATTGGAATTTGATGTCCTGCAATCAGATTATGATTGTTTAGGATCATATTTTGGATGATGTTATCAAATTGACGATTTTGATGATAAATTCGTTCTTTCCATTCATCAAGTTCATTGGAATGAGAAACATCAGAACTTGAGTCTGAATCAACTAAAGAGTTTTCATTGACAAACATATTTGTATGAGAAATGGGAAAATAATAGGGTAAAGGTGTACTTGAGCAAATAGTGAGATGTGTTTGTATTTTTATTGAGATGTGTTTCATCTGGCATTTATAGAATACAAGTGGAATAAGATAGCCAGATTTGAATTGATACGGTTACATGTGATCTAGGCTGTCAAAAATGACATACGTATGTGTTTGGAAATAATGTTGTGTCAGAATCACAAATGCATGTGAATTGAAAGAAATGACAAGTGCATGTGAATTGGAAAAAATGACAAGTGCATGTCAATGCACCAAATGCTTTGTCAGAATTGGCTAAATGCTTTGGGAAGCTAAACAGATCCAATGCTATTCAATTTTAGATGAAATACACTTTTTCATTAATTAAACAAAAAACAAGTACATAACACAATTTGCCAAAACTAAAATCACACAAATAGAAAGCACACAAACTAAAAGCACACAAATAGAAAGCACACAAACTAAAAGCACACAAATAAAAAGTACATAAACTAAAATTACATAGAAAGCACATGATTAAAAGATATTCACTCTCCAAACACAATTTTAGTTAGTTGACGTTTCATCTCTTCGTCTTCTGGAGATAAGTGCTCTTTCACCAACAATTGAAGCAATATTTTTTCTTTCATCTTCATTGTGTTTCTTTGCAACTTCTCGCGCTCTAGTTCTATTCGAGTCTTTATTAACTCAGCTTCGACATCTCTAGTAAGTTCTGCAGCAACAACAGATTCATGAGTAGATTCAGATTGTGATACCTTACCTTTTCCTTTTCTTTTTGCCTTATCTCTTCCAATGGGACGAGTCGTAGTTGACTATTCAAATGTTGGAGATTCTGGATTAGAAGAGATAGAAAATCCCCCATCTTCCTAAGTTTTTGATCTTTTCGAACTGCCACCACTTTCCTGGTCATCAACATGTTCACTTTGACGACGAAAAACATGGGTGGTATCATGAACATTCCACTTGGGATGTTTACTCATAACTTCATTAAATACAACCAAGTCTAGAAACTTGTTTCCATATGCTTCGTAAATGGAATGAGCTTCTTTCTCAACATCGTTGTCGCTCATTCCACTCCTTCTTTGAGCATTTGCTTCCCTGCAAGCAGCAACCCATTTGTCTCCATTTTCATTAAGAAATTTCCAGCAACCTTTCATCGATTCAATGTTTGGTTCGTTGAGCTCATTTGGATTTTCTGCTTGAGTGTTGTGATACAATTTATGAACACGTGCCCAAAGCGATTCCCCCTTTTTTTTTCTCTCGAATGTTATCTTCGCTAGCATAGATCCAAGATGACATAAGGGCAACATCTTCTTTTCACACACCAAGCTACATTTTTTGCCTCTTTCTGATTTTTGTTTGGGCGTTGAACACCCATAAACAAATTACGAGAGACATTTTCTGATGTGGAAATTCTTTGAGAAGTAGGAGTTTGACATAAATTTGGAGAAAATTGAGATTCATAAAATTGAGAATTTGGTTGATTTTTGAAATTTGGAAAAAAAAAAAAGAAGGAGTCGGATAAGATGGAAAATTTGCAGAATCTTGAGGGTTAGGATAATCTTGGGAGTTTTGATGATTTTGAGAATTTGGATAATAATAATTGGGATGATTTGGATCCATAATGGAAACAAATATGTGAGGAGAAATTCAACGAAATGTGAAATGAAGTGAAATTATGAAGCTAAAATATAGTGAAATTAGGCTCTATTTATAAAGCTGAAAATAAGAAAAAATTTAATATAATTTTAATATATTTTTTATAAAGAAAAAACATTATAAAATTTTGTTTATCCAAATATTTAATCCACCAGTTATAATTTGACATGTGGCATGGAAAGATAAAAAGTGGAGATGTATGACATGGGGCGGCAGATCCCCCGGGTCGAGCCTTTTCCATGACTTTGCAAATTTTTTTTCAATTTGTTTTGTCTTATGCGCATCACCCTCCCCAAATGTCATCGTTGGGGGTAGTCTAATAAGACCGTAACTCGAAAATCTATTACTATAAACATTAATTTTTTTGTTTTTTGAGTGAAAAGAGGAGATATATTATTGAACACAAAACATGGGACGTGGAGATGACCCATCACAGAGGATGGGGGTTCATTCCAAACATGATGTATGAAGATATCTCTCGCAGCCTTCGCCAAACAATGAGCGATGACATTTCGATCACGCCTAACAAAACAAATACTGAAATCTGACAACTCCAAAAGATCTTGACGACAAACGGAAGCAATAACGCCCAGCTCTAACATATTCCGCTCGCCTGAATTGAGAAGATCACACGCTCGTTTGCTGTCAGATTCCAAACAACCCCTAACATATCCAAGTTCTTTGATCCATGATAGTGCCTCTTTGATGCCCAGTAGTTCCCCTTCAACGACACTGGGTCTTCCCGGTAGCTTGATGAACTTTCCAAAAACAAAACCCCCCTTATGATTCTGGATAGCAATTCCGATACCCATGGACTAATCTTTGTTTATCCCTATTTTGTGATGAATTTATGGGTGTTTACGTGTGGTGGACGTCGCCAACCACCAAATAATTCCTGCGGAATTACCAAAATAAATTAGTACAATGGTAAGCAGGGTCGATCCCACAGAGAGCAGTAAAAAATCATTCAAATCCCTAAGTCTAGAAAATCGGTGATGTCACCACGCCTTAATTTTAAGAGAATTAATTAAACTAAGAATGCAAAATTAATCAAATAAAATACTCTTGAAGTAAATCAATAAAAAGGGTAATTCGGCTCAAATAAATCCACTCTAATTCAAACTCTAATCATCGACGCAATAATTAATCAATCCCTATCAACCAACCAGTTATAGGATACCGTGAAACGCAACGGACGTACCCCAATTCCTACTTACTATGTCGATAAACAGCTGGAGACGCCAGACCTGCTTATTTCCCTTATTAAAATATAACCTAGCTGGAGACGCCAGACCTAGATTTAATATTCTAACAGTATTACGATGAAGGAACCCAGTTTATATAAATTATCCTAGAGACGCTAGTAATAATTAATATACCAATTAATTCCTACTACGAACATGGTAGTTTTATCACTAATCAGCCCTATTCCAACAATTACGGATTGGCGGTGCTAATTCAGCTTCCTGTAATCAATGCAAACTCTCCATCCAGTTTGCAAACGGGTGGGCATAAGCTCGCCTTGATCATTCTCCACAACCTGTATCCCTGACTTCTTCGGTACGACATGGACTGGACTCACCCATTGGCTATCGGATATGGGGTAGATGATTCCCAACTCCAACAGCTTGAGAATTTCTTTCAGCACTACCTCTTTCATGACCGGGTTCATCTTCCTTTGAGAATCTCGAACGGGTTTGGCTCCCTCCTCAAGGTAAATGTGATGCATGCACTCCGTAGGACTGATACCTTTAATATCAGCTAAGGTCCAACCGATGGCTTCCCTATTTTCTCGTAATACTCTGACCAATCGGTCTTGCTGCATGACGGTTAGATCAGAACTGATGATAACTGGTAACGTCTCTTCTGGTCCCAAATAAGCATACTGTAAATGCTTAGGTAATTGTTTGAGCTCCAAAACGGGTGCTTTCTGAATTGAAGGTAACAGCTTCTCGTTCTGCCCATACTGAGCCAATAACTCCGGTTTGCTTGTCTCTGCTCCCCCAGCTAGATAGACTTCCTGGATTAATTCCTTGATCTTCAGGTCTACCTCCACCTCGGCTTCTAAAGTGCTTTCTCGGAGGGAGTAAAGCTCCATGATAGCTTCCTTCATTTCATCGTCCTCCATATGTTCAGCATCCCGATCAGTCAGACCATATTGAATCACCTTTTCTGTGGTATCACTGGAACCGAAAGTGATTCCTTGTTCTTGCACCAAGGGTTCAAATACATCGACCATGTCCACCGTCTCCATTACTTGTTTCCTCTTCATGGTCTCATAGATATTGAATTCCACTTGAACTCCGTCGAACTCACATGTCAAGATTCCGGTTTTCATATCGATCTTGGTTCCGGCGGTCATCATGAACGACCTTCCCAATAGTATGGCATTCTCTCCAGTTTCAGGTCCGGTATCTAGAACATAGAAGTCTGCTGGGAAAATCAAATCTCCAACCTTGATCAGTACGTCTTCCACTACTCCTTCAGGGTAAGCGTTGGACCTGTCAGCCAACTGTATGACCACACGGGTGTTCCTCATCTCGCCAACATTCAATCTCTTGTACACAGCCAATGGCATCACATTAATGGAGGCCCCTAGATCCATCATTGCCTTATCCATGTTGGTTCCTCCTATGTTGCATGGAATGGTAAACATCCCTGGATCCTTTCGCTTAGTGGGAAGCTTCCGTTGGATCACTGCCGAAACACTTTCTCCCATCACGTAGCGGACCTCTTCCTCCATTTTGACTTTTCTTGAACAAAGGTCTTTCAAGAATTTGGCATATTTGGGGATTTGCCTGATAGCATCGAGTAGAGGTATGCTCAACTCAACCTTTTGAAACATCTTCATCATTTCACTTGCTTCCTTTTCTCTAGCTTTCTGTTTCAGGCGTCCCGGGTAGGGTGCCTCGGTTGGATTGCTACCTCCAACTTGTTCATCAGTTGGACCCTTCCCGTTCTTATTCCAACCTCCTCGAAGCAATTCAGCCTCTGCTAGCAGTTCTTCCTCCTTTTCCTCTTCCTCTGGAAACTCGGTTAGCACCACTTGGGCATGCTCTCTGGGGTTGATTCCCATGGCTGGGAGTTTACCAGCGTTCTCCTCTAGTTTGGCCACTGCCTTAGTCAAATGACTAATTTGCTGGTTAGTTTGGTTCATGCCGGCACGAATTTCATTGCGAAACTTCTCGCTCTCCTTAGCCATGCTTTCAATTGCTTCTTCCCAAGGTGCTCTCCGATGTGGAGGTTGGTAGGGAGGTTGTTGCTGATTCTGGTTGTGGTGTTGAGGTGGTCCTAACTGGTACTGTTGTTGATGCTGGTTTTGATGATACGGAGGACGTTGCACTGGTGCGCCCATATTGTTCTGCTGTTGGGGCTGACCATCTTGCTTCCACCGAAAGTTGGGGTGATCCCTCCACCCAGGATTGTAAGTATTTGCATAAGGATCGTACTTCCGTGGATTCCCATCATGTCCTCCGATGGCATTGACATCAACAATATCTTCACCAAAATTTGGACAATTTTCAGATTGGTGTCCAGTGGCATCGCATAGGGGTGAGCATTCGGTTATATGGTTCGGTTTTTGCTAAAACCAAACCAAACCATATTTTAGTTCGGTTTTTAAAAAAAAACCGAACCGAGCCGAATTAACCGAACAAACCGAACCGAATTAACCGAAATTTTTATAATTAAAACCGAACCGAACCGAACCGAAAAACCGAATTAATCCGAAGAAAACCGAAATTTTCGAAAAAAGAACCGAAAAAACCGAAATTTTTGAAAAAAAAAACTGAAAATTCCAAAAAAAAACTATAAAATTAAAAAATATTAGAAGTTAGATATTATAAAATTATAATTAAAATATTTTATATATATATATATATATTATAAATATAATTCGGTTTTTCGGTTTTGTTCGGTTTTAAAAAATCCGAACCGAACCGAACCGAAAAACCGAAATTTTATGAAAAAAAAACCGAACCGAACCGAAAAACCGAAAAAACCGAACCATATTTTAAAATTCCGGTTTGGATCGGTTCGGTTATTCGGTTTCGGATTTTTTGCTCACCCCTAGCATCGCAAAGGCCACACTGGCGAATCTTCTTTGGTATAGTCAAGCCCGAAAGAAGTTCCTTGAGTTCGTTCATGCTCTTCTCCATAGTTTTCTCCAGATTAGACATCCCTTCCTTCTCTTCAGCTTTCCTTGGTTTCTCCAGATTCCTTTCATGCCCCTCATCGCGTGATTCTTCTGCCATGGTGCCCAACAGTTGGAAGACTTCCAGCGGGGTTTTGCTCATCAATGATCCATTACAGGCTGCTAGGACTAGACTGCGATCGTTCCTCCGCATGCCCTTTACAAAGCTCTCCACCTGATCTTTCGGAGAGATTTGGTGATGGGGGCAATTGCTTAACATTCTCTTGAATCTCGTCCAATATTCGTAGAAGGATTCTAGCCCATCTTGCCTTATGCTGCGGATATCCCATCGCATCCGCTCCACTCGTGCTGCTGGGAAAATTCTTCCAAGAAGGCTTGTTGCAGTTGTGCCCATGTAGTGACACTGCCCTCGGGTAGGTCATACAGCCATCTTCTTGCATTGTCCACCAGGGTAATAGGGAAGAGTATCAACTTGACATACTCTTGTTGTTCATCATTTGATTGGTGCATGATTGTCATCTCAAAATCTTGGAGATGAGTATGAGGGTCATCTCCTTGATATCCATTGAACTTCGGTAAGATTTGAAGCAATGAGGGCTTCATGTCATACCGACGAGGTGCGAACGGATTTGCGGGTAAGGTGATTTCGTTCGGCCTCAAATTGAGGTTAGTTGGGTATGCCAACTGTCTGAGGGTCTGCTCCGGTACGGCATCTGCTTGTTCGGCTTCTGCCATAGCTTCGCGTCTCGCTATTCGTGCTTCTACGCGCAGTCGTCTCTCTGTACGATCAATATCGGGGTCAAACACCAATGCTCTTACAGCTCTACGAGTTCCACGCATACACCAGTAGCGGAAGATGGAATGAGGAGAGAACAAAATTGCTGCGCGTCACTCCCCGGCAACGGCGCCAATTTTGACACACACCCGTCGTGCGGTGCGGACAAAATACTTGTGTATGCCCAGTACAGACAATACACGCTCCTACTTCTCACAATAAGAACTTAGCCTTAGCGGTAAGTGTAGGGTCGAATCCCACAGGGAGTGAGGAACCACTTTGTTCTCCTACGACAAACTGAGGTGTCACAATTCTCAATCTGTATACTCTGCACAAGAAATAAACAAGATCAATAATAACAAAGAGGTGAGGTTATTCGGTTAGGTCATAACTGTTGTTAACATTCGTTTCGGTCATAGGCACACTGATGATCCGTCTATGATCCATACAAGCCCAAGGCGTGGCCCAAAGACATTAGGGCGTTTCAAGGGGTTATACTTCACATATATGATGGTTGATCTCATTGTGGTCACTTGGTCCGAAGGTCACACAATCCCCGGTCACAAGGCAGTGCTTCACTCCTCCTTAGATAGTAGCCATACCCGTTACTCACCAAGTATGGCCCTCATCAACCTTCTCTCCCGAGGTCCCCAACTCCACGCTTTTAGTGACACATGCCTCTTGGACTCAACTATTTCCGGCTTTGTCAGCCGACCAGTCATAGACATGCTACGGCGCCGAGATTGCTTTCCCCATTTGATAACCATGGCTTTATGCCTCGTCACAGTTGATGGATAGTCTCTAGAGAAGCCCAAGGCTGAGGAAGGGCAGTGTATCCCATCAACCCTTTCCCCACCTTCTGGATCTACAACGCCTTTTGTTGACGCTGCTCAGCTACTCGGTCTTGGGCATACCGATTGTTGTACCTTGGTATACCCTGGCCTTTGCTTGACATGGGCAGCGTTTTACCGAACGGAGATCACCCGTTAGGCCCCTACTGCCCATGGTTTCGAACAGATCCTTCCGGAACCACGTGATTCAACCGAAAGAACAAGTGCCTCACGAATGTTTACATGTTAACAACAATTATTTCCACCCCTAAAACCTCACCAAGGGAATTACTCACACATAACGCAATTCATAAATGCAAAAGGGATTAAACACATTAAAGAACGAAAAGAAATACTGGAATAGATAAATAGTACCTAGGCTTCAAGCCTTCGATCTTGTTCAAAAGTAGAAACACAACGGAAAAGGGAAAAGCACGAAAATGTAAATTGTTTCGGATGCCACACACGGCGAACTTAATTGAATGCTAAAGTAAAAACAAGAGTTTCACGGTGCCAAAAAAAACCTCTTCACGCTGCACACCGTTAGTCTTTTTATACTGCCGGATGGTAGAGGTCTAACCCTAACTGCGCCGGTTCCAAATCTTCGCCGGGATCTTCTTTCCTTAATTAGCTCAATCTTTGATTGATCCGATTGAAGATGGCGTCCAGCTGCAAGCTTAGTCAACCTTTCCTATTCTTTCGATCCTTCCAGTTTCTTCTTCACCTCCCACTTGTTCCTTCGAGATCTCCGAGATTGACCTTCCTTTTATGGCTCTGGCTGTCTGCTTCTCCTGGTAACGATCAGATGGACTGCTCTTATCGGTATGGCTCATACCAGGTGGCCGCTCCAGGTTCCCATGCCCCAAGTTGAATTGGAGAGGTACTTGTTGGCCGAAGCTCCATGATGGTAAACATGACTTAGCAATCTGGGCTCGGTAGTGCCCATTCTGACCGCATTTCTTCCGTTTCCGCTCTACTGACCTTCCTTCCTTCACAACTTCGTTTTTCCCCCGGACAGACCTGTACTGACACAAATAAAGAGAAAAATAGGGCCAAATGGCCCAAAAGTCGAAGACGCATCATGGACGTCGCCAACCACCAAATAATTCCTGCGGAATTACCAAAATAAAATAATACAATGGTAAGCAGGGTCGATCCCACAGAGAGCAGTAAAAAATCATTCAAATCCCTAAGTCTAGAAAATCGGTGATGTCACCACGCCTTAATTTTAAGAGAATTAATTAAACTAAGAATGCAAAATTAATCAAATAAAATACTCTTGAAGTAAATCAATAAAAAGGGTAATTCGGCTCAAATAAATCCACTCTAATTCAAACTCTAATCATCGACGCAATAATTAATCAATCCCTATCAACCAACCAGTTATAGGATACCGTGAAACGCAACGGACGTACCCCAATTCCTACTTACTATGTCGATAAACAGCTGGAGACGCCAGACCTGCTTATTTCCCTTATTAAAATATAACCTAGCTGGAGACGCCAGACCTAGATTTAATATTCTAACAGTATTACGATGAAGGAACCCAGTTTATATAAATTATCCTAGAGACGCTAGTAATAATTAATATACCAATTAATTCCTACTACGAACATGGTAGTTTTATCACTAATCAGCCCTATTCCAACAATTACGGATTGGAGGTGCTAATTGACTGTAATCCAATTAAACTTAAGTTGGCCAGACTTAAATAAAATCGAAATTATCTTTAAACCCTAGGAATTAATTGGAATCAATAGGAATCAATTTTAAACCAATTAGGTCTCACAGATCATTAAATTAGAGTTTCATTATTCTCGCCGAATTAAAAAGTTTAGCTACTCATACTTAAAATAAAAACAATCAAATAAATAAAATTAAACATAATAAAAAACCGAACAAAAACTAACAAAATAATTAGCAAGAAATTAAAGGAACCCTTGAACCAACTGAAGAAAAATCGTCTGCCTCCTTGATCCAATCCAGCCGTAATTGTAAATTGAGAAAACAAGAATAATATCTAAAACAAAGCTATGAAATCAAGGCTAAAAAAGTAGGGAAAAATTTGCATGAAAGTAAAATTGCATGGAAAAAGGTCAACTGCTACTAAAAAATCAAAAGTTGCGGCTATCTAAAGTTGTGTGCCAAAAGAAAAATAACCTAAATTATATATATGTCTATCTATGCGTGCATGCGGCCCTAGCACAAAAAATAAGGGAATTAATCCCTTCTAAGGCCGCTAATCATCACCAATGGGCTTCGGCCCTTTCCCAATTAAATCCAAAATAAAATAAAACAAGAGTTTTGAGCTTCATAAAAATATAACAAGTATTTAAAAGCCCAATCTATAACTATCTTCAAGTTCCACGTCAAATCTCCATCGAAAGCTCGTCTTTCACCAATTCCTTCCATCAACAGCTCAATCTCCAATTCTTCGCATCCCTGTGCCAAAATATTGCAAACTATGCAAAATCACATGAAACCAAGGTAAAACGCACACTAAACTAAGTAGCTAAAATACACACATCAACGTATTATGTTGACTTTTATTTTGGTCTCTTTCACTCAAGATTTGATTGATTTGAGCTTTTGTGATAATTTTGTTGTCTCAGGATTTTATGCTCAAATTGATTGATATGTGGAAAAAATAAAGTCAGAATTTAGTTTAATGGTTTGAAGAAGAATCAAAGTTCGTCTCGATATGAGTTCGTAGGCGAAAACGGATCTAAAAATCCGATTTGAAATGAGGGAGAACGGACCAAAACAAAAATGTTGCGCAATGCAGTGGCCGGTGCCCGCCGGGAGGCGGCGCTCGCCGTGCCCATTCTGCGAAGGGCATAGGCGGCGGCCATAGCCGCCTGCGCGATCTGGCAGTTACGTTTAAAACCCATTTTTTAGGGTTTCAGCGCCCATTCTCGACTCCACAGCCTCCTTAGGCGATTTTTCTATATTTTCCCTTAGTTTTTGAGAGTTAGAACACGTCTTAACAATATTGGATCATTTGGATTGAAGTTTAGCATCGAATTATTGTAAGAACTCATTGAATTCTCATTACTAGTTTTATTGATTTCCCTTGGTTGATCTTGGTTGTTTATTTGCTTAGATGAATGAGTATATTTAGATAATTGTTATTGATGTTGATTTATGCTTTTGATTATTCCATCGCCTAGTTATAATAGTTAGCTTGTTGGTCGATTTGTTAGTGCAATTCTCCGTTGAATTTGTGTTGCTTTTCTTTTACATGTTCCTCAGGATTAATGATGGCTAGTGCTTTCCATAGATTTGAACGCTTGTTTATTTCCCTTGCCTAGATAATTGTTGTTTTGTGTTTTTTTCATTTAATATTGCTTTCTAGATTGTTAGTTTAGAACCTTAGTTCTATATGCTTTCTTACTGCTTTCTTTTTTTGCTTCATTTCGATTGTCTAGTTAACTTTACATGCTTTATTTCAATTACACATTAGTTAATTGGAGAGTGAGTGTCAGACCCAAACTTCTGATTAGAGTGTGTAGGTTTATTTCCTGTTTTCTGCGCGTAGCATGATCAGAGCCCTGTTTAGCCTTACTTGAGAGACGACTTGGGTTAGCTTACTACACTAGGACGACCTCGTATGATTGCGAGTCAATCCCTTAGGTGTTTTGGGTTGAGTCAATCTTCCTCAAAGAACGCAGCATCCACATTGCATTTTATCGAACCTTGTGGAATAGAGTGCCACCCAACACAAATAGCAGGAGTAAGAACATTTGACTTCTGGAGAGGCAAAGTATGCGCTAATTTCCAATCGCTTCTCGCAGCAGCAGCACGCAGTACAGAACGAGAAGGAACCAGGTTGATATTATGCCAAACTGCAACATTTCTATCCCTCCATATTTGCCAAAAAATCATGCAGACGTTGGCCTTCTTCTCATTATCCGAATCATGCAAAATCGAGGAGAGAACTGGCTCAAAAGAATCACAATGGGTAGCAACATTAGAGATATACAGCTGCATACCACCAAGCCTCCAACAATCCTCGGCAAAAGGGCAGAAAGATTCTTGAACCCACATTTGCAAATGGGGCACTCACCTCCTACCATTACACCCCGGGAAAAAAGACGCTCTTTAGAAGGAAGATTGTTCCTAGCAGTTCGTCATAGAAAGTTTCTGGCTTTGGGAGGCACATCTACCTTCCAAAGACAACCCCACTGACCATCAACCTTGAAGGTAACATCCAACGTTAGAGAACTATAGCAAGTCTATACGCAGTGTTGATAGAATACTTGCCGTTATCAGAGCAATCCCAAATGATATTATCTGGGCCAAAATTAGGAAAAATTGGAATGCTCTGATAACACTCATGTTTTCATGGTTTTTAATGTCCTTCTGATGTTAATTTTATAGGAAATTGAGTGTTGGATGATTGTTTTGTGCTTAATTTGCTTTATCTTGTGAAATATGATTCTTACTCGAACTTTGAAGGAAATTTCAGAATTATTGAGTTCGAATTTGGAAAACTGTGCTGAAATAGAAGTTGTAGATCATCTCGATACGAGTTTGAGAGAATAAACGGATCATAAATCGGAGTTTGAACGAGAAAGTTATTACCAAAACCAGAAAGTCGCATGCAGCAGTCAGAACCTGGCGGTCAAACACCGTTGACCACCGCCCAAAGAAGGATTTCCGGCGACCGCTGCTCTAGCGAGAGTGATTGATTAATTACTAATCTACGATCGTTGCTGCTCTAGCGAGAGTGATTGATTAATTAAGTGATCTCTCATCATAACTGGATTAAACTGGTATATAGGATTAATAGATTAATTGCGTAGATTTAGTTAATGAATTTACTACCCTAGGATCAGTTGTCTTTAATATTTGATTCTTCTACGTGCTTTTATTTATTTCTATTTGCATTTTAGTTTAAGTCAATCAATCTCTACTTTTTGTTGCCTGTCTACTGTTATAGTCTGTTTAGGAGATAGCTAGAGTTTTTTCGTTGCGTCAGTCCTTGAGGATACGATACTCGATTACTTGTTGCTTGTTACAATTACCTGTGTTAGTTGCAGTCATTTTTGTTGCTAAGAAATTAGTGATCAACTTTTTGGCGCCGTTGCCGGGGACTGATTAGAAGTTGATTTAATATTTCCGATAGGACTTAGTAGTACTTCAGGCGTTTACTGTTTTTTTTTTTTTTTCTAATTCTCGTATTTTCAGGCACACTACTTATGATGGCTACTGCTGAACAGATTCGTGCTCTACATGAACAGCTGCAGCAGTTATTAGATGCGCAGAAAAAGTTAGAGGAGCAGAAGCAGCCTCCGATTAATGAGGCATTCATACCGCAGTATATTTACCAGGAACCTCCACGTGTCAATGTCAATAATTTTGAGCTGAAGACCGATTTAATTACAATGGTCCAACAGAACCAGTATGGAGGGCACGCGATAGAGGACCCTAATGCGCATCTGGCGCATTTTCTGGAGCTATGCAGCACGGTGAAGATGAATGGTGTTCCCGATGATATTATCCGTCTTCGTCTTTTCCCTTTCTCACTGCGGGATAAGGCGAAATCGTGGTATCATACACTGCAGCTGGGAGAGAATACCGTGTGGGAGGATTTGGCTCATGCGTTCCTACGCAAGTTTCATCCGCCTGGCCTTACTTTGAAATTGAAGATGGACATCGTGCAGTTTCAGCAGTATGAGGGGGAAAAGCTGGCGGATACTTGGGAGCGATATCAGGAAAAGCTTAGGAAGTGCTCAAGCCATGGATTTGATGAACGCACGCTTGTGATCATGTTCTACAATGCCTGTGGGGAGAGAACATGGATGCATATGGATACAGCTGCAGGAGGTTCTCTGCTTCAGAAAGGCAGTTCCGAGGCGTGGAGCATCATTGAGAGTATGGCTGCTATGAGTTTTCAATGGCAATCAGAGAGAGTACAATTGAAAAAGGTTGCAGCTACTTCCAGTTCTGATCCTATGGCAGCGATGGTTACACAGCAGGCAGCGATTGCTACGCAGCTGGCAGAGCTGACTACTAAGATCAGTGAGTTGAATGTTGGACATCCTAAACAAGCTGTGAAAGACCCGTCGAGCATGGAAGACATTGATTTTATTAATGGTAGAAACTATGGGAATTTCCAGCGAGGACAGCCAGGAATGTATAGCAGAGGTCAGCCGGGTCAGCAACAATTCCAGCCAGGAGGACACCCGCATCCGAATCTATCTTATGGCAACCCAAACAATGTTGTGCAACCTTCACCAGGATTCTCTGTTTCTAGTGGGGGAGTAATCAATGAGCCAAAGAAAGATTCGATGGAGGACATGATGAAGCAGATGCTCATGAAGATGACTGGGATGGAGACAAATGTGGGTAATAAGATATCTATCATGGAAAATAATATCTCAGCACTTTCCAAACAGGTGCAGATGTTAGAGAATCAAGTTGGTCAGATGGTCAACCAAGCAGCTGCGCAGAACAAGCCGGGCCAATTTCCTAGCAACACTCAGTTCAATTCGAAGAGCCAACATCAACAGCCTCAGCAAAATCAGCAATGTCATTCCATCCGGGTGGTTGATAATTCAGTTGAGGATGAAGGTATTTCTGTTTCTCCCCCTCTTCCATTACTGAGGCCAAGATTAGATGAGCAAAGCTCCAAATTTTTAGAGGCATTTAAGAAGTTGGCTGTGAATATTCCTTCCATGGAGATCTTGAGAAACAAGCCAAATGAGGTGCAAATTGTGAAGGCTGTGATGGAAAAGAAGAGTGCATTCAATGAATTTGAGGAGTGCTCACTGTGAAGGAGTATCAGTTGCCTCCAAAGAGAGAAGATCCGGGCAGCTTCAATATTCCTGTGAAGATTGGAAAGTCATTGTTTGAGAAAGTGATGTGTGACACCGGAGCAAGCATAAATGTCACGCCTCTCAAAGTTTATAGGAAGTTGCAGCTGGGGGATTTGAAGCCAACCAACAAGACATTTCAGCTTATTGATAAGTCTTGCTCTAAACCTCTAGGAGTTGCGGAAGATGTGCTTGTGAAGGTGAGTGGTTTTTTCTTCCCAGTCGATTTTGTAGTGTTGGATATTCCGGAGGATCCAAAGATGCCTTTGCTGTTAGGGAGACCTTTCCTTGCCACATGTGGAGCAAAGATAGATATGCAAAGGGGGACGATGGCATTGGGAGCCTATGGGGAAACGGTGATTTCAAGAAACCTCCACCAAAGGAAGTTCCCTAGAATGAAGTGATTAATTTGGCTGACAGTTTTCTAACAAATTCAGAGGATGAAGAGGTTGAGAAGAATGAGCTGCCCAAGTATGACGCCAAGAAAAAAACTCCAAAGCCAAAAGAAGTTCTGAATTTTGAGATGTGTTTGTTTTGGAGCATGATGGGGATCATTGAAAACCCATACCCCCAAGAAGAAGAAAGTGAAATTCTGAATTTTTCGGAACAAGAATGAGAAGGGGGAAATGCTTGTGGAGGATGTCCGAGCCAAGACAAGTGTTTTTGTGCAGAGGGCACCCAAGAGTAGAAAAGCTTTCCAATGGTTAGAGTGTTGTTTCCGACCTCCATGAGTTTTTCAGGTATCGTCGAGCTCTAGACGTTAAATTAAGCACTTGTTGGGAGGTAACCCAACCGTTTTTGTTTAGTTTTTGTTTCGTTTAGTTTCTTTTTATTTCTTTGTTTTCATTGTTTTCTTCATTTTGGGGTGTTAGTGCAGTGTTGAGCTTGGAAGATGCGCGAACACGCGCCTTGTTCATACCACCACCATGAAGCATGTATTTCTGTGAGTAGTGACACACATATCATCATCCCTCCAAACTTATTTTCGAACTTATGTTCAGTAATAAGTTTGGGGGAGGGGGGTGAGAGTAGATATGTGTATCACTTTTATCTTTGTGTTGGCTTTATTGTTTTATCCTGCTTGGTTGGTGGTGTGTGTTTGTTTTGTTTTTTTGAGATATTTATTGCTCCATTAGATTTCTGGTGAGATGCCAATGATGATTTATGTGAAAAAAATTTGAATTTGATTTTCTTTAATGATTTGAGCATAATTGGAACTAATTTGCATAATTCTAGAGTGATTTTGACCTTGACTTTTAGACGTTGAATAAACATATGATATTTTGAGCCATAACTGTTTATCATACACAGTTTATTCTTTGTTGTGAGTTTTGTCATGCATGTGGTGATCTTCTAGAACTTGCCATGGTTTCTGTGTCGAGGTTGCTGTTGTGCCCAGGATTAGGAGATGATTTTAGGCCATCTTTTGTTAGCCACATTATTATCCCAAACACTATCCTTAACGAAAAAAGTATCCTTTGTTATCCACTTTGAGCCTATTTAGCTTTTATTCTTTAGCCGGATGATAGGGGGTGATGTAGTATATGGGAATCTGTGTGTGGTGAATATTCATAGTGGGTCATGAAAAAGAAGGGATGATATTGTGCTACTATTTACTCTTATAAGCTCTACAAAGTTGTGAAAAGAGAAGAAAAAAAAATTGTTGAGAAAAAAAAGAGAAAAGAAAAAAAAGAAGGAAAAAAAAGAAAAAGAAAAAAGTGTAAAGTCGAGTGTACATTGATAAATTTGTTAGAAAATCGACTTTGTGTGTTGGAAATAAATGGAGAGCATAAAAGAGTGTTTAGTTCTGTTTTGTGATGATTAAATCCATTGAGTAGTGTTGATTATGGTGGCATAGTTGGGAGGAAGATGAAATTTATTCCATACTCGATTTGTGTAGCTATAAGGTTGGTGTTCTTAATTTAATTGAGTCACTTAGCCTATATTTTCCTACCTTAACCAATGTCCCTACATTATAACCCAAAGAAAAAGACCTTTTTGATCTTAGTCCTGACACACTTTTAGCGATGGAGATTGTAGACGATTGACAAGCTTATGGTAAGTGATCTACATTACATTGAATTCGATGAGAGCATACACGTCCTATATATTCCATCAAATTGAGAGTTGAGGGATACACATACCTTATGAGATTCAATTGTTTGGAATGTCAAAGTTGATTTTGCTATAGGTTGTGTTTATTGGTGAATTTTATGCTTAATTATGGAGGATTTGAGAATTCTATCATTCTTTATCTTTCGGAGGCATTGATGAACTAGTTTTCTTACCCATTCGTGTTATTGATTGTGTTCTTCTCATTATTCGAGGAGTTCATAACACTCATGTTTTCATGGTTTTTAATGTTCTTTTGATGTTAATTTTATAGGAAATTGAGTGTTGGATGACTGTTTTGTGCTTGAGCCGGTGACCGCCGGATGGGTAGTCGGGCAGGTCGCCGGCTACCCGGATTTTTCAGTTATGCGTGTTTTTAGGGTTCTTCTGCATTTCAAACACTGTATTTTTACCGTAACACTTTAAATAGGTCATCTTTTGACCTATCTAGGGTTCCACACATTACATTCTAGCATTATAGCTTTGGCTTTACATTTTATTTCCCAGTTTTCATGGCTTGGATCAAGATTGAAGATTCAAGCTGCTACAATCGTTCTTATTCAGTTTTTATATAATTCAGTTTTTCCAATTGCGTTCTTTTTAGTTATGTTTATGCTTTCTTTTATTATGTCTGGCTAGTTTCGTTTAGCTGATTCTAGGGTTTGTAAATAGTTGATTGAATTTATGTGATTTATTTGTTAATACCTATGTGCCTTCCAGTTTATGATTCATAATTCCTGGTGCTTGTTTTCTTGTGAATTATCTGATCAATAGTTTGCATGTGTAGTTATTCGACTTGAGACCTAGCGGAAATAGTTGTTTAACGGATTCAGGAATGTATGATATAATCTTAACCTTGAGACCTAGCGGAGACAGGTGGATTATAGGGAGCTATTGGGAGTTAGTAGATTTTCTTGAGACCTAGCAGAGATAGAGAATTTACTAATCTACGATCGTTGCTACTCTAGCGAGAGTGATTGATTAATTAAGTGATCTCTCATCATAACTGGATTAAACTGGTACATAGGATTAATAGATTAATTGCGTAGATTTAGTTAATGAATTTACTACCCTAGGATCAGTTGTCTTTAATATTTGATTCTTCTACGTGCTTTTATTTATTGTTATTTGCGTTTTAGTTTAAGTCAATCAATCTCTACTTTTTGTTGCCTGTCTACTGTTATAGTCTGTTTAGGAGATAGCTAGAGTTGTTTCGTTGCGTCAATCCCTGATGATACGATACTCGATTACTTGTTGCTTGTTACAATTACCTGTGTTAGTTGCAGTCATTTTTGTTGCTAAGAAATTAGTGATCATGCTCATTATCTTCTTAAAATCTTCCTCACTAACAATGCTCTTAATGAAATCAACATTCCACCCACACATAGCCTGGTCGAAAGCCTCCTGGACACGTAAATCATCTAACTCCGGGGGGGGAATGTGAAGAAACACAAAAAGGAGCATTACTTCTAAGCCAAGGATCCTCGAAAAAATAGATACACGCACCATCGCTGATTCTCCACCTCACACCGTGACGAACCAAATCCTGCGCCGAGCATATGCTTCACCAAGATAAACTAGGACTATGCCCAACTTTAGCCGTGAGAAAATCACCATTCGGGAAGTACTTAGCCTTTAACACACGACACACAAGAGCATCGGGCTCCATAAGGAGTCTCCATCCAGTTTTACCAAGCATGGCCATATTCATAAGTTGAAGGCTTCGAAAACCTAGCCCACCCAACTTTTTATCCACACACATCCGCTCCTACTTCAACCAGTTAATCCCCTTGCCTTCACCACTCCTATTTCCCCACCAAAATTTGTTGTTAAGCCTCTCCATCTCATCAGTGAGGCTAGTAGAAAGAGAGAAAACTCCCATGCAGAAGGATGGTATAGCTTGAGCCACACCCTTTATGAGTATCTCCTTTCCAGCCTTGGAAAGTTTCTTGTTATTCTAGCCATTTATCCAACTCCACATGCGATTCTTTTTTTTTTTGAGAATCAAAAGGAAATATTAAAACTCAACCAATACCATTGTTTACATCAAAAGGTAAAACATCATGAGAGAGAATAGGAAAAAAACCAGCTAAGGCATGAGAAGCTAATTTATCAGCCATTTCATTTCCTTCACGTTTTGTCCAGCTGAATTCCACATGCTCCAACGATTCAACCAACGCCCGGATCTCACAAATTGAATCTCCAAGGTAGGAAAGGTGTGTTTCATTTCTAGTAATACTCCAGTACAGTTCCTGATTATCAGTCTCCACCACAACGTCTGTTGCTTCTTTCTCCGCGCAAAGCCGCAAGCCTTCGAGAACCGCCAAAGCCTCTCCCTCTAAGCTCGTATAAGCTCCTCTCCATGCTCCATACCTGCATCCCTGAACCGACCCTTCTCCATCCATTAAGATACTGCCCACGCCAATCCCAAAATTAGGAACAACAGCCGCATCACAAGCCACCTTGAGCTGTCCAGGTCTAGAGCAGAAAATGTGAGTAGGCATTGAACATTTGGGGCTCTCACATACAGTTTTCGGCCAAGTTCCACGATGAGCAATCGTCAGACACTCCTTATGATCCATCTCCTTACCTTGAAAAACAAGAAGGTTTCGAGTATACCAAGCGGCCCAAGCAATAGCAGCAAAAGTAGCGTGGCTTTCTTTATGGGGCACCGATCTAATGCGTTCAAACCATGCCTGAATCGGGCAGATTTCAGCTTCTGGAATCGGAGGGAGACGAAGAGGGGAAACAACCCACAAAACCTTCATCCACACACAATCACGAAGGGCGTGCTCCATCATTTCAAAACCATTACCACATCGACGACACATCGGATCCAGATCTATGGATTTTTTCCGCAACGCAGAATTAGTTGGGAGTGCCTCAGCAAGACATTTCCACATAAACATTTTGACCTTTGGAATCACTTCTAAACTCCAAATCCACTTCCATAGATCTTTAGACTGATCCGACGTAGAAGGATCGGCCCTTCTCCTTTGTAAGCTCGCCAACCAGTAACCCGACTTAACAGTATACATATTCAGCTTACCATGGGGCTAAAAGGGTAGGTCCGGTCCATCCCTCCTCCCATGCAGTTGTGAGAGAATCTTCCAACCATCCCTTGAGTCGACCATAGCCAGCACCTTTTCCTCGTCCCATGTCGTTGTATTTTCCTCAAACAGATCCTTAGCTCTCATTCCCTCACTTACATCCACCATCCTAGCCACCCCAAACTTGCCACTTCCATCCGGAATCCATGCATCAACTCCCAATCTAATCCTCAATCCGTCACCCACTTTCCACGCAACCCCTTCCGCCAATAATTCACGTCCCACAAGTAGGCTTTTCCATGCAAAAGATGGCTTATGAGCTTTACCTGCAAGGAGTATATCATTCCGCGGAAAGTATCTAGCTTTAAGTGAGCGAGCTAGCAATGACGAGCCATTTAATAAAATCCTCCAAACTTGTTTAGCAAGCATCGCTTGATTAAACAACCCTAAATCTCGAAATCCCATTCCACCGTCACTTTTTGCTAGACATAACTTCTTCCAACTTTTCCAGTGAATTCGCCGTTCTTCATCCTTTTGACCACAGAAAAAGTTCGCTGCCACACTGTTGAGACGATTGCAAATCTGTTCGGGTAGTGCGAAACAGCTCATAAGGTAGGTCGGACCTCCCCTACTGATCTATATACCATGAAGAAAAAGGAAAAAAGAATCATAGAAAAAATATTTTATTTTTAAATAATTATAAACAGTAATTCTAAACAGTAATTACTCCATTTTATTTGAGTTAGGCTATTCTATTTTTAAATAATTATTTCATACTATAAATATTAATTTACATATTTTTTTTATTATAATTTAACCTCATAAGTAATCATAGAAAAAAGAAAAAAGGAATTGAAATATAGCCTATTTGAAAGAAATCATGTGACGCCTGAGATAGAAGTAATGAATGACCGTCATGTACAAGGCACGGACAACGAGCGACTTCTATTAATGCTTCGAAGTTAAACACATTAGAAATGGAGAAATTCCAAGAATATGCAACAATGAGACTCCATATTTGATGAGAGCTTAAATTATTTTATAGTTAATATTCATACCAACAAGATGACAATGAAGTGCAGTCTGTTGGTAAGACGTTTTTTTCTCCAACCAATAGGTGGGGGGTTCGAGTCACGTAGAGAATTAGAGTGCGAGTGTGATTTTTCTTTTGTGGGGTAATAACAATTTTAAAAAAAATACCAACAAGATGCATGCTATTTTCTAATTATCACATGAAATAAAATCCCTAAGCATGCTTAGCTTGGAACAATGAGGACGAAACACTCATATTGATTTGTGTGGGAGCAATATCAAGTCAGAAGTCTAAAATAAACTATTTATTTATCCTTTTTTATTTTTATCAAGTGTAAAATTAGACATTTCATATTAACATAATTTGTTACATGTTTTTAATTATTAATAAATACTATATACTCTCTCCGTCCCCCAAAATTATGCATACCACGAAACACTCATATTGATCTGTGTGGGAATAATATCAAGTCAGAAGTCTAAAATAAACTATTTATTTATCCTTTTTGTTTTTATCAAGTGAAAATAAGTCATTTCACATTAACATAATCTGTTACATGTTTTTAATTATTAATAAATACTATATACTTTCTCCGCCCCCCCTCCCAAAAATTATGCATACCTTTCCTTTTTGGCACGGCCCTAAAATTATGCCTATCCTATTTTTGGACACTACCCCACATATAATTCTGTAACACCCCGTATTTTGAGAAGCTATTTGTGCACTAGCTCGTATTTAAATTGAGTTTTAAATAGTAGCTAGAGGAATTATGCACGTGGACGAATAAATGAGATAAGAATTATTTTTGAGAATTATAGAAGGCGATATTATTTTTCTCGGGTCATATAAATTTATTATTGAGAAACCCATCTTCGCCCTATATTTTTATTGAGATATCTATGTGATATTAATATTTTACGTGGTAGAATATTCACATATGATTTTTGATGCATCGTTATTATGATATTGTAATATCATAATTGATATAAGTTTTTCCCACACGGAGATAAATATATTTCCGTGGGATATATTCCTACACACTAAATTAGTGATGTAAGTCATTCAAGCATATATGTATATATTTATCTATATCTCTCTCACTCTCTCTCACTCTCTCTATCCCTCGATCTCTCTCTCTATCTCTCGATCTCTCTCACTCTCTCTCACTCTCTCGATCTCTCTCACTCTCTCTATCCCTCGATCTCTCTCTCTATCTCTCGATCTCACTCTTTCCCTCTCGGTTTCTCTCCCTCACGCAGCCCTCTCTTTTCTCTCTTCTCTCCCTCATTACTTCATTCTTTCCCCCCAATCAATGAAGCCACATGCCACATTAAACACTAACCTAAGTAGCTAACCTATCTAGCCAAACATAATCCCCATTTTTAAGCTCTCACAACACATGCACACCTTCCTCTCATATCTCTCTCTCTCGTCCCTCACTCTTCTCTCTTCTCTCCCCCTCTCTTCTCATTCTCTATTCACCTCACCTCATGACATCCTCAACCATTACTTCTTCATTTACTACAAGATTGGGCTTTAATGGAAAGATCACACATGCACATGCAGATCTCTCCCTCTCCCCCCCTCATACTCGGCTCTCTCTCCCTTCTCTCTCCTCTCCTTCTCTCTTCTCATTCTCCTGCACCATTAAGAGGGTGACATACTCACCATTTATCACCCCATTTAATTGCAAGATACACATTGAATGAAGCAATCACTCCATCACATCATCTCATCAAAGCTCATCAAAGCAAGCTTCCCTCTCTCCTTTTCTACTCCCTTCGGCAGCCCCCTCCCCTCCTCACTCCACCACACTTTTCTCCTTGTTTCACCATTTTTGGAAAGGATTAAGGAAGCCAAAAGTGCTACCCTCACACCAAGCTATCAAGTGTGCTTCAATCTTCAAGCACAAGCTCCAAGAGGCCTACGCATCACCTTCTACTCCACCTCCATTGATCTTGTTGGTAGCAACCTCAATCCTCCTCTTATGTTATATATATATTTTCCATGATGTATAAGCATGTATATTGAGGTATATTGAAGCATGATAGTCCCCTCTCTACTCTTGTAATTCTCGAAAATTTTGATAAAAGAGAGCATGGTGAATTCTTTCAACTTCCCACTACCTTCATGTGCTCATACACCTCTACATGTTAGATGCATGAGAGGAAGAGATATGTTTCTTGCGAACCCTTGAAAGGGCTATATGTGTTGATAAGTGAAGCATGATGAGTTCTTAGTAAGAAAATGCATGAGAATGATGGTGAAAGTATAGATCTATGATGATATGTGTATATATTATAATTTCAACCATTTCGGAAAGTTTTCTTACGTTCTGGACTGAGCAGTCGACGAGGTTTCCCTCGTCCACAAATCTTCAAAATTTTACAGTGTGTAGATATATGTGTCTTGAGGACGCTGGTAAAATGTCAAGTCATTTGGACTTCGTTTACTATCTTTTTAAAGTATAAATCTTTTACCGCGCTTTTCCGCCGGAAAGATTGAAAGGCAGTCCCTAGAGTCACACTTTTCAGTGACTTTCAAAAATATTCAGCCTCCCAAATTTTTATGGGAAAACGATACATGTGTTGTACAGACTCATGTCAAATTTCAAAGAATTCGGACAACATTTACTATTTTTCAAAAATCCTAACTTCCAGTCGTGCAAAACTGCCGAATCTGGTAGACTGTGGGAAAACACCCATATCTCTTAAACCACTTGGAGTTTTTCACTCTACTTTTTTTTAAACGAAACTAGACTCAAAGAGGTTTTCATCGGTATAAGTCTCGAATCCAGGAGGTTCCTGAGTTAAAGCAGTTTATTCGTTAAAGTTGAGACAGAACAGAATGTTAAACTGGTAGTGTCCGAAAATTTTACCTTGATTTTGTGTTAAGCATTTTTAAAGAGCTTTGGTGGAATTATACACCATGATATGGCATGAAAATGCTACTAGAAAGTTTTTAAATATTTTTCAAGGCTTACATGAATATATGAGAATTTCCCTACAAGGAAAAAGATTTCAAGTTCATAGAATGACTTTTAAGTCATTTGACTATTGAGATAATTCATTTATATTATATGGATTAATTGAGTATTTGAAGCATGAATGACTATGTGATTTACATGAATGCTATTTACCTAGGATTGAGAGTCTTTAATTGGATAAGATATCCAATTAATTTGGGAAGTCCAAATTGGGTAAATAGTAGACCAGTTATAAGATGAGATTAAGCATTGATGCAAGCATAAGTATTGAGATATTAGTTAGATGAAATTCTAACTAGAGTTTATTTTGTCACATGGCAATCTAAACCACGTGCGCCACCAAAGGTTCGAGTGACAGCCGGCGTTAGTACGACCCCGAGCGTTGTGTCATCGACTCCTGAGACAGGTGGGCTTTATTCTAACTCTATTATGGCAAGCTACCATAATAATGAGTTCAAATGCAAAGTATTATGAAAATAAAGCATGATGAAGCATTATTGATGAGTACTATGAAAATGAAGCATGTTGAAGCATTATTGATGCATATTATGAAAATTGTCATCTTGCCATATATATATTATTGATGAGAATGAGATATGGTATGTTGCCTCTATGAAAGACATGATTATGATCATGATGCAAGATATCGGCCTTTGACTGATCTAGATGACAGTAAAGGTTTTGTGCGCAGAGGTGATCGTGAGCCGTCTCTAGTCGGCCGGTCACGGTGATTTGAAGGAGCCCTCCTTCTCTTCACCTAGTATATATATGTATATGAGTTCTCATAGTTGGCACATACCGTGAATATAATGTCTGCAGACTAATGATATTATTACGATGATGCAAATGAGTTTATGACAGAAAAACGTGAACAGGTATTTTAAATCTCATGTAAATCCTGTTGATGCATTGAAAAGGGCAAGATTGACATATAGCTCTAAGAGCAAGATTTCAATTATTTCCGGCATGAGTCCACTGAGTGCTTTTTGGTACTCAGCCCTGCATGTATTTCTAAATGTGCAGGTCTAGCTTGGCGCGAGGATGGGTGAAGGCTGTTGGGATTGTCAGTTGGCTGTGTCTTCCAATGTCTCACACTTATCTTATTATCTTGACTCTATAAGTAATTAAACTCCCTGCTAAATGTCTTCACACATATAGTAACGCATCTCGCTGCACAACTCTGATGAAACTCCTTATTTAATTCGCTTATGCCTGTAATATCCCATAAGGGAAATACTTCTCAAACCCTTGCTAAGTTTCAATTGCTCAATTATGTTTACTTAAGCTGGTAATTATTTAGTCTTAACATCTTTCTTGAAAATGAGTAAAGTTTGCATTTGCTTCCGCTAAAACAAGATGTATTTCTATTTCTTTCACTGTTTCTTTTATTAGTCGTACGATACTTGGTATACGCTATCACTGGCTATATCGGACTGCGACAGAGTGGTATCAGAGCAGCTCGTCTGCTCTGAGTATAATCTCTTATAGAGTCTCTTCTTGATTGAGTCTAAGCTAGAGTCTTAGACTAAAAGAGCTATGTCACTGACAAGAGCCAACACCCCATCTCCGCCAGCTTGACGAGGTATGAAAGTTAAAGTTTAAAGTTACTTATGAGCATGAGATATGCAATTGATTAAGTTGATGATATTTATAAGTTGAGAAAGAGGCACGATTAGTGCATGATGCAATGTTATTGATATCTGGTTTTGATTGACTGGATAAGAAAGATGGTGGAATTTTTATCGGAATCAATGTTGATACCGATGCACTATGAGAATCATAGAGGAACATCGACAACCAAGTATGTTATTGAGTACTAAACGAGTAAGTCATTCTTGACTTAGTTTGAATAACACGAGTTGTTATTTTGTTTATAGCATGGCAGAGAGTTTCGATATAGTACAGGCTTTCTATGACTGTACTCTGGAGCACCACGAGACTATTGGAGAGTTCTTAGCCCGCTTCCACCATAGGTGGATTGACGCCATAGAGTACGGGGTCACGGCCCAGCAGGCCATGCAGATACTACCACATAGGATGCCACCCCATTGGCAGGCCTGGTGTCATTTTATCGCCCCAGACTTCTATAGCCCGTTGGCACCGGGAGGATTTGAGGTGCGATTTCCGGAGTACCTATCCATTCTGTTGAGCCGGTTCGTGATTCATGCGAACCCACCCTACTTCTATCTGACGGAGAGTGACACCCGAGAGGGTGAGGCAGAGAGCCAGCCTCAGGGTCTTCCTGAGACTGAGGATCCCCTTATGGCATTGGGACTAGAGCTCCTTAGCTCCCAGCCGATTGATGACCCTATTCCTGCACTTCCTCAGGGCACTCTGCCCGAGGAAGAGATTTCTCCTATGGATGTCTTGGACCCTCACCACCCCATGTATTCTCCCGGGATGTACTCCCCGACTTTTGGATATTTATCCTTTGTTACCCCTATGACCATCGACACCACTGAGGCCATTGATACCACTGAGCAGCTGATGAGCCCCATCCGCGAGACCCTTCCTGTTCCTCCCCTCCCTGCTGTTGGAGAGGGTGAGATTACTATGGCCGATGTTGACCCACTCGCACCAGGGCCTTCACGACCTCCGGGGATGGCTAGAGACCTGGAGGACGACGCAGGATCAGTCCCGGTTGTTGGGACTCTCACCTCACAGCCTTTAGATCTTCCTAGCATGGGCCTGGCCTTCGAGACAGACGTCCCTCGAGGAGACCCGATTCGGGAGAGAGCCGCCTTCGACCCGTTCCACCGTGCCGACTCTGACAGTGAGGACGGCGTGCCGTATGTGCCTCGATTGGGTGACGCTCGAGAGGACGATGGTGATGATGCTACGGAGGATGGGAGTGACGATGGTAGTCGGGGTGATGATAGAGGTCATGGGTGGATATGGTTTTGATATGATGGTATTAGGTAGAGATGCATATGTATATGGTAGCTTTGTTTAGATAGCCCATAGTTTTGGCTGGTAATGGATAGTTCCATCCCAGGCCAGGGCTTGTACTTATGTTGTTAGGCCCCTATAGTACACGGGTAACGGATAGTATCTGTACCCAGTTGTAGGGCTGCTTGGACGCAGTATTGATGCAGTAGCTAGGTCTTTAACAGAGTAGTACTTTATACTGACCTATAGCAGTTATAGATCATAGTATACATTTTGTACAAAAGAAGTCCTCGCTGAGGCAATTTTCACGGTATATACATGATGGGCCAAAGTGGCCATTTTTGACTAAATGAGTAATGAGATTACTTGTTTTGATGCATTGTTATGAAGCAATTGTCAATTTGAAAGCATTGATTGAAAGCAAAGTACTTTGACGCATTAAGTATACTCTATGTGAAAATATATATTTATATATGTATATATATGTGTATACATGAGATGCATGATACATACATGAGATGCATGATATATATATGAGATGCATGATATGTTGTGAATTTCTCAGCTATAAGATTAGAGTATGAGAAGCCTTGTCACATAGAGGAACTTATCCTTGATCAAACTTGTAGATTGTCATAATGCCTCCACGAAGAGTGAATAGAAATATACCCGAGAATGAGGAAGAAACCAGAGAACCTACGCCGCCGCCTCCACCTCATGATAGGAGAGTGGAAGAACTTTTCTTAAGACAGAACCCACCGACTTTCGCAGGCACGGGAGACCCTGCTGAAACGGAAGAATGGATTCGTGCTATGGAGCGAATCTTTCGATTTTTGAGATGCAATGACGCAGAACGTCTTATGTGCGTGTCTTACCAGTTGAAGAGAACCGCCGACTATTGGTGGGAAGCAAAGCAGAAAACTATGGCCCCGGAGCAGTTAGATGAACTCACTTGGGAGCTTTTTAAGACTGCTCTGTGTGAGAAGTTCATACCCAGAAGCTATAGGAAAAAGAAGGAAATGGAGTTTACCACTTTAAAGCAAGGGAATAAAACTGTAGTGGAGTACGATCGACTATTCTGCGATCTGGCTCGCTATGCACCGTATAGGGTGGATACGGATGAGAAGATGTCCGAGTTGTTTTGCGCCGGACTGCGACAAGAGATAAGAGTTGTATTGGCTAGTCAAACGGAACTTTCCTACGCCGAGGCCTTGAACAGAGCTCTAGATATGGAGCTAGCAATGCAACCGGAGAAAGCAACACACGCACCAACGCCTCCATCAGCTCAATATACGCAAGTATCAAACACTCCCTACTCTAATCAAGGACAGAAAGGAAAACGCAAATGGGAAAATCGTGGAAATGAGGGTAAAAAGCCATGGCAAGGTCAGAATGTCCAGCCTCCATTCGTGAAAGGCGATAAATCATTTTATGGTGGACCAGCGACCTCACACCCCGGACACCAAGAGATACCCCCTTGTCCTAAGTGCAACAAGTTACACACAGGAGTGTGTAGAGCTGGAAACCCAAATTGTTTCACTTGTGGAAAACCAGGGCATTACTCGAGCCAGTGCCCTAACCGACAGCAAGGGATGAGTGGAGGAAGACCCAATCAGTTTCCAACCCCACAGCTCAGGGCAATGGAAGGAATTCTTCCTCTACCTTAACCACTCCAGCAACAACCTTTTCGCCGTCCAAACCAGCCTCACAAGCAGCTACCTGCACCGCAAGCAGGAAGACCACCGCAATATCAAAGGATGTATGCTATCAATCAGAAGAATCAGGATAAGAACCAAGGAAACCTAACAGGTATTGGGGAACTGAAAGGTGTACCCATTGTTATTCTCTTTGATACAGGAGCATCACATTCTTTCATCTCATATACCTGTGTGGATACGTTAGAGCTGAATGTAGAACCAGCCCAACTACACTTAAGGGTAGCCACTCCCTTAGGAAAGGTCACCACCGTTACACATGTGTGTCCTAACTTGGAATTCGAATTAGGACCTCTTAAGCTTAAGGCTAAGATATTAAGACTTTTGCGCATGTGGACCACAGACATCATTTTGGGAATGGACTGGTTAGCAGAACACCATGCGGTGATACAGTGCGAGCAGAGACGGATATCATTCCAGCCACCAGGCGAGGAACCTACATGTTTTTATGCCATCAATAGAAAATGGAAGAAGACACCTATCATCTCTGCAGTGCAAGCGAACAAGATACTAAAAGAAAAGGGCGCGACAGCATATTTAGTATACTTGAACCAAGAAGAGGAAGCACACCTAAAGATTGAAGATGTACCTATAGTGCGGGAGTATCAAGACGTATTCCCTGAGATTCTACCAGGTCTACCCCCGAACCGACAATTGGAATTCACGATCGATTTGGAACCTGGAGCAGCACCAATATCCAGAGCACCATATAGGATGGCACCAGCAGAATTGCAAGAATTGAAGTTGCAACTACAAGAATTGTTGGATATGGGATTCATTCGATCCAGTGCTTCGCCTTGGGGAGCACCGGTCCTGTTTGTCAAAAAGAAAGATGGAAGTTTAAGATTGTGTATCGATTACCGGGAATTGAACAAGGTGACCCTAAAGAACAAGTATCCTTTGCCACGAATAGACGATTTGTTTGATCAACTTCGAGGAGCACGCGCTTTCTCAAAGATAGATTTAAGGACGGGATATCACCAATTGAGGATACGACCTGAGGACATTCCAAAGACAGCATTCCGCATGAGATACGGACACTATGAGTTCATAGTGATGCCTTTTGGATTAACAAATGCCCCCGCCGTATTCATGGATCTCATGAATCGAGTGTTTCACGAATATTTGGATCAATTCGTGTTAGTATTCATAGATGACATCTTGATTTACTCGAAGAATGAGAAGGATCATGAAGAGCACCTTAGAACTGTGCTAGAGAAGCTAAGAGCTGAAAAGCTTTATGCTAAGTATAGCAAATGTGATTTTTGGCTACGAGAAGTCAATTTCTTAGGCCACGTCATTTCAGCTGCAGGAATCAAAGTGGATCCTGCCAAGGTTCAAGCAGTGCAAGAATGGAGATCACCAACGACACCTCACGAGATTCGTAGCTTCCTAAGATTAGCAGGCTACTACCATCGTTTTATACAAGATTTCTCCAAAATAGCCAAGCCTATAACTCATCTGCTCAAGAAAGAAGTCAAATTCTTATGGACAGATGAATGCGAACAAAGCTTTCAAGAATTGAAGAAGAGGTTGACCACCACCCCAGTACTAGCCGTCCCAGAAGCAAACAAGGAGTATACTATCTATACGGACGCATCAAAGAAAGGACTAGGTTATGTACTGATGCAAGAAGGAAAGGTAATAGCTTACGCCTCGCGACAGCTTAGGCCACATGAAGCAAATTACCCGACACATGGCCTAGAGCTAGCAGCAGTAGTGCACGCATTGAAAATTTGGAGACACCACCTTTATGGAGTTAGGTGTGAAATTTACACCGACCATAAAAGTCTCAAATATTTCTTTGAACAGAAGGATCTGAATATGAGACAAAGAAGATGGCTAGAATTGGTCAAGGACTATGATTGTGGAATCAATTATCATCCAGGCAAAGCCAACGTCATGGCAGATGCCTTGAGCAGAATGGAACAAGCCAAGTTAGGATGTATCCTAACCAAGGAGAATGACTTGGTCAGGGAATTCGAAAGGTTAAGGTTAGAAGTGGTATTTCCACCACAAACCACAGATTTGATCATGGCGACACTCAGTGTTACCCCCGACCTAAGATCAAGGATTGTTAGTATGCAAAGAGAGGATGAAAAATTGGAAAGATTGCGAGTGAAAATCCGTACCGATAAGCTTGAGTCATACCAAGAAGCAGCAGATAATGCATTGATGTTTGAGGGAAGAATCTGTGTACCCAATGATGAGAAATTGAGAAATGAAATCATGAGCGAGGCTCATGACACGCCTTACGCAGCACATCCGGGAGGTACGAAGATGTACCAACATTTAAAAGCAAGATTTTGGTGGGAAGGCATGAAGAGAGACATAGCTTCATTTGTAGAACGATGTTTAGCTTGTCAGCAAGTGAAGGCGTTGCACCAACGACCTTATGGCAAATTACAACCGTTAGCAATTCCAGAATGGAAATGGGACCACATAGCTATGGACTTTGTCACTGCTTTGCCAAAGTCGAATAAAGGGAATACCGCCGTTTGGGTGATCATAGATAGATTGACGAAAAGTGCTCACTTCATACCGATTCCTATTACGCATGGATCTGAAAAGTTAGCTCAAATATACATCCGTGAGATAGTACGTTTGCACGGAGTTCCAATGACGATTACCTCCGATAGAGATACAAAATTCACCTCACGTTTTTGGATGAGCTTACACAGGGAATTGGGTACTAAGTTGAATTTTAGCACAGCTTTTCATCCACAGACGGATGGACAGTCTGAAAGAACTATACAAGTTTTGGAAGATATGATTCGGACTGTAGTGTTAGATAGAGGAGCTCAATGGGAACAAGTGTTACCCCTGATTGAATTTGCCTACAATAATAGTTTCCAAACGACTATTAACATGGCACCATATGAAGCCCTCTATGGAAGAAAATGTAGATCTCCGCTTTATTGGGATGAAGTAGGAGAAAGAAAAGTGTTAGGTCCTGACGCAGTGGAAGAAATGATCACAACTGTGAGACAAATTCGGCAACGAATTAAAGAAGCCCAAGATCGTCAAAAATCTTATGCCGACACTAGACGCACAGAGATTCAATTCGAAGTGGGAAGTAAGGTCTTTTTGAAAGTTTCCCCTTCTCGAGGGATTCACCGATTCGGTATAAAAGGAAAGCTCAAGCCTAGATTTATAGGCCCATACGACGTATTAGAAAGAGTAGGCCCTGTTGCCTATAGACTCGCGTTACCTCCAAATTTCGCTAATGTTCACAATGTCTTTCACGTGTACGCAGTTGAGAAAATACGTGTTTGACCCGAAGCATGTTATTCATCGAGAGGATATATCTCTTGAACCGGACCTGAAATATGAAGAAAGACCCGAAGCTGTGTTGGATAGAAAGATCCAACAATTGAGAAATAAGTCAATTGCCTTAGTCAAAATACAATGACGACATCACGGGCAAGAAGAAGCAACTTGGGAATTGGAGGATAAAATGAAGAAAAAATATCCAGAGTTGTTTCCCGAAGGTGAGATTTCAAATTTCGGGACGAAATTTTTTTAAGGGGTAAGGATGTAACACCCCGTATTTTGAGAAGCTATTTGTGCCCTAGCTCGTATTTAAATTGAGTTTTAAATAGTAGCTAGAGGAATTATGCACGTGGGCGAATAAATGAGATAAGAATTATTTTTTAGAATTATAGAAGGCGATATTATTTTTCTCGGGTCATATAAATTTATTATTGAGAAACCCATCTTCGCCCTATATTTTTATTGAGATATCTATGTGATATTAATATTTTACGTGGTAGAATATTCACATATGATTTTTGATGCATCGTTATTATGATATTGTAATATCATAATTGAGATAAGTTTTTCCCACACGGAGATAAATATATTTCCGTGGGATATATTCCTACACACTAAATTAGTGATGTAAGTCATTCAAGCATATATGTATATATTTATCTATATCTCTCTCACTCTCTCTCACTCTCTCTATCCCTCGATCTCTCTCTCTATCTCTCGATCTCTCTCACTCTCTCTATCCCTCGATCTCTCTCTCTATCTCTCGATCTCACTCTTTCCCTCTCGGTTTCTCTCCCTCACGCAGCCCTCTCTTTTCTCTCTTCTCTCCCTCATTACTTCATTCTTTCCCCCCAATCAATGAAGCCACATGCCACATTAAACACTAACCTAAGTAGCTAACCTATCTAGCCAAACATAATCCCCATTTTTAAGCTCTCACAACACATGCACACCTTCCTCTCATATCTCTCTCTCTCGTCCCTCACTCTTCTCTCTTCTCTCCCCCTCTCTTCTCATTCTCTATTCACCTCACCTCATGACATCCTCAACCATTACTTCTTCATTTACTACAAGATTGGGCTTTAATGGAAAGATCACACATGCACATGCAGATCTCTCCCTCTCCCCCCCTCATACTCGGCTCTCTCTCCCTTCTCTCTCCTCTCCTTCTCTCTTCTCATTCTCCTGCACCATTAAGAGGGTGACATACTCACCATTTATCATCCCATTTAATTGCAAGATACACATTGAATGAAGCAATCACTCCATCACATCATCTCATCAAAGCTCATCAAAGCAAGCTTCCCTCTCTCCTTTTCTACTCCCTTCGGCAGCCCCCTCCCCTCCTCACTCCACCACACTTCTCTCCTTGTTTCACCATTTTTGGAAAGGATTAAGGAAGCCAAAAGTGCTACACTCACACCAAGCTATCAAGTGTGCTTCAATCTTCATGCACAAGCTCCAAGAGGCCTACGCATCACCTTCTACTCCACCTCCATTGATCTTGTTGGTAGCAACCTCAATCCTCCTCTTATGTTATATATATATTTTCCATGATGTATAAGCATGTATATTGAGGTATATTGAAGCATGATAGTCCCCTCTCTACTCTTGTAATTCTCGAAATTTTGATAAAAGAGAGCATGGTGAATTCTTTCAACTTCCCACTACCTTCATGTGCTCATACACCTCTACATGTTAGATGCATGAGAGGAAGAGATATGTTTCTTGCGAACCCTTGAAAGGGCTATATGTGTTGATAAGTGAAGCATGATGAGTTCTTAGTAAGAAAATGCATGAGAATGATGGTGAAAGTATAGATCTATGATGATATGTGTATATATTATAATTTCAACCATTTCGGAAAGTTTTCTTACGTTCTGGACTGAGCAGTCGAGGAGGTTTCCCTCGTCCAAAAATCCTAAAAATTTTATAGTGTGTAGATATATGTGTCTTGAGGACACTGGTAAAAGGTCAAGTCATTTGGACTTCGTTTACTATCTTTTTAAAGTATAAATCTTTTACCGCGCTTTTCCGCCGGAAAGATTGAAAGGCAGTCCCTAGAGTCACACTTTTCAGTGACTTTCAAAAATATTCAGCCTCCCAAAGTTTTATGGGAGAAAGATACATGTGTTTTACAGACGCATGTCAAATTTCAAAGCATTCGGACAACATTTACTATTTTTCAAAAATCCTAACTTCCAGTCGTGCAAAACTGCCGAATCTGGTAGACTGTGGGAAAACACCCATATCTCTTAAACCACTTGGAGTTTTTCACTCTACTTTTTTTTAAACGAAACTAGACTCAAAGAGGTTTTCATCGGTATAAGTCTAGAATCCAGGAGGTTCCTGAGTTAAAGCAGTTTATTCGTTAAAGTTGAGACAGAACAGAATGTTAAACTGGTAGTGTCCGAAAATTTTACCTTGATTTTGTGTTAAGCATTTTTAAAGAGCTTTGGTGGAATTATACACCATGATATGGCATGAAAATGCTACTAGAAAGTTTTTAAATATTTTTCAAGGCTTACATGAATATATGAGAATTTCCCTACAAGGAAAAAGATTTCAAGTTCATAGAATGACTTTTAAGTCATTTGACTATTGAGATAATTCATTTATATTATATGGATTAATTGAGTATTTGAAGCATGAATGACTATGTGATTTACATGAATGCTATTTACCTAGGATTGAGAGTCTTTAATTGGATAAGATATCCAATTAATTTGGGAAGTCCAAATTGGGTAAATAGTAGACCAGTTATAAGATGAGATTAAGCATTGATGCAAGCATAAGTATTGAGATATTAGTTAGATGAAATTCTAACTAGAGTTTATTTTGTCACATGGCAATCTAAACCACGTGGGCCACCAAAGGTTCGAGTGACAGCCGGCGTTAGTACGACCCCGAGCGTTGTGTCATCGACTCCTGAGACAGGTGGGCTTTATTCTAACTCTATTATGGCAAGCTACCATAATAATGAGTTCAAATGCAAAGTATTATGAAAATAAAGCATGATGAAGCATTATTGATGAGTACTATGAAAATGAAGCATGTTGAAGCATTATTGATGCATATTAT
This sequence comes from Salvia miltiorrhiza, assembly GCF_028751815.1. Classification (NCBI taxonomy): domain Eukaryota; kingdom Viridiplantae; phylum Streptophyta; class Magnoliopsida; order Lamiales; family Lamiaceae; genus Salvia; species Salvia miltiorrhiza. The sequence continues at coordinate 42,360,593 of NC_080391.1, forward strand.
GAAAATTGTCATCTTGCCATATATATATTATTGATGAGAATGAGATATGGTATGTTGCCTCTATGAAAGACATGATTATGATCATGATGCAAGATATCGGCCTTTGACTGATCTAGATGACAGTAAAGGTTTTGTGCGCAGAGGTGATCGTGAGCCGTCTCTAGTCGGCCGGTCACGGTGATTTGAAGGAGGCCTCCTTCTCTTCACCTAGTATATATGTATATGAGTTCTCATAGTTGGCACATACCGTGAATATAATGTCTGCAGACTAATGATATTATTACGATGATGCAAATGAGTTTATGACAGAAAAACGTGAACAGGTATTTTAAATCTCATGTAAATCCTGTTGATGCATTGAAAAGGGCAAGATTGACATATAGCTCTAAGAGCAAGATTTCAATTATTTCCGGCATGAGTCCATTGAGTGCTTTTTGGTACTCAGCCCTGCATGTATTTCTAAATGTGCAGGTCTAGCTTGGCGCGAGGATGGGTGAAGGCTGTTGGGATTGTCAGTTGGCTGTGTCTTCCAATGTCTCACACTTATCTTATTATCTTGACTCTATAAGTAATTAAACTCCCTGCTATATGTCTTCACACATATAGTAACGCATCTCGCTGCACAACTCTGATGAAACTCCTTATTTAATTCGCTTATGCCTGTAATATCCCATAAGGGAAATACTTCTCAAACCCTTGCTAAGTTTCAATTGCTCAATTATGTTTACTTAAGCTGGTAATTATTTAGTCTTAACATCTTTCTTGAAAATGAGTAAAGTTTGCATTTGCTTCCGCTAAAACAAGATGTATTTCTATTTCTTTCACTATTTCTTTTATTAGTCGTACGATACTTGGTATACGCTATCACTGGCTATATCGGGCTGCGACAAATTCTTACAATTTTACCCTTTTAACTTACACTATTTATTCATAATCTACTTAACAATACCCTCAATGTGGGACCATTTCTCCACTATCATTACTACAAACAGCTTTTTATTAAAATCCGTGCTGGAGTCAACCATGCATAATTTTGGGGACGGAGGGAGTACTTCCCCCGTTCCATAATAAAGTATTATATTTTTCATTTTCGTTCATCCCATAAGAAAATATTACTTCTATTTTGGGAAATGACTCTACTTTATCTTCTTAACAAAAACCACAATTAATTCAACCACAACCACTCATTTTCATTCAACACATTATCTATCAAACTTTTCTTTAAATCTGTGTCATCCCATATGTGATACTCTCTTACGGGACTGAGGGAATATTTTGTAAGTTGTCATTAATTTTTTAGTGATTATGAATATTTTTTAAAATAATTTATGTATATAATTTTGATGTGGACAAAAAATTGCATTTCAGGAATATCGGAGTGATGACGGGTAAGATCCTCATTAGCGCATGCTACTACACTTGACGTTCACTTTTACATGATATTTATTATTATAGGGAATAACTAACAGCACAGGTGCGGTGATGAACTCTGAAGTAATTAAGGCGGATTGTGCCCGAACAACGCAGATCGAAAGTCTATCCAAGTTCTGCGCAACACCCTGAAGATGCACCGGCCCAACACTTTGAAGATTCATCGGCGTAGCACCTCGAAAAAAGACTTGTACAGATCCTTGTAGAAGAGCCTGTGTAATTAGTCCGAAGGCATACCTGCGCAGGTTATCAACCACCCTCTGTTAAAGATGAAAAAACTACAAGATCGTTAAGAAAGGATAATCAAAAGTGACAGTAACACCGGGAGGACGTTCGTGCATGAGGAGTGCGTGTGAAGGAGAAAAATACCACTGTACCCCTTCCCTTTGCAATGTATATAAATACCATACCAGTCATTGTGATCAGATACTCTCTCACTCTAATTTTCAACAAATATCTTTATGTACTTGTGAATATTGTGCTCCAAGAAACCATTTCGTCTCTGTGAATTTACACCATCCAGGTCCATCTTCATCACTTTATATTATGATTATGGTGTTGATGAAAGTGGATTTTATCTACTGGCGCCGTCTGTGGGAAACTCTGTGATAAGGCGTGAGTTTAGATAGGTTTTTGTGTTCTGTTCTTCTTGTTCTTGAGTGGGAATTTGTGATGTTTAAACATGTTTTTGAGGTAGATCTCCCGATATATGTTCGGGTTCATGTTTTTGGATTTTTACGTTTGAGTTCTCATATGTTGTGTTGGGATCTTTCTATCTGCTCTGTTCATAAGATGATGGGTTCATAGGATGAGATGTGGGGTGTTTAACATGTTTTTAGGGTGGATTTTGGGACGTGCATCTTTCTCATGTTTTCTGAGTTTTATGCTTAAGTTTTGTGCATGCTCTGTTTGCGAAATGGTGTATCCATAGATATGTTGAAAGTGAAGGTAATATAAGAGTAATGACACGATTTGTGGCGTATGCTCAGTTGAAAGTGTTGAGGCGCAGTTAAGCCTTTTCTCTTTGATAATCTGTTTACTAATGTTTGTTCTTTTTGGAGGATGATTTGTTCACGTATAATATGTAATTGTGGTTACGATCTCTTGGTTGGATTAAGAAAAATGGTTAATCTTCATAAGTGGTGCTGATATATTTTCAGAGATTATGGCTGATTATGGTGTAGAGGGGTAGGGTTTTTTTGGGTTTATTTCCCAGAAAGATCCATTGTTTCTCATGAACATCCTTAAGAAGGGATTTCTACGTATCTTTTCTTATTGGAAAATCCGTACTGTTGATTCGGAATCTTGTTATGGGCCGAAGTTTATGGATTTCTATAGGCTTTATTTCTCAGTTAATAATTATGATACAAAAAGAGGGTGTCAAACGGCACAGCCAACCTGCGCAAGAATCTCTGCGCAGTAATAATTTTATATATTTCTCTATCTTATTGATTTACACCATCCAGGTACTGATCATGGGGACCAATGATCCTCATCGGGACCTCACCAAAGAATTTGACAACATAGCAGGGAACACCGAGAACAAGAAATCAGGGACTTCTTCGGCACAAGGGGTCGATCTCTCCGAGCTTATGCCACCTGGGTTCACTACTGTTAATAACACTCCTTCTCCAGGGCTAAATATGACTACACCAGGAATAGGGCAGTCTCTAGTTGGGCCGTCGGCGCAGGACAACGCAGTTTCTATTCCTGAACCGAGTTTAATCAACATCACAATAACAGAACAGATGATGGCTATGCTTAACTACGCTACCTTGCGCCAAATGATAGGGATGTCACTTCCTCCGATAACACCGGTAACACCTCGAGAAGAGAAACAAGCAATCCACAAAGAACAAGGGACCACTATCGCACTTGCGCGGGAAAGGGATTCGAAGGCAACGCTACTTCAAAACAAGTTACCCAAAGAGGAGGGGAAAAACTTGATTAGGGAAAAAGGAAAAACAATCGCAAATTTATTACATCAAGTGTGGAAATTGAGGACGTAGGTGATTCAACTAGTGGAACTACTCCACGACAGAGCTTGGGTAAGCAAAGGGAAAACACTAGGCTAAAAGAAAAGGTGCCATTCCTCAAAAGCCAATTGAAAAGTTTTGAAACGGAACTTAGAGAGGATGCGCAAGAGGAACGAAACGAAATCTCTGATCATGAAGAACAACTACTTAACCAAAGGGACGAACCACGAAGGAAAAGCCGGCGCAGGTTTACGAGAACCATCACTTCAAGGGGTAGGGAAGGATACAACACCACTAATCGTCTGATACCCATGCTTATGTAAGCCCTTTCTCCGGCTAAATCTTACTGGAGCCACTCCCCATCAACTATAGACCAATATCATTAGATTATGATGGGACCATAGATCCCGAAGTACATATAGCGCGGTTTGAGGGCCTAGCTACACTACATCAATACGTTGAAGGCATCAAATGCAGGATCTTCGCAACTACTCTCTCGGGGATGACCCAACATTGGTTTCATAATCTAAAAAGGGATTTCATTCACTCATTTGGGGACCTTTATCTCATGTTTATGAGGCAATTCTCCAGTTACAAGCAGGTGGGGAGGACTGCCATATCTTTAATGGATATCAAACATGAGCCACACAAAACAAGTACTGAGGGAATATGTAGCCCGGTTTAATGTAACGGCGCTGGATATACTGGAGATAGAATCACAGATTAAGAGGTATGCGTTTGTTAAGGAGTTGAAACTGGGGCCTCTCTTTGATGCGCTACAGATAACACCACCACGAGATTTTCATGATATCATGGCCATTCTACCTGGATACTCACAATTGGAGGATGCCAAAGCAGCAAGAAAAGCAAATTAGACAAGCATCGATCAAAGAGGACTGAAAACAACGCAGAATACAATGATAAGCAATATCAAAAGGCGCCATTCAAGGGATTGCCACCACAGGTACCATTTATGGCAGTTGAAACACGGACTCCTTCACCTAAGGTTGCGCAAGAAGACAAACGTGAGAAATGTGGGAATGATTTGCACAATCGCATTCCCCTGAATAGACCTGCAGATGAAATATTCCACCTCATTAAGGATGAGAATTGGTTTCGAGCTCATTGGAACTATGTGCAAGGTAATCCAAAACTAGGAAAGAACAATCTACTGTGTGAGTATCACAATGCGTATGGACACCCGACAGCGCAGTGCGGACATCTAAAACACCAATTGAAAATCTTGGTGAGAAAAGGGTTATTGGATATATTCATTGATGGGGCTCCCGGAGAAGCACCCAAGGAACAGCGCAATGGTAACAACGATCGCGGGCGCGATGAGAGGGAAAGAAGAGGGGGATATGAGGAGCGAAGAAATGACACGGGTAATAGGCGTGATGGAGAACAAAGACAATTAGCTCCCCAACGACCTCCTTTTCGAAGGGAAGTCCATATGATAACTGGGAAAAATGGTATTCCTACGTCTAAGAGGGCGAAGAAACAGATTCCTAGAGCAGTGCAGACGGGATATTATGATAAAACAGTAATGACAGTCAACAGCGCAGCTGACGAACCTACCATTTCATTTGGACCGAAAGATGCTAGATCTTTAATATATCCACATGACGACGCACTGGTATTCTCGGCCGAAGTAGCGGCCTGCTTGATTCATCGAATATTTGTTGATTCAGGCAAGCGCAGTCAATATTTTATATTTGGAATGCTGGAAAGCTATGGGACTTGAAGCTACCATTGAACCAACGAATGCCCCTCTATATGGATTTTCAGGAGAATTGGTGATGCCGGTTGGGATGGTAGAATTACCAGTTACCATGGGGCGCTTAGGTGAGAGCAAAACCAAGATAATTCGATTTCTAATCATTGACGCTTCGAGGTCTTCATATAATATAATCTTGGGGTGCCCCGCTTTAAACACATTCAAAGTAGTTGTCTCTACGCTCTACTTAAAAATGAAGTTACCCTTGGATGAAGTGCGAATTGGGGAGATATGGGGAGATCAGGCTACTTCCCAAAAATGCCATGTACAAGGTTTAACCCAGCACGCAGAGCAGAAGAGAGAAAGAACTTTGGGTGAACCTAGCATTACGAAGAAAGGAAAAGTGGGAGCAGTCACGGCTACAAGCGCCAGAGCAAAAGGAGATGTTGGCATTAAGGCAGGGGACCGAAAAACAACCGCTAGTCTCCACGAGTGATGCTTGCCTACTCATTAAACTCTTCGCGGATAGAGAGGGATATACAACGAAAATCGAGGCTGGAATGACACCGAAACTACAAGAAGAAGTAACTGCCTGCCTGCGCAGGAACACTGATGTGTTTGCTTTTAGCACAACAGATTTAAAGGGGATTGATAGGGACCTAGCCGAACATTGCTTAAATATGGATCCAAACAAGACACTTCGGGGTAGAAAAAGATGCAGCCATTCGAGAGCAGGTGCAAAGTCTCCTGGACGCGTGACATATTACTGAGGTACAATATCCAGAATGGGTATCTAATGCGGTCATGGTTGAAAAGAAAATCAAAGTATGGAGAATGTACGTTGACTTCAGAGATCTCAACGCGGCTTGCCCGAAAGATTGTTATCCACTTCCTCGAATAGACCAACCGGTGGATACCACATCAGGGTGTGAATTACTTTTCATGATGGATGCTTTCCAGGGATATCATCAGGTGAAAATGCACCCAAACGACGTGATTAAAACAGCTTTTGCGGTCTGCGCAGGAGTGTTCGGGTGGTTAAGCATGCCCTTTGGTCTCAAAAATTCTAGGGCTACGTATCAATGCATGATGGATCGAATCTTTAAAGAACAAATGAAGAGGAACATCTCAGTCTACGTTGACGATATGCTGGTGCGTAGCGTCAAAGCTAATACACATGTGGAGGATTCAGGAAGAACTTTTTTCGGTGGTGCGAAGGAACAAACTCATGCTCAACCCGGCGAAGTGTACTTTTGGGGTTCAGTCACAAAAGTTCTTGGCTTACAAGGTCACACCAGAGGGGATCGAGGTCAATGCAGATAAAGTCAAAGCTATCTTGAACATGACTGCGCTGTGGGATGTTAGAGAAATCCAAACACTTAATGGGACAATAACTGCTGACTCAACTCAAAACACCTAATGAATTGACTCGCAATCGTACGAGGTCAATTGCAGTGGAATAAGCTAACCCAAGTCGTCTCTCTAAGAAGGCTAAATAGAGTGTTCTCTCAGTGTTGCACACACATAACAGAAAATAAACCTAAACACTCTAATCAAGATTTTAGGGCTGACTCTTCTCTCTTTATCTAGCGCGTAATTAAAATAAATCATGTAACTTATCTAGGCAAGAAATAAAGCAAGTAAAATTATCTAAGGCAAGAACTAAAATAATACGCAGGAATAAAAAGTATGGAAATCTACGCTAGGGTTCTTGAGGAAAAACAATAATTCATTAAACTAATTGTGCAATATAAATAACAATTATCTAGACAGGGAAGAAATTAATAATAAGAATAAATCTAAAGAGCATCCGGAAGAAATAACAACTACGGTATTGAAATCATAAATCTAGAGTTTATCTAAGCAATAAATAGAAACTTACAGTAATTGATGATAACTGGAAAAGAATCTCTGACTACTAATTGTTCTAGGCGTAAGAATGAAATAAGAAAATGAATAAACCCTAACTAAGAAACTAGCGTCTATAACGATGGCTAGAACTGCCTCTGGAAAAGTGTAAGTGTGAGTGTGCCCTAGAAAAATGAGAAGTCAGCCTTTTATAACCCCGAATGTAAATATGCCTTTCTCTTCTGATTATTGAACTGGGACACGTGGCATATATTGATTGGAGCCTAAGAGCTCGAGCGTTTGGAATGAGGAACTCGACCGCGGGGATTTGAGGCTCGGGCGAGAAAGGCTGGACGCCCCTCGGGCATTGGAAATTCGGCGCGCCCACTGAAAGGCGCAGCTCGGGTGATGGGCTGAAGGCCCTCGACCGCTGGAAGGTGCTCGGGCGATGGCGGAGTGCCTATGGGCGCGGAGAATAGCCATCGGGAGCTGGAATTCTGCAACGGGCGAGGGAGAAGGCCAGCAGGCAAGGGAAATAGCCAGCGGGCGAGGAAAAACGCGCATCTTGGTCGCGGGAAATACCCAGCGCCCGCTGGGTCGCTCACGCGTCGACTACACTGTGCGATGTTTTTGTTTCTGCCCGTTCTCCCTCTTTACAAGTCCAATTTTGGATCCGTTTTCACCTGCGAACTCCTATCGAGATGAGCTACGATTCTTGTGAAGACTAATCAGCCAAATTCGAACTCTATATTTTTCTACTAATTAATCAATTAAAGTATCCAATCCTAAGGCAACAAAACAAGCACATAAGCTCAGATCAATCAATTACTGAGTGAACGAGACCAAAAATATAAACTCATAACACACCTAAACACCCATATAAACATCACAAAATAGGACTAAATAACCCCCCCCCCCCCCACACTTAGCTTTTTGCTTGTCCTCAAGCAAAATCCATATGAATCAAATAAAGAGGTGGTTCCACGATGCTCATTTCGAACCAAACATTTAACAAGCCAATTCAAGATTTTTCCCAAAAAACACATGTCTCTAGATGATGCAGATACTTAGGGTTGAAGAAACAACACGACTGTAAACAAATGATTCGGTCAGACCCAATTCTCAGCTAGAAGTGAATTCCCTAATGTGATCGCCTTTATAATCAGTATCTCACTTTTCACAATATTTTGTGTTTTCTTTAGAAGTTCTTTCTTTAATTTCAACAGTTAAGCTAAGATTCGTGAAATAAAGTCTTCTGGAGGTAATCCAAACTCATAGATTTTCTAGAGTAGTAGAGACTCAGAGCTGTCAAATATCCCAGAGTTCAAAAACTTCACACAAATAGATACGATTGTAGGCAATCACACTGATAACACTCCCTCTAGCATCTACCGGACAAATCACGTTTCAATTGTTTACAAAAGCATTGCAACAAAAAAACACATAATTTATTTGCACCAACAAGAAACATGTATAAAAAGAAAAACCAGAATAACCACCAATCAGCACTAACCCGAAAATCACATTGAAAACCATCACTTCAAAAGATCAATACGGGCAAACTCAATTTCAAACATTCACTAAATGTAGGGGGACCATTTGCCCACCAATTAAGCACAGAAATAAACTCTCCCGCATTTAACCAGAAACTCTCCCCCCCCCCACACTTAGAACAAAGCACAAGAGTGTAAGAGAACACCTCCATGAAGCATTAATGAAGGAGATGAGCTTCTGGAATTCGCGTTACCATGCATTCTTCTTTTTCACAAAAAACTCTCCCAGAAGAACAGAACCTGCATCAAACACCAGAACACAACCAAAATAAAACATCAATAAAACAACAAAAAAAATAGAAACAACAGGAAACTAAGAAGAAAAACATGGGTTGCCTCCCATGCAGCGCTAGTTTTAAAGTCGCCAGCCCGACTTAGAGAAACTCTTAATCAAAATCACATTGAAGCTTTAGCTGCCTTAATCCCTGTGAAAATATATCCTCTTTAATTGTAGCTGCGGGTCCTTCTAATGAGCATACATCGCTCATCGCATTCAAAAATTTCCCAACAACTCTTTTTCGGGAGCCAGATCGCAAACTCCCCTCTTCCTTCTTCTCCAAAGGCAGTATACACTACAATCCTTGCACAACATCATCCTTGTGTTGCAGCACGTCCAGAAATTCTTCTTCAATTGCTGCCTCCTCTTTCCGGTGAGCTGGGAAATTCTTGCATTATTTCTTCCTCATGTGGCAGCTTGTTCAGCGACTTTTCTTCTATGGCCACCTCATCTTACAGGTTATCAAGAGACTCTTGCACATTTTCGTCCTCCTCCTGCATAAAATTATCTTCCTCCTGCAGATTATGAAGAGATTCCTGCACAATACAATTCTCTTCCGCAGGGTCAATTATCTCAACAAAAGAGCAGTTATGCAAATAAAGAGTAGGAATAGTAGGGTTTTTTTTTTTATCAAAAACAGAGAATGTCACCGATCTTCCTGACTCGGCCATACTCAAAGTTCCTGACCCCACATCAATACGGGTCTGAGTAGTGGCCATAAAAGGCCGGTCAAGCAGAACGAGATGGTCGTTCTCTCCTCTAATTTCTTTCCCTGCATCCAGCACCACAAAATTCGCCAACACTTTGATTCCTCTCACCGTGACTTCGACATCCTCCAAAGTCCACTTGGGCTACTAATAGAACCGTCAGCTAGCTGAATTCTCATATCAGTGTACTTCAGCTCGTCTTCCTTCCTGCCCACCTTCTCAAAAATGTCAAACGGCATCAAATTGACTGCCGCACCTAAATCAAGCATACCTGAAACCTCTCCAACTCTTTCCAATCAAATATAAAAAATGAAGCTGCCGGGATGTCCTTGCTTCGTAGAGGTTGGGTTGACTTAACAATGCCAGGCGGCAGAGGCGGATTGGGACATTGGAAAAGCCTTTATAGCTTCCACTGTTTTGCTCATCCACTTTCCCGCGGTCCTTTGGGCATCTTCCTGGACAAGCTCAATAGCATGAGCTTGATGTAGCTGCGGGTTTCTAGCTTGTTGTGGCTGCTGCAACTGATTCAAAGCCCTTGTGAGTTGCCCAACTGTAGTCTCGTGGCGCTTGATGGAAGCACTTTGAGCCTCCATCGCTTGCCTGCTAGCTTGCATAAATGACTGCATTGTGTCCTCCAATGATGGTCCCGAGTGTTGGTACTGCTGCTGCTGGGGCTCGAAATTGTTCTGCTGAGGAAAATTCTACTGTTGTGGCGCAGAAATTTTTTGCTGAGGTGGGAAATACTGCTGCTAATTTTGATATCCCATCTGTTGTGGTCTGTGGAACTGATTTCCTTGATTTGATCCTAATCCTCTAGGAGCTTGATTTTTCCATCTAGAATTTTGTAGACCTTGATTAAATTGGGATCTGTTTGGATATCCTTGAGCAGAATATACTTCTGCTTGTCCTTCTGCTGTGTATTCTCCCATTCTGTGATAATCATTAATTCCATATCTAAAATCTCCACAGATTCCACCGTTTTCTGTATTATGCTCTCTCATAGAAGGAGTCTCCATCTTGCTCATCTTGAGCTGCTGCAATTCTCTCATAATAGTAGCCATCTGTTTTTGCAGCTCGCCAATCGGTGTTACAGCATTCGCTTCAACCCGTTTTCCACAGATCAACTTCTGTTGGGAACTCTCAGCTAGAGTCTGGAAAATCTGATTGAGCTCTTCAGCTGTCTTCCTGGCTATGTTTCCTCCTGCAGTACTGTCCACCATAAATTGAGCAGTCTGAACTAATCCATCATAGAAAAATTGGCTCAACATCACAGGAGGCAGTTCATATTGTGGGCATTGCCGGAGTAGCTCCTGAAATCTCTCCCACGCCTCATGAAAAGGCTTATTTGCTCCTTGGATGAAATTCATAATCTGGGTACGAATTTCCAGCGTCTTGTGATTGGGATAAAATTTCAGCATGAATTTTCCGCATGCCTCTCCCCAAGTTTTGATGGAATTTGTCGGCAGGGATAACAGCCAGGTCCTTGCCCTATCTTTTAAAGCATACCTGAAGCTTTTAAGCTTCAGCTGATCTTCTGTGATATAGAGAGGGAAGGTCTGCACCTGGGTGCAGAAATCTCGGATAAACTTCAGGGCGTCTTCACTAGGCAGCCCGTAGAAGAGGGGCAACAAGTTTAAATCCTGGGGTTTCAGGCTATAATTCCTAACTGCAGTAGGAAGAACTATAGCTGAACTTGTGGCCTCAATGACAGGCCGGGCAAAATCTCCCATGTACCACAGATTTCCTGCAGCCATCTCTTTTTCTTATTTTGCTACAGACTTTTCAGAACGGTCAGAGTCAGATTCTGCAGTATCCTCCAGATTAGTATCTGAATAAAAGTTTTCTGCTCTTTCACAATCTATTTCCACAGAATTGTTTGAACTGGATTCAGACTCCTCCCTGCGGTTTGGAATTAAATCCTTGCTGCAATTTCTAAACACACCACTGGTGCGATTAATATTGTCGTCGTAGGGCACCAATTTCCTTTTCAGACTTCGGCGACCCTACATGCCCAACATTAACAAACGGATCAAACCACCGAAGGGAGAAAATAACTGAATAAAAGGAAAGAAATAAACTAAACACAGAAAACAAAGCAACACAATTAACCGCCTAAAGCCTTCCCCGGCAACAGCGCCAAAATTTGACTCAACTCAAAACACCAAATGAATTGACTCGCAATCGTACGAGGTCAATTGAAGGGAAATAAGCTAACCCAAGTCGTCTTTCTAGGAAGCCTAAACAGGGTGTTCTCTCGTGTTGCACACATATAACAGAAAATAAACTTAAACACTCTAATCAAAGATTTTAGGGGCTGACTCTTCTCTCTTTATCTAGCGCGTAATTAAAATAAATCATGTAACTTATCTAGGCAAGAAATAAAGCAAGTAAAATTATCTAAGGCAAGAACTAAATAATACGCAGGAATAAAAAGTATGGAAATCTACGCTAGGGTTCTTGAGGAAAAACAATAATTCATTAAACTAATTGTGCAATATAAATAACAATTATCTAGACAGGGAAGAAATTAATAATAAGAATAAATCTAAAGAGCATCCGGAAGAAATAACAACTACGGTATTGAAATCATAAATCTAGAGTTTATCTAAGCAATAAATAGAAACTTACAGTAATTGATGAGAACTGGAAAAGAATCTCGGACTACTAATTATTCTAGGCGTAAGAATGAAATAAGAAAATGAATAAACCCTAACTAAGAAACTAGCGTCTATAACGATGGCTAGAACTGCCTCTGGAAAAGTGTAAGTGTGAGTGTGCCCTAAAAAAATGAGAAGTCAGCCTTTTATAACCCCGAATGTAAATACGTATTTCTCTTCTAATTACTTAACTGTGACACGTGGCATATATTGATTGGAGCTTAAGAGCTCGAGCGTTTGGAGTGAGGAACTCGACCGCGGGGATTTGAGGCTCGGGCGAGGAAGGCTGGACGCCCCTCAGGCGTTGAGAATTCAGCGCGCCCGCTGGAAAGCGTTGCTCGGGCAAGGGGCTGAAGGCTCTTGACCACTCGAAGGTGCTCGGACAATGGCGGACTACCATCGGGCGCGGAGAATAGCCATCGGGCACTGGAATTGTGCAACGTGTTGGATTTGTATACTGAAAGCAAGAACGTTTTATGCTTGTATACAATGTTTCCTAAGTTCACTATCTAATCTCCTATCTGATTGTGTTCATGATTGCATATGTATGTTCTTTATCTCTATGTAAGTAGATTATATGGTGTGTTGTAGATCACAGAAGACCATATAATTGGAATAACCTTAAGAGATATAATATGATCACAGCCGAAATAACTCTAGGACAAGTTATTGGTTTAGGCTGCAGTATAGATGGAAGTAGTTTGTCTTGGCTACTTGTCTATACTGGTACGTCATTACGTATTGATAGGACCACAGTTGAGATGTATTCTTCTATCTGACTTAAGTGAAGAATCAAGATCTCGGTGACTTATAAGATCTTAATACTAATAAGTATTCAGATATATATGTTAATTCGTATATCACTTTGACTTACTATGGGTGAAAGTTATATACTAACTCGAGTACTCTGTATCTTGGGTGATAGCGGTTAATATATGATATTTGATTATCTGTATTAGTACCCGTATCCGGTATAGGATAATGACATCCCCTTAAGGAGCTCAATAAGGTTTATTGCGCTAAACCCTGCAGGTTGATTAAGTTCAGGCGCAATAATAAAGTTTGAGTGGTACTGCTTAAGGAATTATTAAGAGATTAATTAATTTAAGCTGTCAGAGCTCTAATTAATTAATGGATGTCGGATATTTTAAATACGGAGATTTGATAAGTCTAAATACAAGCCCCGACTCATCACCGGCAATAAAGGGGTAAGTCAGTATCGGTTCTCTAGTGGAATGAACTGATATTTATAAATTAATTATGGTCTGGGCTGACCATAGATAAATTAATTTATTTGAGGCCCATCTTTATTCCTTGTATCTGGTCCCTGGGCTGGCCCAATGTCTCCTAGCCCAAGTAGGGCAGATTTTCGGCCCTCACTCAATAACTGGCGCCCCCTCTCAGTTTCTGTATTATTAAATACAGCTGTCAGCTCTCAGGAAAATACACTGATAAAAATTAGGGTTTTGAGAGCAGAAAGAGAGGCGCAGAACGTGAGGTGATTTTCTGTCTTGGGAATTTCCATAGCTCGTTGTCCATCCAACGTTGGGAATTGAGCGGGATACACAGTCGAGAAGATCAGAGCTGGAGTCAGATTCTCGCAGGAAACAAAGTTCTGGCAGTCTCCGTAAAACGGCCATAACTTTCTCCCCAGAACTCCGATTCAGACGAATCAGGCGGCCACGGAAAGCTCTCTCGAAGACGAAGAAGTCGTATTTCTGGGCGAAATACGATTTGAGGACGTTTGAGGCTTCAAACGAAGGCTTGAAGCTGACTGGTCTGTTCAGATACGAATCTGCGAATTCTTCTGAATTCTTCAGGTATTTCTGAACTCCAACGTGCAGCTGTTAAATTCATAGGAGCATGTTAGGATTAATCGTTGTATGATAAATTAATAATAACCAAGAAACGATCATCGGGCAAAGCGGAACGTTAATTCAGTTTAATATTCCTATAATTGGTATCAGAGCCCAGGATTAATTTCTTGGCTCTATTATTAATTTATGTACGATTAATAATGTGCGTTGTTTTTACTGCTGTTGTTCTTCGTGGTCTGTTGATTCGTGGGGTACGTCGTTTTGACGTTGTAATCGTTTTTCCACCACGAGAAAATCCGTGGTTAGATTAGGATTTCAAATTGTATTTGTTTTTCCTTTGTAATCTGTAATTGTGGAAAACGAAACGAAGACGACGACGAATCAACATCGAAGAACGGAGGTTGGCTGCGTACGGGACCGGGCAGATGGGGCTGCGGGCGCCGAGGGGCTGCGCGCGCGCGGGTGCTCGCACGCCGTGCACAGCGTGCCCAGTCAGGCGCTACGCGGCCGCTGCTACTCTCGGTGCTGGATGCTGTGCGAGGAGGTGGGCTGGTGGCGAGGCGAGGCAAGGCTGGACGGGGGCGAGCAGGGGCTGTGCGCGCCCAGGGCTGTGCATGCGCGCTTTGCGCGCTGCGCGCCCGGCGGGCGTCGCGAGGACGCTGCTGCCGAGCTGCTGCCTGTGCGCCGAGACCGCCGAGACCAGGTGCCCAGGCTGCTGCTGCTGCTGCTTGCACCAGGAGGCTGCTGCGTGCGCCGGGCAGCTGCTCCTCGCCGGGGCTGTGCGCCTGCTGTGGCTGGTGCCGAGGGCTGCTCCAGCTGCTGTCAAGAGCAGGTGGCGGCGCCGCCTAGGGGATCCCAAACCCTAGGTGGGGCGAGTTTTGTCAAACCCTAGGGGGCCCAAACCCTTTTTTCCTACACGGGCTTGATAGGAGATGTTCGGGCCAGTTTTGTTTTTGTTTTTATTTCTTTTCTGTTCTTTGTAATAGATTAGAAATATGGGGTTCCACGAATGGGTCACGAAGAACTTTATTCTTTTAATTTTGTTCTTTGCATGTCGTGGTGTTAATCCTTTATGCTCTTTGCATGCTGTTTTGTCTTTGCTTGTTAATATGTGTTTATTAACTGCGCTTAGACAAGCATGCTAGGTTTATCATTTTCTTAAGCATGTTTTTAGAATTCTGCGAGCATGTTTTACATGTTGCGTTCTAGATGAGCATGTTTAGGATTATGTGTTGAGCATGATCAAACCTTTTGAAAGAAAAAAAGACTAAGCTTGATAATTTTATGGTTGATTAAAAATTATTTAGATTTCCACAAGCGGTCTCTAGACAAAGTGATTAGCGATGTGAGTAAACGTCCACCCCACGTGGCTTACTTCATGTTTGTTCTTTCATAAGTTTGTCAGATGAGGTTTCTATAAAAATATTTAAATCCATTAAAGCAGTGGGAGTTATGCAGTAACGGTCCACCCCACGTGGCTTACTTGTATAATTTTCACGAGTACTTTAGAGGATGGAATTAAATAAGATAACTAAGAAATTAAATTGAATGCGGCATGGTCCGAGTGAGTATGTCAAATTCGAGAATTTAATTTCAAAGTTAAATTGTGGATATTTCTTATTAATTTTTATTCTTAAAATTATGTAGACCTCCACATGCGGTCTCTAGACAAAGTGTTTAGCAATATGAGTAACGGTCCACCCCACGTGGCTTACTTCGTATTTGTTTCTCATAAGTTTGTCAGAAGAGGTTTCTATAAAAAATATTTAAACCATTAAAGTAGTGGGAATTATGCAGTAACGGTCCACCCCACGTGGCTTACTTGTGTAATTTTCACAAGTACTTTGGAGAATGGTATTAAATAAGATAACCAAGAAAATTAAATTGAAAGCGACATGGTCCGAGCGAGTATGTCAATTTCGAGAATTTAATTTTCAAGGTTAAAATGTGGTCATTGCTTAGATATCATATCAAGTACAATGTACAACTCCCCCACGGAGTCCCTTCTTGATGATGATATGGTCTAGTTAAGGTGCCAACTATTAATTTCTTTTGTCAAAAGGTTAAGTTGACATGGAAATTAAATGACTAGGTGAATAGTCTGGTTGAGGAGTTCGTGTGTAACTGTCCACCCCACGTGGCTTACATATGGAATTCTTTGAGCCGTTGGAGGTTTCATTAATATTGTTTTATCAAAAGGTTACAATATTATTGTTACGAATTATGTGCTTTATGTTCGTTACTTTCAGATATGTCTATGTCTCTTATTGTTTTTATTCTTACACAAAGTCTTTTAACCGGTCCACATATATAAAATGGAAACGCAGTTTTGGTTTTTTATCTTTATCACAAATTAACACAAGTTTTCTTTGTGTTGCTTACTACTCCACGTTCTTATGGTCCGAACAATGAGTCAACTGATGAGAAAAAGGAATTACATAAAAGGTGGCATAAGACGAATAATATGGCTATATGCTATATTATGAGTATAATGACACAAACCTTGTAGCTTCAACATCAGGGCATGGATGATGCTATTAGCATCATGCTGAATCTTAAGAAAGTGTTCGGAGAGTCGGACTGAGCTGCTCATTTAAATTTAATGAGAGTAATCTTGTTATTTTTATGAGTGAGTACAGCTCAGTGCACGAGCATGTCATGCAAATTTTGACGGACTTGACTTGCTCAGTGGGAGTATCGACGGTGAGGCAAAAGTCGATATTATCCTGAACTATCTTCCCAAGTCTTTTAATTAAGAACTTCCGCCTCAATGCTGTTATGAGCAAGAAAGATACTTCTTTTGAGTTACTCTAGTTACGGCTAAGGAAGTTGTGGGAAAGAGATGTGCAAGCACTTGTTATTGCCAAAGGTGAGCCATCTTCTTCGTCGAATGACGGGAAGAAGAAGGGTCCAAGGGGTAAGAAAGACAAGGGAAATAGTGGGAGTAGTAGTGTGATAAGATTGAGTATTGGAAATTTCTTCTTTCAATACTCAAGGCAAAGGGTTAAGGTACTTCACTTGCTATAGTAACTGAGACATGTCAGCTCGTTTTCTACTCAGTTGTGAGTAGTGGATAACGAGAGAAACTGATAATGATTGTTACATCTTGCATGGCTTTTTATAAGCTGACAAGGAAGCTGAGAAGTGATGAGATGATAGTCTTCATAGGCAACGTGACTAGAGTCGCAGTTGTTGCAATTGAAGACTTGTCTTTGAGTCCTAAAGACATAGTTTAGTTTTTGAGAGTTCCTTATCATGTTCCAAAATTTTGAATAGATGGATCTTATGTCATTTTTGATAATGGTGTTTTTTTATCATAAGAAATGACAAGGTTGTCTATTCTAGTATTTTGAACATCTCTCTTCATACTATAACTTGTCTACAAAATACCTTTATATTGCATTTACATCATCGAACAAAAGAAAGAGAAAAGTTAAGGCTAATCTCTCATGAGGATCTTACACATATATTGATACCCTAGATTAGGTCACATCTATCTTAACAGGATCCAAAGGCTCGTATCTAAATAAGTACATTGGATTCAATCCAGGCTGTACCATTTGGAACCTGCGAATCCTGTATAGAGGAAAAGATGGAGACTGGGTCATTCATGACAAAGGGGATGAAGGGCCAATAATGTGTTATGAATGATCTTTTCTGATTCATTCTCAGTGTTTGGGATTCCAACCCAGTTTACTACACCATGTAATCCTTATATAAAATGGTGTGGTGGAGAGAAGAAATAGGTCACTCTTGGAAAAATATGTCCGATGATGAGTTATGTATCTTTGCAATTAGTCCTAAAGAATCAGAAGGTGGTTATTAGCAATGACACACGATTCTTAGAAGTGGACTATGGGAGTAATCACTAATCCAAGTCAGATAGTGTGCTTCAAGAAATTGAAGACATTAGACAGGCGATTCCATCACCCAAGCCAAGTGTGCAAGAGTTTTGTACCACAAGACACTGCACGCACTGTTGACACACATGTGCCACCACAGATCCATTGTAGTGGGAGGGTTGTGGGACAACCCGATCGATTTATATTCTTGGGAGAATCTTTGGATTCAATCTCTGGTAGTGAATATAAGAGAATCGACCCAGATATCTACTTGGAATTAGTGGAAGACGAGAATGTAGATTCCTGGCACGCCTCAATGGATCAATCCATTAAGAATATGGTTGTATACTAAGAAAATCTTGCTACCAGAATGCCGTAAAGCCATAGGTTGCAAGTGAGTATACAAGAGAATGATAAGTCCGAATGAGCAAGGTCGTAGCTTTTAAAGCTAGACTGGTGGCGAAAGGTTATGCCCAGTATAAGGGTATAGGTTATGATGATATTTTCGCCAGTGCCATGCTCAGAACATTCGGATCATTTTACCCATAGCAGCTCACTTAAACCATCGAGGTCTGGCAAATGGATGTCATATATATTACCTTGAAAAAGGTAAGGACAGCCATGTGCAACAACCTGAAGGTTACGTAAGGGAGGGAGAGAAGCGTCTCGTGTCAATCGCTCTCGTGTCATCGGTGATGTGGTTTATCTTGCATTTTATGTAGATAATATTCTCCTAATTGGCGACAATATGGAGCTATTGTCAAGACATAAAGTAATGGTTATCCGAACAGTCTCAGATGAAAGACTAAGGAGGTATAGTATACGTCTCTGTGATCAAGGTTATAAGGGATCACTAGAAAAGGATGTTGGGCTTATCTCGAGTGTCTTACATTGATACTGTGAATGCTCGTTTTAGTATGAATACCGCCAAGAAAGGATTGCTACCTTTTAGATATGGCGTTCCTTTATCTAAAGACTATGTCTTAAGATGCCTGTTGAGGTTGAGGAAATGAAGGCAGTATTCTACGTTTCCACAGTAGATAGCTTCATGTATGGATTACTATGTATGAAATCTTATATTTGCTATGCAGTTAGCATGGTTGTAAGATATCAGTATAGTCCTAGTTAAGGACACTGAACTGTGGTAAATTATATTCTCAAGTCCATGACTAGAGAATAAGATAGTTTACCAGTTAGACAGTTTAGTTCCTTTTTGGATTATACGATTTCGGATTTCCAGGCTGACCGGAACAAAGAATAATTACCTCGAGCTATGTGTTTTCCTTGGGAGGTAAAACCTTTTGGTTTGACCACTACCTCCAGGATCTAAGGGTGGTTCCTAGTTTGCGTGAGAGCATCACCTTCGTGATACCTCAAGTGCAGTTGCAAACTCTAAGGAATCCTAAAACCACAAGGGGTCAAACACATGGAGAGTAAGTACCAAGTTATACGATTATTCGTAAATCGAGGTTATGTGCTCAAAGAATAAATTCTCACATATTGGAGAAACCTACTGATCTTTTCACAAAAGGCTTATCACAAATGGTCATTGAAAGATGGGAATGCGATTGATGCCAGATTGATGCCACCCACTTAGAAAACTTTAAGTATAAGTGGGAGAAGTGTTAGGTGATTGGTAAATAGACGCATTGTATACTAAAAGTTTGCTTTAGTATAAGTGGGAGATTGTTGGATTTGTATACTGAAAGCAAGAACGTTTTATGCTTGTATACAATGTTTCCTAAGTTCACTATCTAATCTCCTATCTGATTGTGTTCATGATTGCATATGTATGTTCTTTATCTCTATGTAAGTAGATTATATGGTGTGTTGTAGATCACAGAAGACCATATAATTGGAATAACCTTAAGAGATATAATATGATCACAGCCGAAATAACTCTAGGACAAGTTATTGGTTTAGGCTGCAGTATAGATGGAAGTAGTTTGTCTTGGCTACTTGTCTATACTGGTACGTCATTACGTATTGATAGGACCACAGTTGAGATGTATTCTTCTATCTGACTTAAGTGAAGAATCAAGATCTCGGTGACTTATAAGATCTTAATACTAATAAGTATTCAGATATATATGTTAATTCGTATATCACTTTGACTTACTATGGGTGAAAGTTATATACTAACTCGAGTACTCTGTATCTTGGGTGATAGCGGTTAATATATGATATTTGATTATCTGTATTAGTACCCGTATCCGGTATAGGATAATGACATCCCCTTAAGGAGCTCAATAAGGTTTATTGCGCTAAACCCTGCAGGTTGATTAAGTTCAGGCGCAATAATAAAGTTTGAGTGGTACTGCTTAAGGAATTATTAAGAGATTAATTAATTTAAGCTGTCAGAGCTCTAATTAATTAATGGATGTCGGATATTTTAAATACGGAGATTTGATAAGTCTAAATACAAGCCCCGACTCATCACCGGCAATAAAGGGGTAAGTCAGTATCGGTTCTCTAGTGGAATGAACTGATATTTATAAATTAATTATGGTCTGGGCTGACCATAGATAAATTAATTTATTTGAGGCCCATCTTTATTCCTTGTATCTGGTCCCTGGGCTGGCCCAATGTCTCCTAGCCCAAGTAGGGCAGATTTTCGGCCCTCACTCAATAACTGGCGCCCCCTCTCAGTTTCTGTATTATTAAATACAGCTGTCAGCTCTCAGGAAAATACACTGATAAAAATTAGGGTTTTGAGAGCAGAAAGAGAGGCGCAGAACGTGAGGTGATTTTCTGTCTTGGGAATTTCCATAGCTCGTTGTCCATCCAACGTTGGGAATTGAGCGGGATACACAGTCGAGAAGATCAGAGCTGGAGTCAGATTCTCGCAGGAAACAAAGTTCTGGCAGTCTCCGTAAAACGGCCATAACTTTCTCCCCAGAACTCCGATTCAGACGAATCAGGCGGCCACGGAAAGCTCTCTCGAAGACGAAGAAGTCGTATTTCTGGGCGAAATACGATTTGAGGACGTTTGAGGCTTCAAACGAAGGCTTGAAGCTGACTGGTCTGTTCAGATACGAATCTGCGAATTCTTCTGAATTCTTCAGGTATTTCTGAACTCCAACGTGCAGCTGTTAAATTCATAGGAGCATGTTAGGATTAATCGTTGTATGATAAATTAATAATAACCAAGAAACGATCATCGGGCAAAGCGGAACGTTAATTCAGTTTAATATTCCTATAATTGGTATCAGAGCCCAGGATTAATTTCTTGGCTCTATTATTAATTTATGTACGATTAATAATGTGCGTTGTTTTTACTGCTGTTGTTCTTCGTGGTCTGTTGATTCGTGGGGTACGTCGTTTTGACGTTGTAATCGTTTTTCCACCACGAGAAAATCCGTGGTTAGATTAGGATTTCAAATTGTATTTGTTTTTCCTTTGTAATCTGTAATTGTGGAAAACGAAACGAAGACGACGACGAATCAACATCGAAGAACGGAGGTTGGCTGCGTACGGGACCGGGCAGATGGGGCTGCGGGCGCCGAGGGGCTGCGCGCGCGCGGGTGCTCGCACGCCGTGCACAGCGTGCCCAGTCAGGCGCTACGCGGCCGCTGCTACTCTCGGTGCTGGATGCTGTGCGAGGAGGTGGGCTGGTGGCGAGGCGAGGCAAGGCTGGACGGGGGCGAGCAGGGGCTGTGCGCGCCCAGGGCTGTGCATGCGCGCTTTGCGCGCTGCGCGCCCGGCGGGCGTCGCGAGGACGCTGCTGCCGAGCTGCTGCCTGTGCGCCGAGACCGCCGAGACCAGGTGCCCAGGCTGCTGCTGCTGCTGCTTGCACCAGGAGGCTGCTGCGTGCGCCGGGCAGCTGCTCCTCGCCGGGGCTGTGCGCCTGCTGTGGCTGGTGCCGAGGGCTGCTCCAGCTGCTGTCAAGAGCAGGTGGCGGCGCCGCCTAGGGGATCCCAAACCCTAGGTGGGGCGAGTTTTGTCAAACCCTAGGGGGCCCAAACCCTTTTTTCCTACACGGGCTTGATAGGAGATGTTCGGGCCAGTTTTGTTTTTGTTTTTATTTCTTTTCTGTTCTTTGTAATAGATTAGAAATATGGGGTTCCACGAATGGGTCACGAAGAACTTTATTCTTTTAATTTTGTTCTTTGCATGTCGTGGTGTTAATCCTTTATGCTCTTTGCATGCTGTTTTGTCTTTGCTTGTTAATATGTGTTTATTAACTGCGCTTAGACAAGCATGCTAGGTTTATCATTTTCTTAAGCATGTTTTTAGAATTCTGCGAGCATGTTTTACATGTTGCGTTCTAGATGAGCATGTTTAGGATTATGTGTTGAGCATGATCAAACCTTTTGAAAGAAAAAAAGACTAAGCTTGATAATTTTATGGTTGATTAAAAATTATTTAGATTTCCACAAGCGGTCTCTAGACAAAGTGATTAGCGATGTGAGTAAACGTCCACCCCACGTGGCTTACTTCATGTTTGTTCTTTCATAAGTTTGTCAGATGAGGTTTCTATAAAAATATTTAAATCCATTAAAGCAGTGGGAGTTATGCAGTAACGGTCCACCCCACGTGGCTTACTTGTATAATTTTCACGAGTACTTTAGAGGATGGAATTAAATAAGATAACTAAGAAATTAAATTGAATGCGGCATGGTCCGAGTGAGTATGTCAAATTCGAGAATTTAATTTCAAAGTTAAATTGTGGATATTTCTTATTAATTTTTATTCTTAAAATTATGTAGACCTCCACATGCGGTCTCTAGACAAAGTGTTTAGCAATATGAGTAACGGTCCACCCCACGTGGCTTACTTCGTATTTGTTTCTCATAAGTTTGTCAGAAGAGGTTTCTATAAAAAATATTTAAACCATTAAAGTAGTGGGAATTATGCAGTAACGGTCCACCCCACGTGGCTTACTTGTGTAATTTTCACAAGTACTTTGGAGAATGGTATTAAATAAGATAACCAAGAAAATTAAATTGAAAGCGACATGGTCCGAGCGAGTATGTCAATTTCGAGAATTTAATTTTCAAGGTTAAAATGTGGTCATTGCTTAGATATCATATCAAGTACAATGTACAACTCCCCCACGGAGTCCCTTCTTGATGATGATATGGTCTAGTTAAGGTGCCAACTATTAATTTCTTTTGTCAAAAGGTTAAGTTGACATGGAAATTAAATGACTAGGTGAATAGTCTGGTTGAGGAGTTCGTGTGTAACTGTCCACCCCACGTGGCTTACATATGGAATTCTTTGAGCCGTTGGAGGTTTCATTAATATTGTTTTATCAAAAGGTTACAATATTATTGTTACGAATTATGTGCTTTATGTTCGTTACTTTCAGATATGTCTATGTCTCTTATTGTTTTTATTCTTACACAAAGTCTTTTAACCGGTCCACATATATAAAATGGAAACGCAGTTTTGGTTTTTTATCTTTATCACAAATTAACACAAGTTTTCTTTGTGTTGCTTACTACTCCACGTTCTTATGGTCCGAACAATGAGTCAACTGATGAGAAAAAGGAATTACATAAAAGGTGGCATAAGACGAATAATATGGCTATATGCTATATTATGAGTATAATGACACAAACCTTGTAGCTTCAACATCAGGGCATGGATGATGCTATTAGCATCATGCTGAATCTTAAGAAAGTGTTCGGAGAGTCGGACTGAGCTGCTCATTTAAATTTAATGAGAGTAATCTTGTTATTTTTATGAGTGAGTACAGCTCAGTGCACGAGCATGTCATGCAAATTTTGACGGACTTGACTTGCTCAGTGGGAGTATCGACGGTGAGGCAAAAGTCGATATTATCCTGAACTATCTTCCCAAGTCTTTTAATTAAGAACTTCCGCCTCAATGCTGTTATGAGCAAGAAAGATACTTCTTTTGAGTTACTCTAGTTACGGCTAAGGAAGTTGTGGGAAAGAGATGTGCAAGCACTTGTTATTGCCAAAGGTGAGCCATCTTCTTCGTCGAATGACGGGAAGAAGAAGGGTCCAAGGGGTAAGAAAGACAAGGGAAATAGTGGGAGTAGTAGTGTGATAAGATTGAGTATTGGAAATTTCTTCTTTCAATACTCAAGGCAAAGGGTTAAGGTACTTCACTTGCTATAGTAACTGAGACATGTCAGCTCGTTTTCTACTCAGTTGTGAGTAGTGGATAACGAGAGAAACTGATAATGATTGTTACATCTTGCATGGCTTTTTATAAGCTGACAAGGAAGCTGAGAAGTGATGAGATGATAGTCTTCATAGGCAACGTGACTAGAGTCGCAGTTGTTGCAATTGAAGACTTGTCTTTGAGTCCTAAAGACATAGTTTAGTTTTTGAGAGTTCCTTATCATGTTCCAAAATTTTGAATAGATGGATCTTATGTCATTTTTGATAATGGTGTTTTTTTATCATAAGAAATGACAAGGTTGTCTATTCTAGTATTTTGAACATCTCTCTTCATACTATAACTTGTCTACAAAATACCTTTATATTGCATTTACATCATCGAACAAAAGAAAGAGAAAAGTTAAGGCTAATCTCTCATGAGGATCTTACACATATATTGATACCCTAGATTAGGTCACATCTATCTTAACAGGATCCAAAGGCTCGTATCTAAATAAGTACATTGGATTCAATCCAGGCTGTACCATTTGGAACCTGCGAATCCTGTATAGAGGAAAAGATGGAGACTGGGTCATTCATGACAAAGGGGATGAAGGGCCAATAATGTGTTATGAATGATCTTTTCTGATTCATTCTCAGTGTTTGGGATTCCAACCCAGTTTACTACACCATGTAATCCTTATATAAAATGGTGTGGTGGAGAGAAGAAATAGGTCACTCTTGGAAAAATATGTCCGATGATGAGTTATGTATCTTTGCAATTAGTCCTAAAGAATCAGAAGGTGGTTATTAGCAATGACACACGATTCTTAGAAGTGGACTATGGGAGTAATCACTAATCCAAGTCAGATAGTGTGCTTCAAGAAATTGAAGACATTAGACAGGCGATTCCATCACCCAAGCCAAGTGTGCAAGAGTTTTGTACCACAAGACACTGCACGCACTGTTGACACACATGTGCCACCACAGATCCATTGTAGTGGGAGGGTTGTGGGACAACCCGATCGATTTATATTCTTGGGAGAATCTTTGGATTCAATCTCTGGTAGTGAATATAAGAGAATCGACCCAGATATCTACTTGGAATTAGTGGAAGACGAGAATGTAGATTCCTGGCACGCCTCAATGGATCAATCCATTAAGAATATGGTTGTATACTAAGAAAATCTTGCTACCAGAATGCCGTAAAGCCATAGGTTGCAAGTGAGTATACAAGAGAATGATAAGTCCGAATGAGCAAGGTCGTAGCTTTTAAAGCTAGACTGGTGGCGAAAGGTTATGCCCAGTATAAGGGTATAGGTTATGATGATATTTTCGCCAGTGCCATGCTCAGAACATTCGGATCATTTTACCCATAGCAGCTCACTTAAACCATCGAGGTCTGGCAAATGGATGTCATATATATTACCTTGAAAAAGGTAAGGACAGCCATGTGCAACAACCTGAAGGTTACGTAAGGGAGGGAGAGAAGCGTCTCGTGTCAATCGCTCTCGTGTCATCGGTGATGTGGTTTATCTTGCATTTTATGTAGATAATATTCTCCTAATTGGCGACAATATGGAGCTATTGTCAAGACATAAAGTAATGGTTATCCGAACAGTCTCAGATGAAAGACTAAGGAGGTATAGTATACGTCTCTGTGATCAAGGTTATAAGGGATCACTAGAAAAGGATGTTGGGCTTATCTCGAGTGTCTTACATTGATACTGTGAATGCTCGTTTTAGTATGAATACCGCCAAGAAAGGATTGCTACCTTTTAGATATGGCGTTCCTTTATCTAAAGACTATGTCTTAAGATGCCTGTTGAGGTTGAGGAAATGAAGGCAGTATTCTACGTTTCCACAGTAGATAGCTTCATGTATGGATTACTATGTATGAAATCTTATATTTGCTATGCAGTTAGCATGGTTGTAAGATATCAGTATAGTCCTAGTTAAGGACACTGAACTGTGGTAAATTATATTCTCAAGTCCATGACTAGAGAATAAGATAGTTTACCAGTTAGACAGTTTAGTTCCTTTTTGGATTATACGATTTCGGATTTCCAGGCTGACCGGAACAAAGAATAATTACCTCGAGCTATGTGTTTTCCTTGGGAGGTAAAACCTTTTGGTTTGACCACTACCTCCAGGATCTAAGGGTGGTTCCTAGTTTGCGTGAGAGCATCACCTTCGTGATACCTCAAGTGCAGTTGCAAACTCTAAGGAATCCTAAAACCACAAGGGGTCAAACACATGGAGAGTAAGTACCAAGTTATACGATTATTCGTAAATCGAGGTTATGTGCTCAAAGAATAAATTCTCACATATTGGAGAAACCTACTGATCTTTTCACAAAAGGCTTATCACAAATGGTCATTGAAAGATGGGAATGCGATTGATGCCAGATTGATGCCACCCACTTAGAAAACTTTAAGTATAAGTGGGAGAAGTGTTAGGTGATTGGTAAATAGACGCATTGTATACTAAAAGTTTGCTTTAGTATAAGTGGGAGATTGTTGGATTTGTATACTGAAAGCAAGAACGTTTTATGCTTGTATACAATGTTTCCTAAGTTCACTATCTAATCTCCTATCTGATTGTGTTCATGATTGCATATGTATGTTCTTTATCTCTATGTAAGTAGATTATATGGTGTGTTGTAGATCACAGAAGACCATATAATTGGAATAACCTTAAGAGATATAATATGATCACAGCCGAAATAACTCTAGGACAAGTTATTGGTTTAGGCTGCAGTATAGATGGAAGTAGTTTGTCTTGGCTACTTGTCTATACTGGTACGTCATTACGTATTGATAGGACCACAGTTGAGATGTATTCTTCTATCTGACTTAAGTGAAGAATCAAGATCTCGGTGACTTATAAGATCTTAATACTAATAAGTATTCAGATATATATGTTAATTCGTATATCACTTTGACTTACTATGGGTGAAAGTTATATACTAACTCGAGTACTCTGTATCTTGGGTGATAGCGGTTAATATATGATATTTGATTATCTGTATTAGTACCCGTATCCGGTATAGGATAATGACATCCCCTTAAGGAGCTCAATAAGGTTTATTGCGCTAAACCCTGCAGGTTGATTAAGTTCAGGCGCAATAATAAAGTTTGAGTGGTACTGCTTAAGGAATTATTAAGAGATTAATTAATTTAAGCTGTCAGAGCTCTAATTAATTAATGGATGTCGGATATTTTAAATACGGAGATTTGATAAGTCTAAATACAAGCCCCGACTCATCACCGGCAATAAAGGGGTAAGTCAGTATCGGTTCTCTAGTGGAATGAACTGATATTTATAAATTAATTATGGTCTGGGCTGACCATAGATAAATTAATTTATTTGAGGCCCATCTTTATTCCTTGTATCTGGTCCCTGGGCTGGCCCAATGTCTCCTAGCCCAAGTAGGGCAGATTTTCGGCCCTCACTCAATAACTGGCGCCCCCTCTCAGTTTCTGTATTATTAAATACAGCTGTCAGCTCTCAGGAAAATACACTGATAAAAATTAGGGTTTTGAGAGCAGAAAGAGAGGCGCAGAACGTGAGGTGATTTTCTGTCTTGGGAATTTCCATAGCTCGTTGTCCATCCAACGTTGGGAATTGAGCGGGATACACAGTCGAGAAGATCAGAGCTGGAGTCAGATTCTCGCAGGAAACAAAGTTCTGGCAGTCTCCGTAAAATGGCCATAACTTTCTCCCCAGAACTCCGATTCAGACGAATCAGGCGGCCACGGAAAGCTCTCTCGAAGACGAAGAAGTCGTATTTCTGGGCGAAATACGATTTGAGGACGTTTGAGGCTTCAAACGAAGGCTTGAAGCTGACTGGTCTGTTCAGATACGAATCTGCGAATTCTTCTGAATTCTTCAGGTATTTCTGAACTCCAACGTGCAGCTGTTAAATTCATAGGAGCATGTTAGGATTAATCGTTGTATGATAAATTAATAATAACCAAGAAACGATCATCGGGCAAAGCGGAACGTTAATTCAGTTTAATATTCCTATACAACGAGCGACGGAGAAGGCCAACGGGCGAGGGAAATGCTGCTCGAGAGAGGGAAATGGCCAGCGGGAGAGGAAAAATGTGCAGCTCGGTTGCGGGAAATACCCAGCGCCCACTGGGTCGCTCACGCGCCAACTATACCGCGCGATGTTTTTGTTTCGGCCCGTTCTCGCTTGTTAAAAGTCCAATTTTGGATCCATTTTTTGCCTACGAACTCGTATCGAGACGAGCTACGATTCTTGTGAAGATAAATTAGCGAAATTCAAGCTCTATATTTTTTCACTAATTAATCAATTAGAGCATCCAATCGTGAGACAACAAAATAAGCACATAAGCTCAAATCAATCAATTACTGAGTGAACGAGACCAAAAATATAAACTGATAACACACATAAACACCCATATAAACATCACAAAATAGGACTAAACAACTGAGCTGAGCCGATTTATCTCACGATCGGCAGAAATGAGTCTTCCCTTCATTCGAATCTTGAGAAAGCTCAATCGCTTCGAATGGAGCAACGACTGTCAACGGGCTTTCGAAGATCTCAAAACTTACTTGACGAAGCTACCAGTATTAACAAAGCCAATACCAAGAGAATCATTGTATCTATATTTCTCCATGGGGACCGAGTCATTGAGTTCTGTGCTGGTAAGAAAAGAAGATCGACTCCAGAAACCAGTGTATTTTGTGAGCAAGATCATTCAGGGAGCAGAGCTGCGGTACACAGAGGCTGAAAAAGCAGCGTACACCATCATGATCACAATGCGGAAATTGCGGCCATATTTCTTGTCACATAAGGTCATCATAATAACTGCGCTCCCATTTAAACAGATTTTGGGAAGGCTGAATTTGACAGAGAAAAGGGTAAAATGGGCAATAGAGTTGGGAGACTATGAAGTGGAATTCGAATCCCGCACAACTACCAAAGCACAACCCTTAGTAGATTTCATCCAAGAAACAACTAAATGGCCTATGCGAGGGCCCTGGACTGCGCAGGTAGATGGCTCCGTTACAAAAGAAGGTTGCGGAGTGGGCATATACATTACCTCGCCTGAAGGAGAAGTTTACCAATTTGCTGTGAAATTTGAAGACATATTATCAAACAACAAAGCTTAGTACGAGGCCCTGCTAAGGGCAGCTCACATCTTGAGCTAACTTCGGGCTGATCGAATATTGATCAAAACTTATTCTCAACTAGTGGCATAACAACTTTTGGGGGAATATGAGATAAAAGAGGAACAAATGAAAGCATATTATGATAAAATGCAAGAATTAAAGAGGAAATTTGAGGACCTTGAGATACAACAAGTACCAAGGGAAGTAAACCAGAAAGCTGATCTTCTCGCAAGGGTAGCCAGCGCAGTCGAACAAACATGGAGCGAAGGCATAACATTGGTGTTTGAACCTAAAAGGGAATTGACAGCGCAGGTATACACGATTGAGGCCAAAGAAGATTGGAGAACTCCAATTATTTTCTATCTGAAAATAGGGGAGTGTATGAAGGAGGATACTTCTCGATATGCCAAGTATGAGAATTATTATCTCATCAATGATCAGTTGTACAGGAGATCTTTTACACACCCTTTATTGAAATGTTTGGCACCCAAAGAAACTCAGTTTTCATTAGAGGAAATTCATCGGGGATGTTACGAGAACCATGTCGGGTACCGAGATCTAACTAGAATAATCATTAGGGTAGGATTTTATTGCCAGGGCTCAACAAGGATTCTAAGGCATTCGTTCAAAAATATGAAGCTTGTCAGAGGCACGCTCCGAGAATCAACTTACCAGGGGAGGATATGGGAATAATGTACGCATCACATCCCTTTGACAAATGGGGAATCAATATTGTGGAAAAACTACCAATAGCACCGGGTGGCAAGTGTTACCTCATTGTAGCTGTTGATTATTTCTCCAAATGGGTAGAAGCAGAGGCTGTCTAAAAAATTGATGACTGCACGGTCGAATGGTTCTTTTGGAAGAATATTTATTGCAGGTATGGGGTGCCAAGGATCTTGGTATCGAATAATGGGACTCAGTTTACAAGCAAGAGGATAGAGACTTTTTGCTCTAGGATGGATATCACTCAAAGATTTGTGTCAGTTGCACACCCTCAAGCTAATGGGCAAGTTGAATTGGCAAATCGAACAAACTGCGATGGAATCAAAAAATGACTAGATAGGAGTAAAGGACGTTGGGCAGAAGAGCTAGATACAGTATTGTGGGCTCTTAGAACAAGTCCAAAAATGGCTACGAGGGAAGCCCCATTCACTTTAGTAGATGGAGCAAACGATGTCATCCCCGCAGAAATAAGATTGGAATCCCATCGGGTATTAAATTACGATCCCGCGCAGAATGAGATACAGCGCCGAATGGACTTAGACTTATTTGAACTACAGAGGGAAGAAACTCAAGTGAGAGCTGCCAAATATAAGAGTATAATCAAAGCAGGATATGATAAAAAAGTTCGGCTGCGCAGGTTTGAAAAAGGGGATTTGGTGCAGAAAAGGGCAGACACCCTGAAGCTAATAGAAAAATTCGAAGCTAACTGGGAAGGATCTTTCATAGTCATAGAAGTGTTGGGTGGGGGAGCTTATCATCTGTCAGATCAGGAACGGAGACCTCTTACCAGACCGTGGAACATCAGCCACTTGAAGAAGTTTTATGTGTAATTCTGAGCACATCCAATATCATGTAGACCAAACACTATTTTTTTCACTTGGTCTTAATAAAAAGGATTCATGGTTTTAGAAAAACCTGTCTTGTTCATATACCATACCAACACACACTTGGCTAACCTAATATTTTATAACAAAAAATCTGACTGCGCAGAACTAAAAACCACTTATGTGGAACTACACAGATGAGTCTTAAGATATTTAAAAATGACCGCGCAGATATTTCATACGTGTTACGTTAAAATTTTTAATATCCATATTGTCTAGGGGTACTGTTCAAACACTTAGCCTTTTTACAGGAAAGTATTTCATACATGTTATGTGAGAAAATTTGCTGATCCACATCATAAAGGAAAAGGAATACACCGTAGTTTATGTATTGTGATATGGGAAAGAATTTGATATGAATATGCAAGAAAGTAGTTATGAAAATTGAGAAGAAAATGATAAAGACATTATAGATATAAATTCATGGGGATAAAAGAGTGTTCACAACATCAGAGATTAATTACATTATAGACAAAAAAATTTCACAGTTCCTAAAATTCTAGGGGTGTTCCATGACTATCTCCTCATCCATCTGCTCCTCAGCTCCATCGCCTTGATCACTAGGTTCATCCACCTGCGCAGTCTCCCGAGAGGTAGATTGTTGAGCCTCAACACCGGGTAGTTAAACCACATCTCCCTCAGCAGTCGGCGCAGGAAGGGGTGGGGGATAGAACACCGCTCCACCAGGGTAATTCCCCTTGGGGGACCGACATGCACTCTGGCGCAGATGATCCAAAAATGGGGAACGAACCACTGGCTGTGCAGGTACGGGATCAGTGCAGACACCATCCACAAATAGGCGTAGAGTCTTATCCATCACAGGGATCCACCACCCTGGTGTCCAAGGAGATTCGGAGTTGATACCAAGGATTTGATCGAGCTTTTTGTCATTTATTTCTGCAACGACCGCTTCGAGATCATATGAGCTGCGGTGTTCGAGAATAACATCGATCTTATCTAGTAAAGCACGGCAGGTATCATCCACTAGGAATTGCATGCCTGGACCAAGTACTGCCAGTACCTTCGAGGTCTGGCAGAAGGCCTCGAGTGTTTCCTACAGAATTATGCGCAGGAACTGATGGCCCTCCACAGACAGGAAGTATCGAATACGATGCTCCTTAATCCCGTGGTTGAAGGCCTGGTTCTCATTCTCGATCAGGTCATCTTTCATCCTGAGCAGTCGTGCTCAGAACCCCTCAGAGAGAGAGGCGTAAAGCTTTAAGTTTCTCCTCCTTGCTTTTTATCATCCTCTCAAGCTCGGTGCTAAGAGAATCCCTCTCCACTTTCATTTTCGCCGTCTCCGCCTTAGCCTGGTGAAGTTCCTCCCCCAAACCAGTGAACCTCCCCAGCGCAGCAAGGAAATCATCTTCTTTGGTTTTCATAGCTGCGGCCGCTCTCTTGTGCTGGAAAGCAGCAGCCAAGTGCCTTACTTTTTCCTGCATAGTCAAGAGAAAGGAAAACTAAGTCAAGCAATCGATGTAAATAAACACCAACACACATGGGCACATAATTGCGCATTCAAAAGCAATAAACAAACAAAAACATACCGTCTGAACGGACAAGCAGAGATCATCAGCAAAATCCAATATGTCCATAGAATCAAACTTTTTGAGATCGGTGGAAGTAGTTTGAGCCTCCATCAAAGACTGGCATTCAGCGTCGGTCATGTCCCGTAGAGCGTGGTGACCGGTAGGCTCCAACCGAAGTATTTCGTCTCTTGCACTGCGCTCTCCCTCGGTAGAGCGAGTGGGGCTGGTGAGGAGAGCGTTGAAGGAATCTTCTTCTTCAACATCCTGCGCAGCAACCTGCGCTGATTTTTTTTCTCTTAGCACTGGAGGAAGAGGTTTGCTGGAATTTTCTACGTTTCCTCACCCTCAACATCACTTCATTGTCAGAGGACTCATCCACAAGACGTGGCCCAGAAGGATCAGTGATGGTAATCCAAAGCTGCCCAAGGTTGAAAGACCCTGGATCCACCTACTGGACTAAATCGGCCCCAACCTGCGCAGCATCAGCCTCAGGCTGATTGAAAGAGGGGACAAAGATAAAACCCCCAACCTTGTCGTGCTTTGCGGTCTTCCATATACCTGCGTAGGGTAACATGATTATAAATGCAATGATCAATAACAGCCCATAACAGCGCAGTCAAGAAGGAAAAATCAATCAATTACAATCAAAATTATACCAACAGCTGTGGCAGGGTATCTGGAAAATAATCCTACGCAGGCAAGAACGGAGAGGAGAGATACAAGTTTCACAACATTAAAAACTGTCTTTATGGGCTGAATTTAGGGCTTGAAGCAAGTAATACTCAGTATCAGTTAGGTGATCCTTGTTGGAAGGAGTACTATGCCTAAGACGTACGATGCCACTCCACCTCTCTTTTGCTGGCAAGAGAAGCCCAATCACCATTTCTCACTTTAACGAAAAAATATTTGTCATGAAACTTTTTATCAAGAGAATTCAAAACCCCCTAAAAAACCCATATTACTACCAGGCCTAGAAGTAAAGTTGTAGTGACACCCTGTTTTCTTTAGGATATGAGTTTTGTGAAAATGTTCTGCGCTGTCAGGATAGTCATTGACTGTGCAGAGGATATGGAGGATGTGGGCACGACGTATTGAGAAAGGAGAAATCTGAAAAAAAAAAAAAAAAAAAAAAAGAATACTAAAACGTTCGCATAAATCTACCAGGGACCGAGAGGGTGGTAATCGAAGTTCGGCCTCTACTTGGCTCACCCATATGGGGATCGTATCAGTTGACCATCTCTCATCACCGTCGGGCAGTTGCATACGGACTTTTAATTCGGGGTCATTGGTCGGAATGCAGAGAGTCTGTCGCATCTTCGCCATCAAGGTGGCATCCACGGTAGATCGAGGAAAGCTAATGGAAGATATATCATCATCCCGATTAATTTGTTATTGACGAGCTCCAACAGTGGTCATGGCGGTTTATAATTTACAGAATAGAGCGAAGGGGGGAAATAACCTAAAAAATAGTAAGGAAGGAGAAAAGGGGGAAGCCTAATACCTAAAGTAAAGAATGGTTGGACGAAGGAGAGAAAATGAATCGAGCAACAACAAGGAATCATGAAGAGCAAAGAAAGTTGGTTCGTCAATGGTGGAAAATAAAGGGAGAAAGAATAGAGGAAGACAAAGGGAGTGGGTATTTATAAGAGAATTTGAAAAATGAGAGAAAGGGAAATGATTAAGGTTGGATCACGTTTCAAATTGGTGGTTACAATCGAAGGGATGAGATTAAATCATTTCAAAATGCAAAAATACGAAGAAGTGCAAACAGATACTCAAAGGAAGAGAGAGGTGTCAGAGCATTGAATGCGATGAGACAACACTAGCACTAAGTTCTGCGCCGGGGAACTCGCGCTGGTAAGACTGCGCTAGATAAAACAATCACACTTGATCTACGAAAATTCACAATAGATACTTACTTCTTTTCGTAGACTATGGGAGAGTAGCTAATGAGGGGTAAGATCCTCATCAGCGCAGAATACTACAATTGAAGTTCACTAATACTTGATATTTATTATTATAGGGAAAAACTAACAACACAGGTGCGGTGGTGAACTCCTAAGTAATTAAGGCGGATCGTACCCGAACAGCGCAGATGGAAAGTCTATCCAAGTTCTGCGCAGTACACTGAAGATGCACCGGCCCAACACTCTGAAGATTCATCGGCGCAGCACCTCGAAGAAAGACTTGTACAGATCCTTGTAGAAGATCCTGTGTAATTAATCCAAGTGCATACCTGCGCAGGTTATCAACCACCCTCTGTTAAAGACAGAAAAGCTGTAAGATCATTAAGAAAGGACAATCAAAAGTGACAGTGACAACGGGAGGACGTTCGTGCATGAGGAGTGCGTGCGTGTGAAGGAGAATACCACTGTACCCCTTCCCTTTGCAATGTATATAAATACCATACCAGTCATTGTGATCGGACACACTCTCTCTCTAATTTTTACTAGAATACAACAAATATTTTTATGTACCTGTGAATATTGGTCTCCAAGAAACCATTTCGTTTCTGTGAAATTTACACCATCCAGGTCCTTCTTCATCACTTTATATTATGATTATGGTGTTGATGAAAGTGGATTTTATCATGGAGGAAAATAACAAAGAAAGAGAGAGAGAGATTCCCAAAGAACAGCACTGTCGAGCCCAAAACAACGTTGTCATCCCTCAAACAGCGCTGCCTTCAAAGGAATTATCCTAAACTCACGGAGAAGATCTTATCTCAAAGAGTCCAATGTCCACAGTCAACCAGGTCCAAAGTCAAGATTACAAAAAATATACGAAGATAAGTATGAAGAAGCTAGTTCGATTATAACTCAAATATGAGTCCCTTTCCTACTAGTATTCATAGTTATTTGCCTACAAATACGTGTAAAACCATAGTGTAAAATCATCGACTATCATTGTTCACTTACTTTCAAAGCTTTTCGCTAAAGCAATACAAAATTTAACGTTTCGACGTTTTCTTCGTGTTCTTGTTACTTCCTATCACAAAGGTGATATTTTTAGGCACAACAACTGGCGCCGTCTATAGGAAGTCGATACCCGAGCTAGACGTTTGACGATTTTCCACAGTTGCTATTACTTTTTTTCGACGATCAACACCAATCAAAGCCATGCAGAAGGAGAACGATAGCTTGAATGTCAACCGCAACCTCAATGCAAATTTCAACGAAGAAGACGCTAATCACAATCGAATAGTAGATTTAACAGATGGAGTAATCAACAACTAGACCACCGAACGAGTTCCTGTAAACACCACCGTCAACAACACTTTCATCACCACGCCAACAGAAAACAGTCCTGTCCCAGATTCTACTGATGCCATGTCACAAACCCTTGGTTTGTTACTTATGAAGTAACTCATGAACATGACAGGGACATCGAATACCCTATTCACTACACCGGAAGCATAGATCAACGCCCTAGGGATGGATCTCCAGATGCAGCAGACCAATGAAGGAGGTAAAAGAATCAAATCCATCCTCATTGGAGGGACCAAGGACGGGGGACATCCTGTCATGCAGGACAACCCTGTCAACGGAGGTGAAATCGATCAACAGGACTAAGTACTAATGGATGACAAAGGAAAATCAACACCAGAAGCATCGAAGAACTCACGTCCCAATAATAGGGCTGAAATAGACCTAGCTGCTCACCCGGAAGAGATGCAGAGACAAGTGCAAGACCTTTAAGCAGCGCTGCAAAACCATAAAGAACCTGTACATGAGGTGGAAAACTTGGAAATCCCTAGAGCCCCGCCCAAAGAACGCGCAGCGCGCACTAGGGAGCGAGAAACCAGGGAGAAGCAGCCACCCAAAAGGCCTGCGAATAGTACTTTTGCGAGACAACGCAAAGCAAGGAGTCCGTTCTTGGACGAGATCCTGGTAGATGTGTTACCGGCTCACTACAAGCCTGTGACGTTGGAATAAAATGGGAAGGAGGATCTCAAAGTTCATATGTCCCGTTTTGAGGGGCTCATGACACTACATCAATACAACGAAGGCACATTAGGTATAGGCTTTTCTCGACAACTGTGTCTGGTTTAGCCCAACAATGGTTCCGTATGTTAAAACCCAGATGTATTCACAACTTCAATGAATTATACGATTTGTTCATGCACCAATTTGCTAGTTCAAAAATAGCAGAGAAGACAACGATGCTATTGATGGATAAACAACAAGAGCCACAAGAAACTTTGCGAGAATATGCTACCCGGTTTAACATGGCCTCATCGAAAATACCTAAAGCTGAGTCAATGATCATAGAATATACCTTCATTTGAGGACTCAAGCCAGGACCCCAGTTCGATGCGCTGCAGATTGCACCACCGAAGGATTTCAATGACATACTATCCCAATTGTTGGGATACATACAGTTGGAGGAAGCTATGCAGCTAGGAAGGCTGACAGGAGCAAAAGCAAACAGACGGAACGAAGAGAAGAATGACGGAAAACTAGGTATCCTGACAGACCTACAGCAAGAGCGCCCCCGCCTAGGGGTCCCGTTGCTTTCAACATCAATACTGAACAGCGCCCAATGCGGAAAAGGAAATAGATGATCGTAGAAAAGAAGCTAGTGGACATCACCCCGTACCCTTGAGAAGGGTCGAAGACAAGGGCGATGACATCAATGAAGTTCGCAAGCCTCCCATGTATACGACTTAGCTCTTGGATCTAACCTGGTTTTGAACTTATGACATGGAGTGAAATATGCAATCTCCTGATGAGTTCCTTCATCTTCCTTGATTATTGTTTCTTAATTTCCTCGTTCTTCTTTTCTAACAGTTGGATATTTTGAATAAGAGAGGCTAGAATATTTTCTTTCTAGTTTTCCTATAGAATTTGGGTAATATTTTGAACTTAGAACTTACCACATCAAGATTCGTCCTATTTATAGAGTGCATGGCCTAATGGGTAATTTTGGAATTTCACTATTCTGATGCGGAGGGGTATTTTTGACCTTTTATTTCCCTTCTTCACTATGGACGAGGGTAAAATCGCCTTTTCTACTTTAGAGCATCTTCCACGTCAGTCGACAAAAGGTTAGTTATGGAGACGGTCCTTGGAAAAAAGGGGAAAATGACTGCCTGTAATTCGGTTAGACTAAGTGCCTGCAGGTATGCCTCTCATTCTTTCCATATACTTGTACTTTTTCTCCCGTACTTCCCCACTCTGGTCCAACTAGTTCAGCCCTGAGTCCCCAAGGCATTTGTCTTCCGATATTAATCTTAGATACACCTTGAGTTCTGACCTAACATCCTTCTCTACTAAGACTGGGTACTACTCCGCTCTGGGATTCAGAGATTTACCCCTCGAACTCCCCCTTTCTTGGAGAGGCCCTATGACCGAGATACTCGTGCTTTTGGTTTTTACTCTGGGTTTCTCCCTGGGTGCTACTTTGGGTTTGATACGCGCGCGCGCCCGTCGTCCGGCGCGCGGTATCAAAATAATCTGTGTATGCCCTAGACGGACAGTACACGCTCCTATTGCTCGCAACCAAAGAATAGTCTTAGCAGCAAGTATAGGGTCGATCCCACGGAGAGTGAGAAACTGCTTTACTCTTCGGGTGCACAAATTGAGTTGTCACGGTCTCAACCTGTTTATCTGCACAAGTAAACTTAAACAAAGATCAAATATAACAAGAGGTAAGGTTTACGGTTAGGTCATAACTGTTGTCAATATTTATTTCGGTCATAGGCATACTGATGATCCGTCCATGATCCATATAACCTCAAGGCGTGGCCCAAATACATTGGGGCGTTTCAAGAGATCATACTTCACACTTAGGATGGTTGAGTCCATTGCACTTGGTCCGAAGGTCACACAATCCCCGGTCACAAGGCAGTGCTTCACTCCTCCTTAGATAGTAGTCATACCCGTTACTCACCAAGTATGACCCTCACCAACCTTCTCTCCTGAGGTCCCCAACTCTGCACTTTGAGTGACACATGCCTCCTGGACACAACCATTTCCGGCTTGTCAGCCGACCAGTCATAGACATGCTACGGCGCAGAAGTTACCTTCCTCGTTTGATAACCATGGCTTTATTGTCGCAGCCTGATTCCCGACGCTAGTGATAGCGGGGTACGAGTATCGATACGACTATTTTTAAAAGAATAAAAGAAAGAAGAACTAAATTGAATATCAAGCGGAAGCTCGTATGAAAAATTGTTAAGGAAATTATCATGAATCAATTTCAGGGGTATAAACGTCAACATCGTCATAACTCCATAAATATCGGGAATTTCAAGAACAAAAACAAAACGGGTATAGCTCATTTTTCATGAGGAATCATAATATACAGAGTATCGCAGCAAAAGGCGAATCGATTATATGTATGAAGACATATAACCGCGAGTAAATTGCTTGATTCAAAATCAAAGTAACTCCACATCAAGACTTTATCGCTAAAAAAGAAATACGATAAAGTAAATACATCATCTAACAATCCACCACCAGCACCAGACCAATCTCGCTCCTTGTTTAGCCTGCACATTTAGAAATACATGCAAGGTGTGAGTACATAATACTCAGTGGGCAAACGCCGAAAAATAAGAAAGGTGCTCTTAGAGCTATAGGTTTGAAACTTGCCACATCTCGGCAATATACAGAAATAAAGTTAGCGTAAATGAATCTGTGCATGCAGTTTTCATAATCATGATATCATAAAGAAACGACTGCAGTCAAAGATCTCAACATGTATGTACCACATCTACAACTCATCATCATCAAAGGTACTAAGAAGTAGGCCTCCCTCTCAAGTACCGTGACCGGCCGACCCGAAGACGGCTCACAGTCACCTCTGTGCACAAAATCCCGCTTGTGGCAGGACCGAATTCGTCTCATCTCATCAGTAGAGGGTAACACACAAGCTCAACATCAAAAATTGGCAAGTCAAACAGTTCTCAAACATCATTTATCTCAAAGCATTTGATAAACTCATAACATCATCAAATCATTTAGAAATCTCATACGATATATGTATACTCAAAATATTGCCCACCTGAAGTCCTTCGCTTAGTTTCGGAAAGAAAACAGGCGACTTACTTCTTCGTCTCGCTCGGGTCTTCATATATCATCATCATCATCGTCATCGAAGGTTCATGTGATAAAACAAACCTTAGTTAGAACTCATTACTAAACTCAATCTTGTCTCAACGATAATTTCTCACTCAACGTCTATTTTCCCAATAAAACTCAATCCCTAGGTATACTTAACTTCTAAGGATTCACACGTCCTTCTCTCGACTTAACACTCAACTCGGATCATACTTATGGCAATCAAGCACATAAACAAGCATAAACACATAAGCAAATAAAATTCACACATAGACAAGTCAAAAACAACCTTCACTCTGCACTGACTCGACTTCAAAACCTCACCAGACTCGGTACAGAACTCCAATAGAGTCGTAATCCATACAAAATGAAACCTATTTGAGTCTAGTTTCATTTAAAAAAACGTAGGATCAAAAACTCCAAGTATTTTAGGAGATATGACTATTTTACTACAGTCTACCATATTCGGCAGTTTTGAGCAATCGAAAACTGTTATTTTTGAAAAATCGTAAACATTGCCAAAAAGGTATGAAATTTGGTGGAAACTTAGATAAGACACTCATGTCTCAACAATAAAAATTTGGGTTCCAAAAGGTTATGGGAAGATACTGGAAAAGGTGACTCTATTGGCTACTTACCGAACATTTCGGCAGAACGTAGCAGGTTTGGTTTTCTATTTTATAAAAATAGTAAAAGAAGTCCAAATGACTTGATATTTTACCGGTGTACTCAAGACTCATGTAGGGACTTTCTATAAAATTTTCAAAGCTATTAGACATCGACAAACCGTCGATCACAGTAGGTCAGTAGGCCTACGAAATTCATCAAAATCTCATCTCAAATTCTTTAAATGCTCAACTCAACATTCCTTCAAAGAAAACTCATGAAAGCTCATTTTAAACACTTATAGCATTCAAAAACATTCAAGTACAACATAATACTCATCATACTCAATCTCGACTCTCCTCTTACATCATAAACTCAAATCTCAAGGAAAACGTTTCAACGAACGCATCAATTCAATTCTCTTTTCATTTTCATGCTCAAAATTACTCAAATACTCAAACATGATCTCATTCATCATATAACTCATCATACACATATAGATTCCCTTTTTATCATGTAAACTAAACTCTAATGAAAGCTCATGTATCAACATAAAACTCTTAATAAAACATGACAAACGTTCACGTAATGGTCATAAAGCAATTAGACCTCATTTTACCAAGCATCAACCTCACATCATATGAGAACTCAAAAACTCATATAAACTAAACTAAGTCAAAATTTTACTTAGCCAACAAAAGACTTAATCAAACATAATTAGACACTAATTTCATGCTCAATTACATATATCTTAAGCCAAATCACTTAATAGACACATAGACAAGAAAGTCCTAATTTTTATTAAACTAAACTCTTTGAAATTTTATAAACACACATGAATCTTTAATCCATTCATAGATCTATCAATTTTAACCATTTAAACTCACATATAACCCATCAATTTACAATTTAGAGCATAGATACACATATCCCTAATTTTATTAAACTAACTCACCTCAAATTCATCAATTGACATCATGTACTCAATTTACTCCATCAATCATCATCATATACATCTCATGGACTCATCTTCATCATCTATTCATCATTTTAATCATCAACTCAAAAGTTCCCAATTTTGGGTAAACTAAACTCCATCGAACTTTCACATCTCAAGGCATATAATTCACAACACACATCAATCATCACCAAACATCACATAGATCTCATTTTTCACCCCAAATCAAGGAAAGACAAAGAAAATTTTTTGAAGGGTTGAAGACCCAAATTTTCGAAAATTTTAGAAAAATGAAGGGGGTGATTTTCTTGCTTTAATCTTTCAAGAATACTCACATACAACATCATTCAAGCTATATCTATGGATTACATGATCACTTACCCAAATTTTACACGAAAACTCAAACTTTCTCACTCTAGCTTTGAAGCCAATCTTCAATGATTCTCTTGAATTCAAGTAGCTAGGAGGTGTTTATGTAAGATTTAAGAGTGGATTGATGTGTTTGGTATGATTTTTGGAAGCTCCGAAGGTCTCTTCAATGGTTGATAATGGAGGAAAGTGAGAGATGAGGGAGAAGAGGTGGGGGTCGAAAATGGTGAGTGAGGGAGAGAGAAAATATTTTGGCAAGATTGTAACTGATCTTGGATGATCTTGTGAAGATTTTGTAATCTTATGGAATATTGGGCATTAATTGCCTTGATCTCTCTCTCTCTCTAATCTCTACACTCTCTCTCTAATCTCTACACTCTCTCAATTAATACACTTGGCAAATTGTGGTGTTTAGTCACATGCTTGAGAAATTAAAATAATAGTGTGAGAAGGGTGATTAACTTATAACCACAATAATTATGGAAATATTACTCAATAATAAAATACCATAGCATAATTATTCATGTGACCAAATAAAATAATTATAGCACTAATATTAGTGCACTCACTCAATTATAATATTCCTGTTCGTAGGAAAAATAATTTAAAAATATTATGCTTGGAAAAATTTCCATAAACCGGCATCATTCGATTTCTCGGTAAAAATAAACCGCACTTGCTTTGGAAACTTAATCAAAATTCCAAGTGCTAAAGTCCTCAAATAAAATCATAATAGCTTGCTCATAAAGACCCACATAACAAAAATCACATAGTCAATTAGTCACGTAAATTAACATAACATCACATCAAAGCAGTCGGCAAACACAGACAAACTAGACGTCTCTCCGACCGACTCTTTGCATCAAAGTTCCTCACTCTTTCTTTCTCGACTCTATTTCCAACTCATTATTCCTATTTTCTTAATAGGACAGTCAAACTCTGATAATTCAGTATCCGGTAACTCTATTCCCGGTAGTTGGAAATAAAATAAAATCTCAGCTCAATTCAATCAGCATCTCTATCTCAACTCATTTCTCAAATCTCTTCACTCTAACTCTATCATTGGTTTATTCCCTCATAACTCTATTTAAAGACAATCTGTCTTATCTGCTCATAAAAATGTTGGATTTGTATACTGAAAGCAAGAACGTTTTATGCTTGTATACAATGATTCCTGTGTTCACTATTTTATCTCCTATCTGATTGGGTTCATGATTGCATATGTATGTTCTTTATCTCTATATAAGTAGATTATATGGTGTGTTGTAGATCACAGAAGACCGTATAATTGGAATAACCTTAAGAGATATAATATAATCACAGCTGAAATAACTCTAGGACAAGTTATTGGTTTAGGCTGCGGTATAGATGGAAGTAGTTTGTCTTGACTACTTATCTATACTGGTACGTCATAGGACCACAGTGAGATGTATTCTTCTATCTGACTTAAGTGAAGAATCAAGATCTCGGTAACTTATAAGATCTTAATACTAATAAGATTTCAGATATATATGTTGATTCGCTTATCACTTTGACTTACTATTGGGTGATAGCAGTTAATATATGATATTTGATTATCTGTATTGGTACTCGTATCCGTATAGGATAATGACATCCCCTTGAGGAGCTCAATAATGTTTATTGCGCTAAACCCTGCAGGTTGATTAAGTTCAGGCGCAATAATAAGGTTTGAGTGGTACTGCTTAAGGATTACAAAAGAGATTAATTAATTAAGGCTGTCAGAGCTATAATTAATTAATGGATGTCGGAGATTTTAAATACGAGGATTTAATAAGTCTAAATACAAGCCCCGACTCATCACCGGCAATAAAGGGGTAAGTCAATATCGGTTCTCTAGTGGAATGAACTGATATTTATAAATTAATTATGGTCTGGGCTGACCATAGATAAATTAATTTATTTGAGGCCCATCTTTATTCCTTGTATCTGGTCCCTGGACTGGCCCAATGACTCCTAGCCCTAGAAGGAGCAGAAATCGCCCCCTACCTAAAACTGGCGCCCCCTACTGCTTTATTTTATTATAAAATACAGCTGTCAGCTCTCAGGAAATACACACTGATAATTATTAGGGTTTGAGAGCTGTAAGGAGGCGCAGGAAACGTGTGGAGCTTTCTGCCTTGGGACTTTCACAGCTCGTTGTCCATCCAACGGTGAAAGCTGAGCGGGATACAGTCGAGAAGATTAGAACTGGAGTCTTTCGATACGATCATCAACAATCTGTGCATCCGCTTTACAAGTAAGTAATTCCTAACACCTATGTGCAGCTGTTAAATTCATAGGAGCATGTTTAAGAATTAATCGTTGTATGATAAATTAATAATAACCAAGAAACGATCATCGGGCAAAGCGGAACGTTAATTCAGTTTAATATTCCTTCAAAAAAAAAGTAGTCTCGTATCTCGACATCTCAGTACTCTATAGTGTTAAGACACTATCTCACACATAAGGAAAAGTACGGGGTGTTACATTTATGCCTCGTCACAGTTGATGGGTAGTCTCTAGAGAAGCCCAAGACTGAGGAAGGACAGTGTATCCGATCAATCCTTTCCTCACCTTCCGGATCTACAACGCCTTTTGTTGACGCTGCTCAGCTACTCGGTCATGGGTTTATCGGTTGTCACGCCCTGGTATACCCTGGCCTTTGCTTGACACAGACAGCGTTTTACCGAACGGAGATCACCCGTTAGGCCCCTACTGTCCATGGTTTGCCACAGATCCGTCTGGAACCACGAGACTCAACCGAAAGAATAAATGCCTCACGAATGTTTACATATTGACAACAATTATTTCCACCCCTTAAACCTCACCAAGGGAACTACTCACACATAATGGAAAATATAAATACAAAATAAAATGAACACATGAATGAAAGAAAATTTGAAATACTTGATATAAAAATACCTAAGGCAACAACATTGGCTTTGTTCGTCACAACGGAATTGAAATACGAAAAGCAACTAAATTGTTTGGTGCGAAAAATATAAAAGAACTAAAAGTAAATTGTTTTCTTGGTGAACTAACTAAAGTCTAAGTCTAGAAGAGTAATCCTAAACTCTAGAAAGTAGATTTTGCTCTCTGAAATTCGTAAGACTCCAAAAACTCCCTATAAAACTACTGTCAAACTGCTCTCTGCCAGCCACACATGCTGAGGTTCATATAGCAGTTCGGTAGTAGTTAAACCCTAGCCGGCAGACCAAATCTGGCAAATTATTTCCTTCTATATTTAGCTTGATCTTTGCTTTGATTTGATAGATAATGGATCTCCAGCGGATTTGGGGTTGATTCCACATTATTCCAGATCCTTCCATTGCTAGAATTTGCCAGAATCTTCTGGGCAATCTC
This sequence comes from Salvia miltiorrhiza, assembly GCF_028751815.1. Lineage (NCBI taxonomy): Eukaryota > Viridiplantae > Streptophyta > Magnoliopsida > Lamiales > Lamiaceae > Salvia > Salvia miltiorrhiza. The sequence goes on from NC_080391.1 coordinate 42,405,139, forward strand.
CTCCACACGTCTTTCCATATATAGCTCCAGTTGCTGACTGCTGTTGACGGGCATGGTCGTACTATCTTCTTTCTTCGGTTGGCCTCATACCAGGTGGTACACTTCGAACGTTCCCGCGCCTCGAATGGTTCTGAGGGGTACTTCGTCGAGCTCTCTTCCTGGTTCATATATAACCCATCTGTGCTGACTGCGACTACTGTTATGGCCTTACCAACTGTGACTACTGTTATGGCCTTACCAACTGCTTCCTTCGGTAGCCTCACACCAAGTGGTACACTTCGGAGATTCCCGCGCCTCAAATGGTTCTGAGGGGTACTACACCGAGCTCTCTTCCTGGTAAGTTTCACTTCTGGAAGCTTGGATAGTTTTGTTCCAGTAATGCCCATTCTGACCATATTTCATGCATATGCCCTGGACTGAGCCTTCTTCCTCCTGAATACCTGTTTTCTTCCATAGAGGACTCAAACAAACACAAAGAAGAGAAAAAACTAGGGCCAAATGGCCCAAAAGTCGAAGACGCATTAGGGTTCCGCTCTGAAAAGATTCCCATTCCTTCCAGACTAGCTGAGGTATTTGGGCTTTTGGTTTCGTCCAAAGACAAGAAACCAGAGCCCCGAATTCCATCCTCATCAAGGTGGTACACTTCGGGATTCCCACATCTCATATGAGATACTGAGGGGTACTACGCCTCGGCTCCTTCCTGGAAAACATGACATATGCAATCTGGGCTGGTAATGCCCATTATGGCCACATTTCTTCATTCTGCCCTTGACTAGACCTTCTTTCCTCCATAGCATCTTTTTCCCGCCATTTGACATGAACTGACACAATAAAATGGAAAAAATAGTGCCAAATGACCCAAAAGTCGAAGACGCATCACACTTACACACTGAAACCATACTTGCCCTTAAGTATGCATGTGGATTCATAGGAGACACAGACGAAAATAGATTAAAAAGAAAGGAACAAAGACTAAGAGACACAATACTTGCACAGTTAAATGGTTCAGGTCATATGAACATGCATCATTCTTCCAAGACATTCCACAATCTAAAAAGTAATGAATATGCATAAAGTGTGATATTAGTTACTCTCACTCTCAAGTATATAGCTCAGTGTATACACTCGTGCTGTGCTGTACTAGTTCTCTTATGAGTTTGATTGCAGAATCTCAACAAAGATAAACTGGGGTATGACCTATCAAAAGGGCTTTAATTGGTTGTAATGGGGCATACGGAGTAGAGGTGGAATATTTTGGTAAAGTAGGTTAAATCCAGTACCACCCATACTCAGTAGGTTGTTCAGTTAAACCTCAGCCAATTTTTATTCCCTTGTTCTCAATAAGGACCATACTTTCTTCAATTTGGCAGCATTTTATCAATTTTTTTTTTGTGCCCAAACTTTCTTTTTCGTTTCTAATTCCCTGCTTTCTTTACTCAAAGCTATTATTCTTTTCCTCAAATGTAATCATTTCCATCAATAAAGGCTCAAAGGAAGAATTATTTTAAGCTCAAAATGGTTAGCAAGGGTCTATCAAGATAAGCATCAAAGAATAAATCTGGGGCCCTATAAGAAAAAAGTTGCCCTAATCATGCAAGTTAATTCCTGTAGTAAGAGTCCACAATCAAATTCTAAAATCTCTAAGTATAACACAACCTCACCAAAACATAATATTTCATATTTGGATCTTATCTCATTGGTGAGTTTATTTCAGTATCCTTTCGATTGGTGACCTTGTCATATACAATTTAAGAATTTTTCATCATTTCGAAGGCAAAATCAAGATGGGTAGTTGCACGGATAACTAAGTCTAATTTACGAGAAATGGTTTTGAAGGCACAAAATGGATATTGATGAGAAAATGTAACTCGCCTCAAGGATAAGTGGAATAAAAGGATTTACAAGGTAAGAAAAATACACCAAGTTTAGTAAAAGATTATGTATGCTACACAAGAAGGAAAATAACATAGGAATGTACCATAAATTTTGAGAAAAAATTTTCTGAAAAAAAAAAAACAAATGAAAAGAGATGGAGCGTCGTTTTTTCAACGATGTCTCGCTATTAGTAAGTTAAAGCTGCGAATAGCTGAAAATGTCAATCACCATTTTACTGAGATGAAGTGGGTGAAAGAAAATTTTTAGATTTGATACTAGCATCAAGAATGGCCGAGAAAGTCGACCACATCAAGCAAAGAATCAAGGAAGCAAGATGGATAAAGTCTTACGCCGATAAACGTCGATCGGAGTTAGAATTTAATGTGGGGATCGAACTTTCCTCGAAGTTTCTCCGTCAACAGGAGTTATACATTTTAGAAAAAGGGTACGTAAGGACCCTGCTATACAGGACCTTTTGAGATCCTAAGTTAAGATAGGCCTTGTAGCCTACAAGCTGGCTCTGCCACCAAGTATTGTGACTGTATACAATGTGTATTATATTTCGTAATTAAGAAAGTATGTGATAAAGCAAGATGAAGTAGTCATAGCCAGGACTTAAGTTATGAAGAGAAATCAGTCTAGGTACTTGATCGCAAGGTTTAAGTTTTATGAAACAAAAATATTATTCTTGTCATGTAGTGGAACCACCATAGAATGAAAAAGACCACATAAGAGTTGAATACAATGAGAGTCTAGTATCTCGAACTAGATTATTCAAGTATGTAAATTCTGGGGACATAATTTTTATAAGGAGGAAGGGATGTAATACCATTGTAACACCCCGTACTTTTCCCTATGTTGAGAAATAGTGTCTTAACACTAATGAGAGTATTGAGATGTCAAAATACGAAAAAAAATTTATGAGCAGACAAGACAGATTGTCTTTTAAATAGAGATACGAGTGAATAAACCGATGATGGAATTAGAGTGATGAGATTTGAGAAATGAGTTGAGATAGAGATGCTGATTGAATTGAGCTGAGATTTTATTTTATTTCCAACTACCGGGAATAGAGTTACCGGATACCGAGTTATCAGAGATTGACTGTCCTATTAAGAAAATAGGGATAATGAGTTGGAAATAGAGTCGAGGAAGAAAGAGTGAGAAACCTTGATAAATAGAGTCGGTCTGAGAGACGTCTAGTTTGTTTGTGTTTACCGACTGCTTTGATGTGATGTTATGTGAACTTACGTGACTGACTGATTATGTGATTTCTGTTACGTATGTCTTTAAGAGCGAGTTATTATGATTTTTATTTGAGGATTTTAGCACTTGGAATTTTATTTAAGTTTCCAAAGCAAGTGCGGTTTATTTTTACCGAGAAATCGAATGATGACGGTTTATGAAAATTTTTCAAAGCATATATATTTTTTTTAATTATTTTTCCTACGAAGAGGAATATTATAATTGAGTGAGTGCACTAATATTAGTGCTATAATTATTTTATTTAATCACATGAATAATTATGCTATGGTATTTTATTAATGAGTAATTTTTCCCATAGTATTGTGATTTTTAATTGATCACCCTTCTCACACTTTATTTTAATTTCTCTACCATATGATTAATTCCCACATTTTGCCAAGTGTAGAGATTAATTGAGAGAGTAGAGATTTAGAGAGTAGAGATTAGAGAGAGTGTAGAGATTAGAGAGAGAGAGATCAAGGCATTAATTGCCAAATATTCCATAAGATTATCAAATCCTCTTTAAAGATCACAAATCTATCCTAAGATTTCCAAGATCAATTCATATCTTGCTAAAGAAATTCTCTCTCTCCTTCACCCCAAACTTTCGACCACCACCTCTCTCTCTTCTCTCTCACTTCACCTCCATTGACAACCATTAACGAGACCTTCGAAGCTTCACCAAAATATGCCAAACACATAAATCACCAACAAAATCCCACCTAAACACCTCCTATCAACTTGAATCCAAGGAAATCCTTGAAGATTGGCTTCAAGACTAGTGAGAGAAAGTTTGATATTTGGTGTAAACTTGGGTAAGTGATATCTATATTCATAGATTAGACTTGTATGAGTTTGTATATGAGTATATTTGAAGGATTGAAGCAAGAAATCACCTCCTCTCTTATTCATCACAATTTTCGAAAATATGGGTCTCACACCCTTCAAAAAATTTTCTTTTTCTTTCCTTGAATTGGGGTGAGAAAAGTGATCTATGATATGTTTGGTGATGAGTGATGTGTGTTTTGAAAAGCTATGCTTTGAGATTCAAATTTTGAATGAGTTTAGTTTACCCAAAATTGGGAATTTTTGAATGGATGCTTTAAATGATGAATTGATGATGTCTATGAGTCCATGAGATGTATATGATGATGATTGATGGATTAAATAGAGTATATGATGTCAATTGATGATTTTGATATGAGTTAGTTTACTAAAATTAGGGCTCTGTGTATCTATGCTCTAATTTGTAAATTGATGGAATATATGTGAGTTTATATGACTAAAATTGATAAATATATGATGAGATTAAAGATCCATGTGTGCTTATAGAATTTCAAAGAAATTAGTTTAATAAAAATTAGGACTTTCTTGTCTATGTGTCTATTAAGTGATTTAGCTTAAGAGATATGTAATTGAGCATGATAGTAGTGTTTTAATATCTTTGATTAAGTCTTTTATTGGCTAAGTAAAATTTTGACTTGAGTTAGTTTATGAGAGTTTTTGAGTTCTCATAATTTGAGAAGCCATTGATTGATTAAATGAGGTCTATTTTGCTTTATGACCATTATGTGAAAGTTTGTCATGTTTTGTTAAGAGTTTTATGTTAATATATGAGTTGTCATTAGAGTATAGTTGGCATGATAAAAAGGAGATTTATATGTGTAAAATGAGTTATATGAAGTATGAGGTCATTTATGAATGATTGAGTAATTTTGAGCATGAGAATGAAAAGAGAATTGAATTGATGCGTTAGATGAAACATTTTACTTGAGATTTGAGTTTATGATGTAAATGAGGAGAGTTGATTTGAGAATGATGAGCATTATGATGTGGTTGAATGTTTGTGAGTGTTATATGTGCTTAAGATGAGCTTTGATTGGTTTTAATTGAAGGAATGTTGAGTTGAGCATTTAAGAGTTTGAGATGAGTTTTTGGTGATTTTCGTAGGCCTACTGACCTACTGTGATCGACGGGTTGTCGATGTCAAAAAGCTTTGAAAAGTTTATCGCAAGTCCCTACATGAGTCTTGAGCACGCCTGTAAAATTTCAAGTCATTTGGACTTCGTTTGCTATTTTTTATAAAATGCAAGACTTAAAACTGCACATTTCTACCGAGAGTTACAGAGAACAGGGGGAAGAGTCATTCATTTCAGTAGCTTCCTGTGTAATATAGCCTTCCAAATTTTTATGGTATTAACCTTATTGTGTTATCTAGATATCCACCAAATTTGAGCCCTGTTTGATAACATTTACTATTTTTCAAAAATCAAAGTTTTCGATTGCTCAAAACTGCCGAATATGGTAGACTGTAGTAAAACAGTCATATCTCCCAAACCACTTGGAGTTTTCGACTCTACTTTTTTTTATATGAAACTAGACTCAAAGACCTTTCTTTTGGTATGAGTCACGAGTCCAGGGGATGTCGGAGTCAGAACGTGTTAAATTTTGAAATTGAGTCAATGTGAAAACAGAGCATGTTTTGATAATGTTTGATTGTATTTTCTTATGTGCCTTATGTGATTGTGTTGCCTATGTGTTTGAATGAGATTAGACGAGCCTTATATGAGAGATAAATCGAGACTTAGAACCATGATTTTCTTGAAACCTATCTTTGAGTTTAAGGATTTGAGATGAGTGGAGAGTCTATGTAGAGTTGAATAAGGAAATAGAATATGAGATAGAGCAAGAGTTAAGGCATGAGATTTTGCCAATGAGTTTCTAATCGAGATTCATTTTCTGACATGAACCTTCGATGATGACGATGATCCCTGAAGACACAAGCAGAGCAAGGAAGTAAGTAACTCCGCTTTGACGGGAGATTTTGAGTAAGGTCTTCAGGTGGGCAATAATTTGAGTATACGTATATCGTATGAGCTTTCTAAAATGATTTGATGATGTTGTGAGCTTATCAAATGATTTGAGATAAATGATGTTTGAGAACTATTTGACTTGCCAATTTTTGATGTTGAGCTTGTATGTTACCCTCTACTGATGAGATGAGACGAATTGGGTCCTGCCACAAGCGGGATTTTGTGCACAGAGGTGACTGTGAGCCGTCTTCGGGTCGGCCGGTCACGGTACTTGAGAGGGAGGCCTACTTCTCAGTACCTTAATTATGATGATGAGTTGTAGATGCCGTACATACATGACGTATACTTTGTCTGCAGACACTTATTTATGATGTTGATTATGAAAACTGAATGCACATATTCATTTAATGCTAACTTATTTCTGTGTATTGTTGAGATGTGACAAGCTTCAAACTTATAGCTCTAAGAGCACCTTTCTTGTTTTTTCGGCGTTTGTCCACTGAGTATTATGTACTCACGCCCTGCATATATTTCTAAATGTGCAGGCTAAGCGAGGAGTGAGATTGGTCTGGTGCTGATGGGGGATCGTTAGTTGATGTATTTACTTTATCGTATTTCCTTTTTATCGATAAAGTCTCGATGTGAAGTTACTTTGAATATGAATCAAGTAATATACTCACGGTTATGTGTCTTCATACATATAATCGGTTCGCCTTTTGCTGTGATACTCTGCATATTATGCTTCCTTATGAAAAATGAGCTATACCCGTTTTGTTTTTGTTTGTGAAATTCCTGATAATTAAAAAGTTACTACCTCCGTCCCAATAATGAAGACACACTTCATTTGGGCACGGAGATTAAGGAGAGGTAGTTTAAGTGATAAAGTGAGATAGTTTAGGTGATAAAGTATTGTGGGTATTTGATTAGTTTAAGTTTAGTGAATTTATTTAATGTTTGTGCTTGAATTTAAATTTTTTAACTTCAAAATTTTTGAAAAATTTATTTAGTTTAATTATTTTTTTTTGGTCCGAAATTTATGTTCAATTGAATTCCGACCACGCCACCGCCGGACTCCGAGTTCAATTGAATTCCGACCACGCCCCCATCTTTGCCGCCGGACTCCGAGTTCTCCAACCATCTCAACCAAAACGATCCACAAAATGAAACTCATAATCAAACCAAAATGTTAACCAAAAAATGAAAATCAAAATCGAACCAAAAAAAGGACCAAAATCGAGAAGGGGGAGAAGAAAGAGGGATGTTCGATGGGGCTAGGGCTCGGCCCTCTACCCTCGTCAGTGTGTGGGCGAGTGGTTGGAGGCTCCGCAGCAGAGTCCGGCAGGAGCGGCAGCATTGATGGAAGAAATCGACATCTCCGCCGCCCTACAAACCAGAGAAGGGGTATGGGTGGAAGAAATCGAAATCTCTAGCCACTAAAACCAGATCCGCCGCGCCTGCATACCCTAGCCCCAAGATCCGCCGGAGAAGAGGGGTATGGGTGGTGGCTGTTCGACCGGAGAAGGCTCGTTGCTGCTGTTCTTCCGGCGCCGAGAGAGAGAGGGCGAGACAGAGGCGAGACCACGCCGAGAGAGAGAGGGTGAGACAAAGGCGAGACAAGGGACAGAGGCGATATCGCCGGCAGGGTAGCGGCGGCGCCGTAGTGAGGGCAGAGGCGGCGCCGTAGTGAGGGCGGCGGAGGCGCCAAGAGAGTCGAGCGAGAGAGAGGATGAGTGAGAAGAGAGGGAGAAAGGATTTAGGGTTTTATTAGACTTTTATACCCTAATTAGTGATAAATTAATTAATGATTGTTAAGTCTTAATTCTTTCCTTATTTGGAATGTGTCTTTATTATTGGGACAACCCAATAAGGAAAGTGTGTCTTCAATAATGGGACGGAGGGAGTATAACGACGTTGACGATTTTACCCTTGGGTTCATTTATGATGATTCTCCTTAGTATGCTTTGATGCGAGCTTCCGCTTGATGTTCGACCTATTCTTCTTATCTTTTATTCTTTTAAAAATAGTCGTATCGATACTCGTACCCCACTATCACTAGTGTCGGGAATCGGGCTGCGACAGGGTGGTATCAGAGCAGGTCATCTGCTCTGAGTCTATTGCTTGACTGAGTTGAACCTTTGATTACTGATATCTTTTTAAATTGAGTACTAGTCTAACTTGAATTCTTAGGCTAGTTTGAGAGAGTCAGTTTGAAACGAAACCCCAGCACCCATCTCCTCCGGCTTAATGAGGTAAGAGGTTGATGTTGTTTCTTATTGCTTTCCTGTTGAGAGCTGAGTTTGATTCACTAATGAGTTATGTATTGTTTTGATGGCGGAATTGTTTGAGATGATGGAATCTGATATGAGGCAGTTGATGTGGAATATGAGGAGAAATGTTGAGGCTAGTATAGCCGATGACCCACCGTACCAAACGATGACGAGTATGTTGTTGATTGAGATGTACCAAGTAAGTTTCGTCATCCATTTTCTAATGGATATGATGTTTTATATTACAGGATGCCGAGTCATATTGAGACAGCGATGCAGCGATGGTTCAGGGAGTATATCCCGGACGAGGATGACACCTTGGGTGAACTTCTGGCACACTATCACCGACGATGGAGGAGGGCTATTCCCTATGGGATCGATGGCGCAGAGGCCATTACGCTCTTGATTCCACTACTGCCACCTTCGTGGCGAGACTGGGCGATATCTTTAGTGCCCCAGTACGTAGATACTACCTGGTTGGAGGGCATCAGGTACGGAGACCTTAGTGGCTTCATCGCGACGCTGAGCCACCGTTACTTTGCTTATGGCGATCCACCTTCACCGCCGTTTGGAGAGCTTGAGAGACCAGCCCAGGGAGGGGAGCTAGTTGTTTTGCCTCCACTTCCCGAGGAGCCGTTTTCGATGGCACCTCTACCCGCAGCTGATCCGATTCCAGTTTCTCTTGAGTCTGATGATTCAGAGCCGATGGTCTTCGAGCCGTACTCTCCTGGGATTGAGCATCACCTATTTGCGTTTGTAGCACTTATTCCTTCTCCCAGCGCTGATTTACCGCCTTGGGATTTGACACCGGCGACGACACCCTTGCCATTGCTACCCGTTGAGTCGGCGCATCCGATTGTTTCTACTGAGTCTGAGACGCAGCATGTTCCCAACGATCCATATCCGAGGGTTGCCTCGTTGCCTGAGCCAGGCACTTTGGCCTTTCAGACGTATATGCACTCGATCCTATATTCACCGTACCGAGACGCCCAGGAGGGAGGATCTCGGTCGGCATGCTCCGATAGTAATGAGGAGGACCCCGATGAGGAGACTCCAGAGATGACGGTCGGCTATGGTTGGACCCAGCCACCACAGCGACAGACTACTGCCGATGGAGTTGATACATGGATACCTATCCCTGAGACACCTGTCTATACTCCGATAGTGGATGAGTCAGACTATGACAGTCCGTATTGATTGACGTGACGAGCAGGATCTCGAGAGACGATGGCTAGTGATCACGTATGTCTCGCAGGCGCGTATATATGTATAGATGCATAGTGATATATATATATAGATAGAGCAGTATAGTATAGTGTGTCTGCGTGTATAGCATAGATCTATAGATGCTTAGTACTTATGATGCTTGTATAGTTAGAGCATCATTTTGGAGTTAGGGCTTTTGTACCTAAGATCTTACTTTTGTAAAAGACCTCGAGAGAGAGGCAATTTTTCCTTATATATATACAAGAGATGTTTATGATTAGTGAGTTTCACTATCTTTATCAGAACTTTGAGAATGATGATGATGTTGATGCTTGATGGAAAATGAGAAATAGAGATTGATGAGAATTACGAACAATGATAGACGAGAAATAGACTGGATGAGAGTTTTGAGAACTTTGAGATCACAAATGAGATATAGAAGTGAAATGAGAAAATGAGGATTCGTATTTTGTAACGACGAACGGTTAGTTTAGAAGTCGATAGTTATATAACTCTTTTTCCTTTATAGTATACCTCCGAGAAGAAGAGGGAACCGAAGGATCATAAACCGAGAAGAAGATGAAGAAAAGGAGCAGAGAAACCAACCGTTGAGATAATACGACGAGAGTTAGAGTTTTCATCGCGATTTATAGACACGACCCTAATAGGACGAATGTATAATGGAGACCTCATGGGATGCATAGATACTATTGACCAATTGTACTTCGCAATAGAGGTACTTTCACCGGGACCGTGCGTATCATCGCTAGAGTAGTCATGAGAGTAGATTGATTGAGTCCCTATCTCGCTTGGTCGTATTTAAATTTTTCTGCATCCATTTGAACTCCAACAGGAGAATAACTATTTACTATTGAGAAAATTTTTCCAGATCCACTGTATTTGAGCCTAACCCGTTTGTGTTGGAAATTTTTACCCCTTGCTTTAACAGTGGACAATATATTCATTTTCCACTTAGTGGATTGTTTCTACCTCCAGTATTGATTTATTCCTATCATATCGTATCTCAGTTTCATTCTAGATTCTGTTCTAGCTTTTGATCTTACCTTGATTGTAACTTCTTCATTATCCTTGAAATAGCACTGGCTATTATGGAATCATTCCATTACTTGAGCTCGTCTTGTTCAAGATCAGACATTTTTATTCATCACCTCCTATTTCCCTACCACCTCCGACAAGAGTTAGGATCGTCTAGGTAATTAGGAGGGTATAACAAGAAGAGTGTTTGGAAGAAACTCGATTTGTGAGAGCAGTCGTAGAATATTTTATTACGGGACGAGCACGACTTTTCGATTATGGATTTTCTTATATTAGCCATGTATTCCGAAAGCTAATCAATTCGAGGACGAGAAGAAGTGATGCTAAGCCAGAATAGGCAATAGCAGATTCAAGAAGATCGAGATGATGGGTTAGAGCAGATAATGTTTTCTACGATAGTAGACTGAGATGACGACTAGTATAGATGTAGCATCGTCGTAGTATTAGGGGATGTTTATTTTCGTTATGCCCCGCAATTAGTAAGAGTTCTCGAAAGAGAAAATTTCCTTATATATATATCTATATGACGATGACCAGAGAGTCTCTATGCTTGAGTAGAGTTTTGAGCTGATGTTGCATTGATAGACATGAAATATGTCTTTGACGATGAGTTATGAGGATTGAGAAAATAATAGGATGATTAAGTAAGAGTCTTATGATTCGTGAGTTATGAGAATTAGTTCTAAGGTTGTTATATGTTCCCTTAGACTTTTGTCGAGAAAGAGAAATCGATTGAAGAAAGAGATAGAGTGATGATATGAGATAAGGCAATAAAACCGTAGCTGAATACGAACGTCAGTTTCGCGACTTAGTCCGGTGTGCCACATATCGAGAAGAGATGAACGAGAAAATGTCAGATTTGTTTCGATCAGGTTTGAGACAAGAGGTACGAGACGATTTAACGAGTCAGAGTGCGGTTATGTGTACTGAAGCATTAAATAGAGCGTTTGATATAGAACTGGCAATACAGCCAGGAAACGTGATTTAAGCTTCAGCACCCCGAACGAATTTGAGCACGCAAACGTGCAATCCATCCTTTCCTGGATGCGGGCAAGAAGAAAAGAGAAAATGGGACGACCGAAGTCAAGATCCCAAAAGCCGTGGCAGAGTCAGAATGCGCCACCACAATATCAGAACTGAGACAAACAGCCTTATGTTGGCCCAACTGCCCCAGAAGCAGTAAACTTTCAAGGACCGCGAGGGTTACCGCCTTGTCGAAGAGCAATAAATTACATCTGAGAGAATGCCAGATGAGACAGAATAGCTGTTACACCTGCGGAAGGGTCAGACACTACTCGAACCAGTGTCCGAATCGTCAGCAAAGTGGAAGCGGAGAACGACCGAGTCAGTTTCGGCCGCAATTCAAAGCAATGGAGGGAACTCTACCGCCACTTCTACCACAGCGACAACAACCCGCCTACCGACCACATCAGTCAAGAAGGCAACTACCAGCCCCGCAGGCAAATAAACCGCATCATCAGAGACAGTTCGCGCTTAAGTAGAAAGCACCAGACAAGAATAGAGGAAATTTGTTAGATATAGGCAAGTTGAATGATGTGCCCATAGTATTTTTGTTCGACACTGAACGTAGAGCTTGCTCCACAACCTCTAAAGAGTAGCCACACCTATAGGCAGAATTACTACGGTTTCATCCGTGTACCCTAACTTAGAATTCGAGTTAAGATTGATTAAGTTCGAGATTAGAAATCTGAGATTGATGCCTATGTGGCACTTGGATATAATTTTGGAATGGACTGGTTAGAAAAGAAAACCATGCGAAGATACAATGCAAGGAAAGCCGGATATGTTTTCAGCCACCTGGCCAAGAACCTACTTCCTTCATTGGTATTGAGAGAAAAGAAAAGAAGACGCCGATCATCTCGGCACCACAAGCAAGAAAGCTCTTGTGGAGAAAAGATACAATTGCGTACGTTGCATATCTGAACCGGAGAGAGACGAATCCAAGGCAAACATTAATGACGTGTCAGTTGTACGAGAGCATAAAGACGTTTTTCCCGAGACTTTACCGGGATTACGCTAGGCCGAAAGCTTGAGTTTACGATCGATTTAGAGCCTAGCGCCGTACCCACGTCGAGAGCAACGTATAGAATGACCCCACAGAGTTGCAAGAGTTAAAGCTGTAACTCCAAGAACTTCTAGATATGGGTTTCATTCGACCCAGTGTTTCCTCGTGGAGAGCACCAGTTCTTTTTGTTAAAAGATGGATGGAAGCTTGAGGTTGTGTTTCGATTATCGAAAGTTGAACAAAGTGACGTTAAAGAATAAATATCCGTTACCCGGATCGATGATCTGTTCGATCAACTACAAGGAGCGAGCACTTTTTCAAAGTTTGACGTGAGAACGGGATACCATCAGCTGAAAATACGATCGGAAGATATTTCCGAAGACGGCATCGCGTATGCAATATAGCATTACTATAAACTCAAAGATGTTTGGAAGAAATGCCTTTCAGATTGACGAACGTCCCGACAGCATTCATGGATCACATGAACCGCGTTTTTCGTGAATACCTAGACAAGTTCGTGTTAGTCTTCATAGACCATATCCTGATTTACTCGGAGAATAAACGAGAACACGAAGAGCATCAAGGATCGCGTTAGAGAGATTGCGAGCTGAAAAGCTTTATGCGAAGTTAGCAAATGTAAGTTTTGACTTGAAGAAGTCAATTTTCTCAGCCATATTGTTTTTGCAAGAGGAATTGACGTAAACCCAGCGAAAGTTCAAGCGGTATAGGAGCGGAGACCGCCAACCACACCGCACGAGATTCACAGTTTTTTTTTTTGGGATTAGCAGAATACTATCGACGTTTTATTAACGGCTTTTTGAAAATCGCTAAGCCATTGACGCACCTGCTAAAGAAAGAAGTTAAGATCATTTGGACGGACGAATGCGAGCGAAGTTTTCAAAAGCTAAAGAAGAGGCTTACTTTTTGCCCCAGCAGATCAAGAGTATGCAGTGTACACTGATGCATCGAAAAATGATCCAAGATGTGCACTGATGCAAGAGGCAAAAGTTATAACGTATGTTTCGCGATAACTGAGACCACATGAGGTGATTTATCCGACGCATGATTTAGAATTGGCAGCCGTAGTGCTTGCTTTGAAGATCTGGAGACACCATCTCTATGAAGCACGGTGTGAGATATATATATCGATCATAAGAGTCTCAAATTTTTCTTTGAGCAAAAAGATCTGAACATGCGACAAAGAAGATGGTTAGAGTTATTGAGGGATCACGATTGCGGAATAAATTATCACCCTGGAAGGGCTAACGTTGTGATTGACGCGTTGAGCAGAAAGAATCAGGGAACGTTAGGATTTCTCCTTACTCGAGAAGAGAATCTAATCAAGGAATTCGAGAAGATGAATTGGAAGGTAGTAATACCACCACAAACAACAGAAATAGTAATTTCTGCACTGAACGTTACGCCTGACTTACGATCGAGAATAGTCACGGCTCAAAGAGAGAAGATGAGAAGATAGAAAGATTGCGAATAAAGATTCGAACCAAGAGAGTAGAGAATTATCAAGAGACGGCAGATAATGCCATTTTGTTTAAGGAAAGAGACTGAGTGTGCCTGATAAGAAAAGCTGAAGAACGAAATTTCGAGCGAAGCTCATGATACCCCTTACATCGCATAGGCGGAAAGTATAAAATGTGCCAAGACTGAAACGACGCTTTGATAGGAGAATAGAAGCGAGAGATGGCATCTTTCGTAGAAAGATGTTTGACGTGTTAACACGTGAAGGCGCCACTTTGGCAACCTTATACAATTATACCTATTAGAGACTTCCACAATAGAAGTGAGACCACTTAGCCATGAATTATGGCATCGATTAGCAAAATCGAGAAAAGAAAACTCAACAATTGAGTAATGGTGAATAGATTCTTTTGATGATAGAAACGATGATTATGTGAGTTTTTCCCTATCTCGGGGAGCATGTTATTTTTCGAGTTAACAAGAACTTAAACCGAGATATATAGAACCTTATGATGTATTAGAGTAAGTAGGCCATGTAGCCTATAAACTAGCGTTGCCTCCGAGCTTCGCGAACGTCCATGACGTTTTCCATGTTTCTCAACTGAGAAAGTTCGTGTTTGATCCAAAACACGTCATCCATCAAGAAGAAGTGTCCCTGGAACCAGATTTGAGCTATGAAGAGAGACCTGATGCTATGTTGGACCGGAAGATCCAATAATTGAGGATCAAGTCGATTCCTTTGGTGAAAATCCAATGGAGACATCACAGTCAAGAAGAATCAACATGGGAAGTTGAAGAGAATATGAAAGAGAAGTACCCAGAGCTTTTCCCCGAAGATGAATAACTCAAATTTCGGGACGAAATTTTTTTTAAGGGGGGTAGGATGTAACACCCCGTACTTTTCCCTATGTTGAGAAATAGTGTCTTAACACTAATGAGAGTATTGAGATGTCAAAATACGAAATTTTTTTTATGAGCAGACAAGACAGATTGTCTTTTAAATAGAGATACGAGTGAATAAACCGATGATGGAATTAGAGTGATGAGATTTGAGAAATGAGTTGAGATAGAGATGCTGATTGAATTGAGCTGAGATTTTATTTTATTTCCAACTACCGGGAATAGAGTTACCGGATACCGAGTTATCAGAGATTGACTGTCCTATTAAGAAAATAGGGATAATGAGTTGGAAATAGAGTCGAGGAAGAAAGAGTGAGAAACCTTGATAAATAGAGTCGGTCTGAGAGACGTCTAGTTTGTTTGTGTTTACCGACTGCTTTGATGTGATGTTATGTGAACTTACGTGACTGACTGATTATGTGATTTCTGTTACGTATGTCTTTAAGAGCGAGTTATTATGATTTTTATTTGAGGATTTTAGCACTTGGAATTTTATTTAAGTTTCCAAAGCAAGTGCGGTTTATTTTTACCGAGAAATCGAATGATGACGGTTTATGAAAATTTTTCAAAGCATATATTTTTTTTAATTATTTTTCCTACGAAGAGAAATATTATAATTGAGTGGGTGCACTAATATTAGTGCTATAATTATTTTATTTAATCACATGAATAATTATGCTATGGTATTTTATTAATGAGTAATTTTTCCCATAGTATTGTGATTTTTAATTGATCACCCTTCTCACACTTTATTTTAATTTCTCTACCATATGATTAATTCCCACATTTTGCCAAGTGTAGAGATTAATTGAGAGAGTAGAGATTTAGAGAGTAGAGATTAGAGAGAGTGTAGAGATTAGAGAGAGAGAGATCAAGGCATTAATTGCCAAATATTCCATAAGATTATCAAATCCTCTTTAAAGATCACAAATCTATCCTAAGATTTCCAAGATCAATTCATATCTTGCTAAAGAAATTCTCTCTCTCCTTCACCCCAAACTTTCGACCACCACCTCTCTCTCTTCTCTCTCACTTCACCTCCATTGACAACCATTAACGAGACCTTCGAAGCTTCACCAAAATATGCCAAACACATAAATCACCAACAAAATCCCACCTAAACACCTCCTATCAACTTGAATCCAAGGAAATCCTTGAAGATTGGCTTCAAGACTAGTGAGAGAAAGTTTGATATTTGGTGTAAACTTGGGTAAGTGATATCTATATTCATAGATTAGACTTGTATGAGTTTGTATATGAGTATATTTGAAGGATTGAAGCAAGAAATCACCTCCTCTCTTATTCATCACAATTTTCGAAAATATGGGTCTCACACCCTTCAAAAAATTTTCTTTTTCTTTCCTTGAATTGGGGTGAGAAAAGTGATCTATGATATGTTTGGTGATGAGTGATGTGTGTTTTGAAAAGCTATGCTTTGAGATTCAAATTTTGAATGAGTTTAGTTTACCCAAAATTGGGAATTTTTGAATGGATGCTTTAAATGATGAATTGATGATGTCTATGAGTCCATGAGATGTATATGATGATGATTGATGGATTAAATAGAGTATATGATGTCAATTGATGATTTTGATATGAGTTAGTTTACTAAAATTAGGGCTCTGTGTATCTATGCTCTAATTTGTAAATTGATGGAATATATGTGAGTTTATATGACTAAAATTGATAAATATATGATGAGATTAAAGATCCATGTGTGCTTATAGAATTTCAAAGAAATTAGTTTAATAAAAATTAGGACTTTCTTGTCTATGTGTCTATTAAGTGATTTAGCTTAAGAGATATGTAATTGAGCATGATAGTAGTGTTTTAATATCTTTGATTAAGTCTTTTATTGGCTAAGTAAAATTTTGACTTGAGTTAGTTTATGAGAGTTTTTGAGTTCTCATAATTTGAGAAGCCATTGATTGATTAAATGAGGTCTATTTTGCTTTATGACCATTATGTGAAAGTTTGTCATGTTTTGTTAAGAGTTTTATGTTAATATATGAGTTGTCATTAGAGTATAGTTGGCATGATAAAAAGGAGATTTATATGTGTAAAATGAGTTATATGAAGTATGAGGTCATTTATGAATGATTGAGTAATTTTGAGCATGAGAATGAAAAGAGAATTGAATTGATGCGTTAGATGAAACATTTTACTTGAGATTTGAGTTTATGATGTAAAAGAAGAGAGTTGATTTGAGAATGATGAGCATTATGATGTGGTTGAATGTTTGTGAGTGTTATATGTGCTTAAGATGAGCTTTGATTGGTTTTAATTGAAGGAATGTTGAGTTGAGCATTTAAGAGTTTGAGATGAGTTTTTGGTGATTTTCGTAGGCCTACTGACCTACTGTGATCGACGGGTTGTCGATGTCAAAAAGCTTTGAAAAGTTTATCGCAAGTCCCTACATGAGTCTTGAGCACGCCTGTAAAATTTCAAGTCATTTGGACTTCGTTTGCTATTTTTTATAAAATGCAAGACTTAAAACTGCACATTTCTACCGAGAGTTACAGAGAACAGGGGAAAGAGTCATTCATTTCAGTAGCTTCCTGTGTAATATAGCCTTCCAAATTTTTATGGTATTAACCTTATTGTGTTATCTAGATATCCACCAAATTTGAGCCCAGTTTGATAACATTTACTATTTTTCAAAAATCAAAGTTTTCGATTGCTCAAAACTGCCGAATATGGTAGACTGTAGTAAAACAGTCATATCTCCCAAACCACTTGGAGTTTTCGACTCTACTTTTTTTTATATGAAACTAGACTCAAAGACCTTTCTTTTGGTATGAGTCACGAGTCCAGGGGATGTCGGAGTCAGAACGTGTTAAATTTTGAAATTGAGTCAATGTGAAAACAGAGCATGTTTTGATAATGTTTGATTGTATTTTCTTATGTGCCTTATGTGATTGTGTTGCCTATGTGTTTGAATGAGATTAGACGAGCCTTATATGAGAGATAAATCGAGACTTAGAACCATGATTTTCTTGAAACCTATCTTTGAGTTTAAGGATTTGAGATGAGTGGAGAGTCTATGTAGAGTTGAATAAGGAAATAGAATATGAGATAGAGCAAGAGTTAAGGCATGAGATTTTGCCAATGAGTTTCTAATCGAGATTCATTTTCTGACATGAACCTTCGATGATGACGATGATCCCTGAAGACACGAGCAGAGCAAGGAAGTAAGTAACTCCGCTTCGACGGGAGATTTTGAGTAAGGTCTTCAGGTGGGCAATACTTTGAGTATACAAATATTATACGAGCTTTCTAAAATGATTCGATGATGTTATGAGTTTAACAAATGTTTCGAGATAAATGATGTTTGAGAACTGTTTGACTTGCCAATTTTTGATGTTGAGCTTGTATGTTACCCTCTACTGATGAGATGAGATGAATTCGGTCCTGCTACAAGTGGGATTTTGTGCACAGAGGTGACTGTGAGCCGTCTTCGGGTCGGCCGGTCACGGTACTTGAGAGGGAGGCCTACTTCTCAGTACCTTATGATGATGATGAGTTGTAGATGTGGTACATACATGTTGACGTATACTTTGACAGCTGTCATTCGTTTACTTATGATGTCATGATTATGAAAACTGCATGCACAGATTCCTTTGATACTAACTTATTTCTGTGTATTGCTGAGATGTGGCAAGCTTCAAACTTATAGCTCTAAGAGCACCTTTCTCGTTTTTTCGGCGTTTGTCCACTGAGTATTATGTACTCACGCCCTGCATATATTTCTAAATGTGCAGGCTAAGCGAGGAGTGAGATTGGTCTGGTGCTGATGGGGGATCGTTAGTTGATGTATTTACTTTATCGTATTTCCTTTTTATCGATAAAGTCTCGATGTGAAGTTACTTTGAATATGAATCAAGTAATATACTCATGGTTATGTGTCTTCATACATATAATCGGTTCGCCTTTTGCTGTGATACTCTGCATATTATGCTTCCTTATGAAAAATGAGCTATACCCGTTTTGTTTTTGTTTGTGAAATTCCTGATAATTAAAAAGTTATAACGACGTTGACGATTTTACCCTTGGGTTCATTTATGATGATTCTCCTTAGTATGCTTTGATGCGAGCTTCCGCTTGATGTTCGACCTATTCTTCTTATCTTTTATTCTTTTAAAAATAGTCGTATCGATACTCGTACCCCACTATCACTAGTGTCGGGAATCGGGCTGCGACAACCATGTTTCCTCATTGCTAAGTTTAGAGTAATTTTCAACTTGGATTTTAAGATGATTCACGCCGGAAGAAGAAAATGATTTATTTTAATTCCAACAAAATGATTTACAAAAACTTTTGTAAATTTTTAATTATTTAAATTATTATGCATTGCATATAATTTTTATATTGAGCATTTGACGACGACTCAGCAGCAGTGCGGAATTGAAGACTAGGAGATGAAGGAAGCTACTTATAGGCCTTGTCTGTAGGCGGATTAGAGTACGCCCAATACGGCAAGCAGTAAGTACTGTCTTCTCATTATTGGACAGAAGGTGCCCAATCAGCATCCGAAAAGCTATGAAGATACATAGAAGGACTAGACCGCAAATAAATGCCATAATCATGAGTACCTGTTACTCGTAGCTTTCTTGTTGCTCTTGTATATACCAGGTATTACTCGTAACTCTTATAGCCTTGTCCCTAGCCCTACCCACTAAAATAAAAAGAGCAATTGAGAATCTCGAGCAATTGAATCCTTTGAGGAAGAAATGGGCTTTCTTCTAAAAGAAAGAAAGATGTATTTGTGAATGAGAAATAGAACTTTCCAATTTGAAGAGGATATTGGGGGCCCATTCGGGTACTTCCACTTCCTCTAGTAAAGGATTAGTTCATTGTTCCCTTCATGAGGTAGGTGTTTTTAATTAATGGAATCTTTCTGATCCTGGATCAGATTTCAAATGCGACTCCCGAACTCAAGGTTCCATCATACTTTTTGCTCCCGTTAAAGGCTTGCAGAAAGACGGAACTCCGAGTGGATTTCCAGTAGCTAAAACCTAAGAGTTACTGAGTTCATGTCCTTGTGAGCTTGTTGTTGGAACTCGTTGGGCGCCTAATTCCAATACAATACAATAGGTGTCTATCAGTGCAAGTCAGCTGAACACCATCATTGATGAGTGGACCGACCGACTCGGGTTTCACAAGCGTTGGCGGGTTCGGGAGCACTTATATGATTTATTTATTTAGCGTATCTTGAAGGATTAATACAGATTGAATTATTATGTCAAAAGTTTTTATTGTCTTATCATCACCATAGCTTAATACAACACTTTTCAATCAACTATTCCCTCTGTCCTAGTCCAATAAACAAAATTTCACCATTTAAATCCTTCTTTTATTTTTTCATATTTCCTACTTGATCCTTACTCGTTTCTCATTTACACTACAAATGAGAGATTATATTATCCCTCCAAAAATAGTGTGATAATATTATCACTCATTTGTAGTGTAAATGAAGAATGAGTAGGAGTCAATAGGAAATGTGGAAAAAGAAATAAAGGATTTTAAGGATTAAATTTTGTTTATCCTTCATTTTCTCATAATAAATTTACAACAAACATAACGCACCCTTAATGAAAAAGCACGAAAAGGCTGAAATACAGAATCTGTGTATATACATATGAACACACGATTAAAAGAAAGAATGAGAAGGTTGAGCTTTTTGTTTGATGAATTGCTGCTGTGTGCGTCTAAGTCGAACCGTGAGGGTAATGTCTGGTAGTGGGCGGTTGTTGTCACGACGGTGGTGGAGGCTTCTGGCCGCCGTCGCCGGAGTTAGAGATGGGAAGGTTCGGCGGTGGCACGGAGCTACTGTTGTCCGTCCAACAGAGGTGGAGGCGGCGCCGCGTATGGCAGCGTCGTTGTCAGATATTGAGAGTAGAGTCGGTGGTTAGGGCACGACGGCGGCGAGAAGTCGGCGTTGTTGTCGGAAATTGAAGGGAGAACAGAGGTGTGAGGAGAGTGAGGGGCTGGCGGTCCGCGGTGGCTAATCGCTGCTGCTCGTCCGATGCCGAGTGAGGGAGAGAGATAGATCGAGGGAGATGGGGAATGAGCTGGCGATGGCGGCCGATGGTCGTTCTAGCCGGAGTGGGAGAGGTGGTGTCTGGGGGTGAGCTCACGGTGGGTATGGGTTTGTCCTGTATTCAGTGCGTTGGGAGCGGATGTGTTCGAGTCAGGGAAGGATTATCGAGGGAGATTGGGGAGGCGGCTCACCGGCGGCGTTCGTAGCCGGAAAGAAAGCCGCGGCGGATGAACTTAGAGAGAGAGAGATAGAACAATGTGGGTGTGTGCGTTTGTTTGGCTGAAGAAGAATTAATTTTTAAATGGACTTAGGTTTGGGCCTTATTACTGTGGGCCGAGTTTAATAAAATGTCTTTTGTGTTATTTCCATTTGGGCTGATTTTAATGGATCCTGGACTGCAATTTCTTAAGAAAAGGGACACCGGCTGTTGTTTAATTTATTTGGGCCGCCCTATTTTAATTAATTTGACTATCAATTGGTTCTGATTAATTATTTTAAAGATAATTTTTATAATAATATTATATTATTATTATTATTATTATTATTATTATTGTTATTATTATTATGTGCATATTTTAAGTAATCACTTATTATATGTCAAAGCATGACATGAAATTGCATTTGCCTCATACAATAAAAGTATTTATGATTTAATTGGTTTTGGTTATAATTTCAATTATTAAAGAAAATCGAGTAAGGATGTTGTTGGTGTCCTTAGCTCAAGAATTAGTTTTCAATCTTTATTATTAAATTTTGAAATTTTTTCTAAGTGAATCATAGAATGTTAAGCACTTCACCATGATTTAAGACTAGATTCGGGAGACCTATTAAGAATAGATTTCTTGTAGGCTTTGTGACCAAGGGGATTAGCGCTGCTTTTCCAAGATGTGTTTCAATGTTTATGATCTTCAGGCTTTGCCTATCCAGGTGGGCTTACTTTCCAAATATATAATGTATGATTGAGTAATTAAACTTTAAATGTTTCAATGAAATGCAAACTGTTTATCCAATAAAATATTTATGTACACTCTACTCTGTTTAAGACTCGCCACAACAAATCGTTCGAGATTTTCTTGTGACCTAACACGTTATTTGAAAATAGTGTACACTCGTTAGCTGACTCGGTGGATTGATCCATCGGGCACTAACTAAGAGGCGTTATAAGGGTGCTTGCTGGATGTGTTCTGAAGTATGTAAAGTAAGGCCTGCTTGGGTAGCGTCTCGAGGTCAAATAAAACTTGTCTGGGTTACGCCCTCAGTTCAAGTAAATGGAAGAAAAGGATCTATCAGTGGCTAAAAAGTCCGGGATCTCGGTGAGTAATAGAAAGGGAGTGTGACATGTGCGCACAAATGAAAGAAATATTTTAGCATGCTTAGAAATTCTTTTACTTTAAAACCTTCTATGTTATGTCAAGTATGATTGGATAAACTGTCTTTACGAAAATATGAAATATTTTTGAAAATGCATGCCCACTGAGAATATTAGTACTTAGCCCAAATACTTTCAAATATTTTTCAGGTTGACTTGCTGGTGCTGACGTGGCAGAGCTGAGGTTAACGTTCAATTCCCTAGTTAGACTTCCGTTGTAGCAATAATTATTCTTATTTGTCTTTTATTTTCCCAAATTAAGACTTTCACGTTGGATTTCGAATGACATCTTTGATCGAACTTAGACTTTTAACTCATAGTTTTATGCTAATGAATTTCGATTATCAGAATCATGAAACAAAACTTGGGATCCAAAGGGGCGTTGCCTGACTTGATATTATTCAAATTTGACAAAATTTTTCCCTTGTTTATTTCAATGAATTAGTCGCACCTCGATTATATTTATTCCTTCAATAATTGGGGTGTGACACCCTTCACCTAGAACACGAATCGGTGGACAGAAATGCTTGTGTTTTAATATAAAATACCTAAACCGTACGGAATGCCAAAAAAATGAATTAGATATGGATTTGTCTAATACTTCTATTTTTAATGACTCGGGTGGTCAAGTCGACATCTTGCAATGGTGGTCGACGTGCGAGAAGGAGTTTTCCATTCTCTCCGGCCTCCATGGTGTCAATCGAGAGAGCATTTAGCATTGGTGGGCTTATATAGAAGCAATATAGATACTCGAAATATGGATGCCACCATGTTGCTTGATGATTGGTCCAAAGCAGACTTAAGAGCGCAACTGAAATAATGGGATCAAGTCGACGAGAGCCCAAACGATGAAGTCACCGAGTCTGAGAGATCCGACGCCGAGGGCTTCGATTAGGTAAGTTAAGGTACGAGAACTGCATGTGCTTCGATTCTTCATTATTGAATGAAGATACGTCGGCCACTCAATTTTAATATTTATATTAAAATTGAGTTTAAGCCTTTTATTCTTTTTTTTTTCCTAGTCATTTTATAGTGTAGTATTTTAATTTAGAATTAGTTGTAATTAATTTACTTATTCAATGTTGTAATTTCAATTTTGAAGATTGTAATTTTTGTACATACATGATGTCAACAGTAAATTTGTAATAACTTTGAATTCAATAAACATACGAATTTTATTATATTTTGGTGGTAAATGTGTTATAATTTTATTTTGTTTATACTATATTTTATTGTAATTTATCTTGAATTAAATAATTTTAATACATGTATTGTATTTTAAAATATAATTTCATAAGAAAAACATAGATAATATATTTAAAAAATACCGAAAATCGTCGGTTCGGACCTTGAACCGACGGTTTCCGGCTCGGCCCTTCAAGAACACTACACGGGAATTTTTTGTGGAACATTTGAATGTCCATCTGAATTACAAATAATGAAAATACGATGAATTTTTTGTGCAACATGTGAATTTATTGTAAAATAGATGATTTTTTTTAACAATATATCGTCTCTCATAAGATTCTAATGGAAGAGCACAATTCATTCAACAAAGTGATGAATTCATTGTAGATCTTTATAATTTAATAGTTAAAAATGATTCATAATTTATATTTTAAAATAAATTTTTATTTTATCCAATCAAATTTTATTTTATCTAATTCCTACAAATAATTTGTCACGTTAATTTTTTTATTATCTCTTGGGCCAGGCCCCTTGTTGGGTCCTTTATAGCCTGTTTGGGCTACTTACATTTTGTAGATCATACTCGAACTTGGAAAATCGAAATAGATAATTAACCTAGTTGAACTAGGCTGACTAGATCCAAATCCAAGTCGATTCACCTTTTTTTTAATAAATTATGGGGCAAAGGTGCAAACCCCCCCCCCCCCCCCTATCGTTGTAAGCGGTGCACAAAACACCCCTCATGGTTTCAATAGGTGCTGCCAAACCCTTATTGTTTCAAATTTAGTTCAAATAACCCATCTATTAGACGGAGGAAATAACGGCGTCTGCAGAAATTGATTTTTTTTTATATATAATTCCAATGGATCCCACTCTTCAAACTAGCGGGAGATTTTTCAATCTAACAATATCAGAGAACACCGATCGTTTCTCTCTCAAAATCATATTTCTCTCAAAACCCTCACAACAATTTCTCAAACTAGCTCTCAAACAATTTTAGTAAGAATATCTCTTTTTCTATGTGATTTTTACCATTTTTTTCATGTTTAGATGGAGGGATTGCTTTTCTAAGTTGGAAGAGGGGAATTTTGCTTCTTTCTCTGCGATATTTTTGATTATTTCTCTGCAATGAGGCTGTTGGATTTGTATACTGAAAGCAAGAACGTTTTATACTTGTATACAATGATTCCTGTGTTCACTACTTTATCTCCTATCTGATTGTGTTCATGATTGCATATGTTGATTATATGGTGATTAACGGATCACAGAAGGTCATATAATTGGAATAAACTTAAGAGATATAAATAGATCACAGCCGAGATGACTCTAGGTTGGTCTAGGCTGCAGTATAGATGGAAATAGTTTATCTTGACTATTTGTCTATACTGGTACGTTATAACGTATTGATATGATCACAATGAGATGTATTCTTCTATCTGACATAAGTGAAGAATCAAGATCTCGGTGACTTAATAGAATCTTAATACTAATAAGATTTCAGATATATATGTTGGGTCGTGTATCACTTTGATTTACTATGGGTGAGAGTTATATATTAACTTGAGTATTTTGTATCTTGAGTGATAGCGGTCAATATATGATATTTGGTTATCTGTATTAGTACCCGTATCCGGTATAGGATAATGACATCCTCTTAAGGAGCTCAATAAGGTTTATTGTGTTAAACCCTGCAGGTTGATTAAGTTCAGGCGCAATAATAAGGTTTGAGTGGTACTGCTTAAGGATTACAAAGAGATTAATTAATTTAAGCTGTTAGAGCTCTAATTAATTAATGGATGTCGGATATTTTAAATACGAAGATTTAATAAGTCTAAATACAAGCCCCGACTCATCACCGGTAAGAAAGGGGTAAGTCAGCATTTATTCTCTAGTGGAATGAATTAATACTTATGAATTAATTGTGATCTGGGCTGATAATAAGAATTAACTTATTAGAGGCCCATCTTTATTCCTTGTATTTGATCCCTGGACTGACCCAAAGTCTCCTGAGTTCAGTAGGAGTAAAATTCGCCCACTACAGTTATTGGTGCCCTAGGACTGTGTTTTGTCTATAAATACAGCTATCTGCTCTCAGGATAAGACACACAAATAATCAGGGTTTTAGAGAGCAGTAGAGGGCGCCGTTTGTAAGTGGCCGAATTTTCCTTGGGAATTCTCATAGCTCGTTGTCCATCCAACGTTGGGAGTTGAGCGGGATACAGTTCAGAAGGTCAGAACTGGAGTCATTCGATTCAGCCATCGACAGCCTCTGCATACAATTCTCAAGTAAGTGATTCTAACTCCAATGTGCAGCACTTAAATTCATAGGAGCTTGTTAGGAATTAATCGTTGTATGGTGAATTAAGATATCCGAGAAACGATCCTTTTGGGGCTATAATCCTTCAAAGGCTTCTATGCCAAACCATTTTCTTTTGTTATTTTGTCATGTTCACTTTGTTTTCTGGATTTAGAACATAGTTGGTTCATGCATAGGAAGTTGAAATTGATGGTAGTCGTGGCGCAGGAAGTTGGGAATTGAATATGAAATACAAGTTGATAATTTGAATAAGCTATGCATTGTATAATTATAATCAATCGTGTGTATACCAGGTGATATGTATATCAGAAATAATAAAATATACACGCCAGTATAGCAGAAAATCATGAGAATTTTTCCTTTTTTCTTTTTCTATTTTTCTATAACAGTTCAAATTTGCACTGTTGAGGCTCTGCATAATTAGGAGATAGTTTGTTATATAAACTGGACCAAACTAAATCTTTGGACCTTATTTTTCTGTACTGACACTGAGATTTTTAGTGAAATTCTTCTTCTTGTTACCTATAAGAACATTTAAAATATGCAATACGCTTTAATGATGATAAAGCTTATGTGACTAACAAGTATCTCATTTGTTTGCTGATAGTCAATTCTATCACAAGAATTTCAGTTAGCCCTAATATTTGTTTTCTCTTCAAGATTTTTGGACATTGTTGGTTGTATAGTTGAATTTCAAATCTTCATTCTCAACACTGCATTTTTCTTATTTTCTGGATTGAATTCTCAATACCACCTCTTTTTATTTTGTTGGATTTAATTTGATTCTTTTTCTGTGAACGTTTTTCAATTATTTCTCTGCCATCGTTTTCTAATTCTTTCTCTGCGGTATTTTTGTAGTATGATTGAAAATGTAGAGTTTTGCTTTCGTTTTGGTGGTACTTGACAAAAAGATGAAGATTGGAGTTATGATTCTATAAATTCGGATGTGTTAGTAGACGAGGTGAGTAAAATGACTTATGCTCGTATTGTGAAACATTATGGTATATTAGGATTTCCCAATCCGATAAACATATATATTCTTGACCCGGAATGTAGATTGGAAGAGGGATTTTTTTTATCAAGGATGAGGACCGTTGTAAGAGGGTTCTACAATATCTTGAAGTACTTGGTATTGAACTAATTGAAATATTTCTTGATGATGATTCTGCCCCTATGCCCGAGTTTACGCCAAAACTATTACGAACTGAGAAAGATGGTCCTGATATGGCTAACATCCCTACACAAGAAAGTCAAGCTAACCTCCAAGAGGCCATATATGTGAACCTTGAGGGTTATGTCAGTGAAGAAGAAGATGAGGTGGATGAAGGTGAACGTGAGGGTGAGGAAGATGATGATGATGAAGACAGTGGTTGTGAGGCAAAAGTTATGGGTTTATCAACTGAAAACTCATACTCCGAAGCACCCATAGGATATTTTGAATTAGGTATGACATTTGCCAATGCACGAGAGGCAAGAGATGCAATCAATGAGTATGGTGTGAAGTATGGATACAAACTAAAATTTGAAAAGAATGAAAAGAATAGGATAAGAGTTGGTTGTGTGAATGCTACTGATTGCCCATTCAAGTTGTTGGTTTCCATAGACGGTGATAGAGGTGGATTAGTTGTGAAGACTGCACAAACAGAGCACAAATGCTTTAGACAAACAGAAGTCCCAAGTGCTAGCCAAGGGTATATTGCTAAGTATTTTAAGAAAATAATATATAGAAATCCCAAGTTCACAGCTGCTGACTTGCAAGCTGAGTTGAAGGCACATTTGAAGATTGATGTGAGTGTACATAAGTGTAAGAGGGCCAAAAAAATGATCTTACATGAAATGGAGGGCAGCTTCAAGCAAGAGTTTGCTATTCTTGCAGCATATGCTAAGAAGGTAAAATAAAGCAATCCTGGCTCAAAGTTTGAAATTGAATTAGCTAAAGAATGTGTTGAAAATGGCAATAAAATCTTCAGAAGGGTGTTTGTCATGATGGAGGCTTGTAACAAGAATTGGTTGGATGGATGCAAACCTCTCATCAGTCTTGATGGATGTCATTTGAAAGGTATGTGCCAATGGATTTTGCTTACAACAATAGGGGTAGATGGTAACGATCAAGTTGTGCCTATTGCATGGACGGTTGTTAAGAAAGAGAACAAGCTGAATTGGAGGTGGTTTCTATGTTGGCTAAGGCAAGAGCTTCAACTTGATGATGGGGCACATATTACTATCATTTCCGATATGCAAAAGGTGAGTTAATTTTAATTATTTTTCATTAAATATTTTTTTTTGTTCGACCCCTACAGCTCCAGGACTAAGTTTTGTAATGTAATTTAGATACCCAAAACAGGAAAAGAGAAAAAGAGTCGGAACAAATGTGTGTAATCTAGAATAGAACTTATGCTCTGAAATTTCATTTATTTCTATATGATTACTTAAAATTACTTAAATCAATTGTTGGTTTAGTTGGTGTAAATCTAGAATTATAGATGATATGGAAGCCAATCTTCTTTGTAGGGATTACTCAACGCAGCACAATGGGTACTTCCAAACACAGAGCATAGGTGGTGTGCTAGGCATATATATGTCAATTGGTCAAAGAAATACAGAGGTGGTGAGCTGAAGAAGAAGTTCTGAATTTGTGCATGGAGCTCATTCGATGAGGAACTCAAAACAAATCTTGCAAAGCTAGGTGAGGTTCACAAGAAAGCAACTCAAGATTTACTCAAATACCCTGTGCAGACTTGGTGTAGAGCATATCAAAGTAATAGGTGTTCTAGCTTTATGGTTGATAATAACATATCTGAAAGTTTTAATTCATGCTTGATTGAAGCACGATACAAACCATAATGAGTATGCTAGATGGTATTAGAATCATTGCATTGGGTAGAATTAGGGATAGAATAAACATGAGTGATTCATGGGTTAATGAATGGTCTCCTATTGCTATGAAGATATATGAGGATAACAAAGATGCTTCTTTTGGTTGTAGGGTGGTGTGGAATGCCGAATCGAAACTCCCTTTGAAGTTTTGGGCTGAAGCAGTCAACAACGCATGCTACACGCAGAATCGCTCCTTCCTCACTCAAAGACATGGAAAGACTCCATACGAACTATGGAAGAACAGGAAGCCTTCAATTGCTTATTTTCATGCTTTCGGTTCTAGGTGTTTTATCCACAACAATGAAAAGAAGAGATTAAACACATTTGATAGCAAGGCTGATCCAGGAATCTTCCTTGGATACTCTGGAACAGATCGATCCAGCAAAGCCTATCGAGTGTTTAATTCTCAAACTATTTGTGTTGAAGAAACACCACATGTTGTCTTTGATGAGACTACAGATGATTTCAGGAAACAGGAAACTGAAAGATGTGTTGAGAACACTGAAGTTTCCAAAGCTGAAATCCACAACACCGAGCCTTCTACTGTCTTGGTGTGGGGACCAGGAAAAGACAAAGATACTGAGAAGCTTCAGTATCAAAAGATCAGCCAAAGGTCTGAAGTTCAGACTGGAGCCAATGCAGATGGCATCAGTCAAGGTGGAACTCCAGTTGAAGATCGAGTTGAACGTGCCGAAGCTACTCCAGCTCAACTCTCCCCTGCTCCAGAAGGTGCTCAACACTTCAGAACCATTCTGACTGAAGAAGCCCCACCATCACCAGAAGAGATCAAGAAGTATCAAAGATAGTTTGAACTCCATTCAAAGGAGAACATCATTGGAGAACCATCAGACGGTGTCAAGACTCGAAGATCAATGTGCAATCTCGTCTTTGATATCAATCAGAACTGCATCAACGAAGATAAGAATTTTAACTGTTTCTTATCATCTACAGAGCCCAAGAATGTCGAAGAAGCTCTGAAGTCCACTCAATGGGTCATCGCAATGCAAGAAGAACTCAATGAATTCAACCAGAACTCAGTTTGGGAGCTTGTGGATCGATCGGACGATGCAAAGGTGATGGGTTTGAAATGAATTTTCAAAAACAAGAAAGACGAAGAAGGAAACATTGTGAGAAACAAAGCAAGGCTTGTAGCAAAAGGTTACAGTCAAGAAGAATGAATCGATTACGACGAAACGTTTGCTCCAGTTGCCAGTTTGGAAGCAGTGAGACTCTTCTTAGCCTTCGCAGCTCACAAAGGTTTCAAGGTACACCATATGGATGTGAAGTGTGCATTTCTCAATGGAGTGCTCACCGATGAAGTCTACGTGGAACAACCTCCAGGATTTGAGGTTGCTGGACCAGAAAAGGTGTACAAGCTGAAGAAAGCGCTCTATGGCTTGAAGCAAGCTCCAAGAGCATGGTATGATACTCTCTCGGAGTATCTTGTTGAACAAGGTTTCAAGAAAGGATCTGTGGACAGAACGTTGTTCACTCTCAAAGAATGAGAAGATCTCTTGCTTGTTCAGATTTATGTCGATGACATAATCTTCGAATCCAAATTCGAACGCATGTGCAAGAAGTTTGCTGACATCATGACCAACAAGTTCCAGATGTCCATGATGGGAGAAATGAATTTCTTTCTCGGATTGCAAGTCAAGCAGACCAGCGAAAGAATACTGATCAGTCAGTCCAAGTATGCCAAGGAACTGATAGCCAAGTTCGGTATTCAGCACTTGCAATCAGTCAAGATCCCAATGAATACAAACTGAAAAGTTGATCCAGGTTCAGAAGGAAAATCTGTCTCTTCGACGAAGTACAGAGAAATCATTGGATCATTACTATATTTGACTGCGAGCAGACTAGATATCGCGTATGTAGTCGGGGTTTGTGCAAGATATCAGTCAGATCCAAAGGAAGCTCATTTGGATGCAGCAAAGCGAATACTACGATATCTCAAAGGCACACCCAATTTAGGATTGTGGTACCCAGCAGACGAGGACTTCAAGCTCGCCGGATATTCAGACTCGGATTTTGCAGGATGCAAAATTGATCGCAAATCAACCCCCGAAACCTGTCAATTCCTAGGCTACAAGCTCATCTCATGGTTTTCAAAGAAGCAGACTTCAGTCACCACCTCCACAACTGAAGCTGAATATGTTGCTGCCGAAAGCTGCTGCTCACAACTCCTATGGTTAGTCCAACAGTTGAAGGACTATGGGATAGACGAAAAGGAAGTCCCAATCTATTGCGACAGCTCCAGTGCTATTGCAATCTCCTATAATCCAGTTCATCACACCAGAGTCAAGCATATTGCTATTTGACATCACTTCATCCGTGATCACGTCGAAAAGAAGAATATCTCTGTTGAATGGATTCCAACTGTTGTTCAGAGAACGGACTTGCTGACCAAAGCTCTTCCAGAAGAAAGGTTCAACGATCTGTGTGGAAAGATCAGCATCATCAACCCAGAAGAGTGATGCTGTGTTTGAAGATTTTCTCAAACAGTCATGCTGACTGGTGGTCAACCAACTGCTGTTCTACGACCGCTGACGTAGAAAGCTCGAGACAAGCGCTCATCTAAAGAGAAGTCATCCTGATGAATCAACCAGGATCAAGTGGTATCGACTGACTACGATGATCAGTCGATCAGTAAGTATTTTTCAAACTTACTATTTAAAATCAGTTATATCAGTTAAGAGCTCTGTGTTCTAAGTTCAAAATCTTTCTCTAACTGATCAGTTTCTTTCAAAACCTTTAACTGATTGTTGGAAAATGGAATATCCGAGAAGGACAAGTATTTTAAAAGGGACATCTGTTTTGATTGAGCTTGTCCTGATCTTCTCTAAAAATCTTTCCAACCTTTTTGCCTCATTGTTCAAATTTCTTGAGAACCTCATTGACATGACATAATGCAATGATACCTCTCACCTTTTTGAAGCTTCAGTCCCCTGCAGTGACGGCGGACGTGAATTTTTCTTCTAAAACATTTTAGGCACAGTTTTCAAAAAACTTTTCATCTTCTTACTTGGTAAAACTTTGTCTATTTATACCATGTTGTCTTCACATACTTTTCTGCATCAACTAACAAATCTCCACAGCCTTCACTGTGAGAAAAATTTCCAATCTTTCCAAAGTTGCAGAGAAAATTTGTTCCGACAAAAGGAGAAATCAATGACTGCAAAGTCATGGAGTAGGAGAATGACGTTCACATACTTGGTCTTCACCGGACCCTTCCACTGGATCTTAACGTCTCTCCGACGTCAAAGTTTGCTCTACCCTTACTTATATCCAGCGAAGCGAGTGTCTTCCATCCTCATGCCCGGACCATACGGTTTGAAGTACCTATCTCAAGAAGACGGACTTCACCTGCTCCTCAGACGAGCTTCTCACCTTTTTGTGAAGCTTTCGTGTGGTGCAACAGCAATGAGCAGGAGCTCGTTGTCAACCGGCGCAACATCGACAGTGTCTATCCTCACGATAGCCGCTGATTCAATTTTCCTTACCCACACACCTCCCCTCTTATGCTTCTTTCTCTTCACCAAAAACCCTCTCCTCAACCTCCTTTGGTTTGCATGTTCACTGCTCTCTTCTTCCCAGTTTCGAGAGCCATGCAAATCAAACCCTGCCCTTTTCTTCGTCTCCTCTCATCTTTCACTTTCTTCTTTTTCTAAACCTCCGCATTCTCCATCTATCTCTTACCCTCAGCATCTTTCTCTGGACCATTCTGCGATTCTGTTTCCTTGCAATGGTCTTAGCTTCATCCTTCAGTCAATTCTACCTTTTTTATGTTACCTAAAAGGGGGAAAGATCTCAAGAGACTTATTCTCAAAAGACTGAAGACGATCAAGCAAAATGATCATCTCAATGATCATGAGGAAGATTAGCCAAATGATAAGACCTCAAATCAACGGAAAACAAGTGAGAGTGGAACAAGCTTAGGAACACGAAGACAGAAGATGAAGATCAAGAAGTTCAAGGCGCAGCGAAGCAGACTGCTGGAGTCCATGGGTTTCCCATGTTGTTTTTGTTTTTCTTTTTACTCCAATGTAAGTCTTGCCATGTACCTCGACTGATGGCTTATCAATCTTTCTTTAATGAAAAGAACTTCTTTTTTATCTCAACCTGAAGACAATGACTCTTTGTCCAGGCTCTGATTAATGTTTTCATGTCTTCTCCTTGTTCTGTTTTAGAACTGTTTCGTTCTTAACTCTAAGTGCAAGTTTTTAGGTTCTATTGCTAAGGGGGAATTGTATTCACCCCAGTTTTAGAACTTGTGCTGTGAGTTCAGTCTTTTTGTTTGTCTAGAACTGTTGTATGGTTTTGGAATCATCAAAAAAGGGGAAATTATTGGGAACCTTGTGGAATATCCTAATCCTTGTTTTGATGATACCAAAATCCATTGGTCTTAATTGTAATAGACTAGAATAGTTTTGAACTCAAGTGTTAGAGTTCGCTTCTAGTTTAGCTTGCGGTTCTGAAGACTGAAGACTGAAGACTGAAGGACGAAGGATTGGAGACTGAAGACTGAAGATACCAACTGAAGTATCAGTTGAAGAATCAGTTCGGAACTGATTACTTAATGCGTGCCGCGTGGACTCAGCGAACTGATACTAAAGTCAAGTATCAGTTAAACATTCTTCCTCGAATTGAACTTCCAACGTTCAAAGGAAGCCACATACTCACAAAAGTACAGCCGCATTAAATGTAGAGATCTCAGGATCTCCTTATTTCTGCAGAGGTCATTCCTATTTGGTGGCTACTTTATCAGAGACGTCACATCTCCTGTCCTTCAAGAGAGCCGTTTGCACCAAATAAGGAACCTCGAAGATTGAAGCCTCAGCCCAAATTCGAAATGCTCACCAACGGAAGAAATCTTGAAGACATTCTCCGCCAACGGATCTATTCAAGACCTCTCCAATAAATAGTGCTCGAGGATCACTTCAATCTTCACCGATTCAACGACATAAGCTGAAGCTCTGCCAAAATCGCTACTCAGCCTAAAGCTTAACCTCCCCAAAGCTTGAATCGAAGAAGAGAATTCCAAAGCCAAAATCAGTTACTGCTGATTACATACATTCTCTTAGACCTTAGGCAAACCTCTGTTTACCCAGAAGCCAAGGTCAAACTTGCTACAAAGAACTTGTTCTTTGCAGTATAGTTGGCACTCGTTCAAACCTCCTTTCCAAAAGAAAGATTTGAGTGTTTTGAGTGATTCGGAGTTCAGAAGGGTTTTCTGACTCTGAGAGTCTTAGCGCGGGTTGTGCTAAGCAAGAGAAATCTGACACGAGTGAAGTGTGGGTACTGAAGAAGGGTTTTCTTCAGTGGTACGCTTGTGTGCACCCGGCAAGCACACGGTTTGGTTTGCAGTGCACCTGTTAAGCACTTGCGGAGTGGATTGTTGGTCTGATCAACCGACCGTGGATGTAGGAAAGGTTTTTTCCGAACCACGTAAAAGTCTCTGTGTTGTTTACAGCTTTCAGTTTTACATTCCTACTTGTGTTGTTTCAATTGATAAACTGAATACTGATTAACGGCAAAGAGAAACCTAAGACCAACAACGTGCTCAACCGAGGCTATTGCGAAACTAAGTTTAATTTCCGCTGCGTATGATATCAGTCTGACTGATCTATCCTTTGATAGTCAGGAAGAGTGTTATCATCTCTGTTTTAGCAAACTCGACTGAAGCCCATAAGTGCATCAGTTAAGTTCCAGTAACTTAACTGATAACTCCTTACTGAAGAGCTTTCAGTATCAGTCGTCAACCCTGTTTGGTCAAAACTGTTTTCAGTCAACAGGTGTCTTTGTTTGGGTGTAAAGTTTCGTTTAGATCTCTATCTTGAGATCCCTCTGATTGAGGAATTTGTAAAAATAGCAATAGGTGTATTCCCCCCCCCCATACACCTATTCGAGACCCCCGTTCAAACTTGCTACAAAGAACTTATTCTTTGCAGTATAGTTGGCAACCGTTCAAACCTCCTTTCGAGAAGAAAGAGTAGAGTGTTTGAGTGATTCGGAGTTCAGGAAGGTACTCTGACTCTGAGAAGTCTTAGCGTGGTTTGTGCTAAGCGCGAGAAATCCGACCCGAGTGAAGTGTGGGTACTGAAGAAGTGGTTTCTTCAGTGGTATGGTTGTGTGCACCCGGCAAGAACATGGTTCGATTTGCAGTGCACTTGTTAAGCACTTGTGGAGTGGATTGTTGGTCTGATCAACCGACCGTGGATGTAGGAAAGGGTTTTCCAAACCACGTAAAAGTCTCTGTGTTATTTACAGCTTTCAGTTTTACATTCTTACTTGTGTTGTTTCAATTGATAAACTGAATACTGAATAACTGCAAAGAGAAACCCAAGACTAACAATGTGCTCAACAGAGGCTAGTACGAAACTAAGTTTATTTCCGATGCGTATGATATCAGTCTGACTGATCTATCTTCTGATAGTCAGAAAGAGTGTTATCATCTCTGTTTAGCAAACTCGAGTGAAGCCCTTACGTGCATCAGTTAAGTTCCAGTAACTTAACTGATAACTCCATACTGAAGAGCTTTCAGTATCAATCGTCAATCCTGTTTGGTTAAAACTCCTTTCAGTTAACAGGTGTCATAGTTTGCGTGTAAGGTTTCGTTTTGATCTCTATCTTGAGATCCCTTAGTTTGAGGAAAGAAAAATAGCCCATAGGTGTATTGCCCCCCCCATACACCTATTCGAGACCTTCCGGACCTAACATACTAACTTATTTTCATTATCTTTATTAGGTTGCTAGGTCATCCACATCTACACAAGCAACTAGGCCTCCAAAATTAACAGTGAAAAGACACTTTACGGCCTCTAAGACAACGGTTGGCGTAGGAGTTCATGTTGATATGAGCACCGGCCAAACAACTTTGAATGTATAAATTGCTAAAAATTCTTTTGCTTACTTATGTTAGGTAGTTTGCTCATTTAAACTTAGATTTAACTTGTTTTGTAGTTGCAGCCTGGTTTAACTTCTGAAAGATTGATAAACGAGGGTGAGGAAGCCATTCCAGACAATAGTGATCCTTTTATCAGAGGGGCAATACCAAATGAGAGACATATCAATGCATCAAAGTTTAGAGCTATTAAACTTAGAGAGGGACCAGAAGTTAGACAACCAACCTCATTGCCATTCAAACCTCCGGGACAGCAGTGGAAGAGAGCCCCGTCTATTACAATAAGACAGTTGTTGGAGCAGCAAGAAAAAAGAAAAAATGCAAGACCCAATACATTTGTGACAAGTGCTTCTACTACTATCAATCTTGGATAGTAGACTTTGTAGAGAAGCGTACTTTTGTGGGTTATATGATAAACCAATTTTTTTGCAATAGGAAGAATGAACTTTCTTGTTTCGCAGCAGTGAAGCTTCTATGCCAAATCATTTTCTTTTGTTATTTTGTCATGTTCACTTTGTTTACTGGATTCAGAAAGGCTCATGGAAATTATGTTTTCTCATGCTAGCTAGTACTCTGTTTTAGTACTCTGTTTACTGAATACAAAAAAGGCTAATGGAAATCTATTTTCAGTTTGTTGCATAATCTTGAGTTAGTAATTTTCAGTTTCTCACATTGGTTTCGATAACTTGTTTGAGTTATTTATATCTTAAGTGGTAAAGGATGTCAGTAATATCATGAGTACTAAGAGACTACAAATCTTTGTTTACTGTCTACTGTAGTCCTTTGCTAGTGCTACCCATCAGTAGTTTTCTTGCTGACTCTTGCTCGTTTGTTTCTTGTTATTGTGAAATAGGATTCTGTAGCTATAGTGGATGTCTTCTTTATGCAGGCCTCCTATATGTCATTTGTTTCTATTTGTGTTTCTATATTAGCTTAAGACTATTTGCGAAATCAGCTCGATTGCTTCATTTTTTTTCTTTCTGTTCCAAAAGTTAATTCCCTGCATGAATTTCACTACATATCATGCCATTTTAATTTGGAGTTGAAGGTAGAATTTTGGAATACCAACGGAATTGCATTGCTGTGTGATGCAACTAGAGATTTAACTCGAATATGTTGTTGTTCCTGAACTATTAATAATGAATAGCAGACATAGCTTGAATTAGCTTTACATGCTCGAAAAAACCTTTTTTCTATGTAGCTAGTGCTTATAATTTGAATTTATCTTGAAATTATAGTTAGTGTGTTGCATTAAATTATCTCAGAAAAATGATATAATGGAAAGGAATGATTAGAACTAAGATCGAGCACTGCAATTAACTGAGGAACTATATGTGGTGAAGGAGAGGCTACAAAAATTGAATGGTTTATATATGATGATGATCTTCTACATAGGTTCGCTCTTAAACATGGGGAAACTTAGTCACCTTTCTCAAACCAAGGAATTGAAGAAATGAGTCGTTGATGATCTATCTATAAAATCTTAGGATCCGATTCTTTCGCTTAAAAAGGTCAAACTATTATGAAATTGAGTGGATTCTTAGTCCTTTATAAAACAAACAGTTTGGGATAAGTGATTCAGATGAAGCTTCATTCAGCAACATGGAATCAGGAAAAGAATGTAGCATTTGCTTGACCGAGAACACATGGTTGTCTTGCGCTGTAGACACATCGTAATTTCCTTAATTTCAACCTCTTTGTCTCTCTGTTCATGGATAGTGGATATGCATATAACAAGAACGCGGCTGTCTTGCTCGAAAATTTAAGAACTCAACACACGCCTAATATGATCTTTGGAATCGAGGTTTCTTACTTATAAAAATTTGGTCTGAGCCCCCAATTTAGTCGTTTGAACTAGTTATTTTAGAGTGGGACCCATTGGAATTAAAAAAAAAAAGAGAAGAATCAATTTATGCAGACGCCGTTATTTTCTCCATGTGATAGATGGGTTATTTGAACTAAATTTGAAACAATAATTGTTTGGCAGCACCAAATGAAACCATGAGGGGTGTTTTGTGCACCGCTTACAACGATAAGGGGGTTTTTACACCTTTGCCCTAAATTATATAAATAAATAAAGAAATTTTAAAGACTGTGTGGTGGAAGACTCGAATCTAGAACCTTAGATCTTGAGCATTACTCTTCTATCACTAGCCACACACGCACGCCAAGTGGGTACACTTATCGTATTAGTTTTCAACGTTTTGAGATAAGCATGAAGCATCCCTTATTTTTATTTATTAAATTAATCTTTAATAATACTAGAATATTTTGTTTTACTGTGTCACTTGTGAGAAGTGTAGCAAATATTGTACTCCCTCCTCCATACCCAAATAATGCATTCCTATTTGGGAATGACATGAATTTTAAAAAATTAATTAAATATATGCGAGTAAAAGAAAATTTTTACTTTATTGTAAATTAATTATGTAAAATATACTCATTAAAAATAAAAATAATAATACATGTGGAGACAGTTTAAAAAAATTACATTTCGAAAACAGAATCTAGAATTCAAAAGTACAAGCAAATTGCATCGCCGGGTGATTTTGTATTTTCAAAACTTTATAGCTAGTCCACATGCAAATATGTCATCTAGAATTCCAAAGCACTCAACAATATTATATGAACACTAAAACAACATAAAATGTAAATCTTAAATTTTTTTTTTGCACTCGCATATTGGAGCCACTTTATTGATTCCGAATTTAATAACGTCGTAATATATGTATGTATTTTGTATTTCTAAAATAAATTAATAACATTGTTTAGTGAAAATGTCCCTTTTAGCCGATTCTTGCCTTATTATTATTATTATTATTATTATTATTATTATTATTATTATTATTATTATTATTATTATTATTATTATTATTCATTGTAATATACATATGTATTTTATATTTCTAAAAAAATTAACAACATTGTCAAGAGAAAATGTCCATTAGCCTCTTCAAGTATTATTATTATTATTATTATTATTATTATTATTATTATTATTATTATTATTATTATTATTAGTAGTAGTAGTAGTAGTAGTAGTAGTAGTAGTAATTTTGATTTTTTTAGGTTCGCAAATCTATATTAATTTCTATTCATACCTATTAGACTTGGAAACTTTAAAATCTTAAATAATAAACCACTCACTCATCTTCGCATGTTAAAGAAGTTAATTAGGTGGGAAGGGTTTGATTTAAAGAGGTGTGATCTGAACAGGTTCACCGCTTGGGCTGAAAAGGGTGCAAGCAGTTGGACCCGAACAAGTGCAACACTTGATTATGAGTCAGGCGTGTGTCACCCACAAGCCAACCGCTGCCACCTCTGTACCACGTGTATGCACACCGCCATGTCATACTACGGCCACATATGAACCGCACCTGTCATGCAGGACAACCCTGTCAACGGAGGTGAAATCGATCAACAGGACCGAGTGCTAATAGATGACAAAGGAGAATCAACACCAGAAGCATTGAAGAACTCACGTCCCAATAACAGGGCTGAAACAGACCTAGCTGCTCGCCCGGAGGAGATGCAGAGACAAGTGTGAGACCTTTAAGCAGCGCTGCAAAACCATAAGGAACCTGTACATGAGGTGGAAAACTTGAAAATCCCTAGAGCCCCACCCAAAAAACGCGCAGCGCGCACTAGGGAGCGAGAAACCAGGGAGAAGCAGCCACCCAAAAGGCCTACGAATAGTGCTTTTGCGAGATAACACAAAGCAAAGAGTTCGTTCTCGGATGAGATCCTAGAAGATGTGTTACCGGCTCACTACAAGCCTGTGACGTTGGAATAAAATGGGAAGAAGGATCTCAATGTTCATATGTCCCATTTTGACGGGCTCATGACACTACATCAAATACATCAAAGGCACATTAGGTATAGGCTTTTCTCGAAAACTGTGTCTGGTTTAGCCCAACAATGGTTTTGTAAGTTAAAACACAAATGTATTCACAACTTCAATGAATTATACGAGTTGTTCATGCACCAATTTACTAGTTCAAAAATAGCAGAGAACACAATTATGCCATTGATGGATATACAACAAGAGCCACAAGAAACTTTGCGAGAATACGCTACCCGGTTTAACATGGCCTCATCGGAAATACCTAAAGCTGAGTCAATAGTCATAGAATATACCTTCATTTGAGGACTCAAGCCAGGACCCCTGTTCGATGCGCTGCAGATTGCACCACCGAAGGATTTCGATGAGTTACTATCCCAATTGCTGGGATACATACAGTTGGAGGAAGCTAATGCAGCTAGGAAGGCTGATAGGTGCAAAAGCAAACAGACGGAACGAGGAGAAGAACGACAGAAAACTAGGTATCCTAACAGACCTACAGCAAAAGCGCCCCCGCCTAGGGGTCCCGTTGCTTTCAACATCAATACTGAACAGCGCCCAATGCGGAAAAAGAAATAGATGATCGTAGAAAAGAAGCCAGAAGACATCACCCCGTACCCTTGAGAAGGGTTGAAGACAAGGGCGATGACATCAATGAAGTTCGCAAGCCTCCCATGTATACGACTTAGCTCTTGGATCTAACCTGGTTTTGAACTTATGAGATGGAGTGAAATATGCAATCTCCCGATGAGTTCCTTCATCTTCCTTGATTATTGTTTCTTAACTTCCTCGTTCTTCTTTTCTAACAGTTGGATATTTTGAATGAGAGAGGCTAGAATATTTTCTTTCTACTTTTCCTATAGAATTTGGGTAATATTTTGAACTTCGAACTTACCACATTGGTGCGTCGTTTTACACCAAAAATATCTGGCAGTCAGCCGGTATGTCCACACTGCGCAGACAGCAATAAGCAAGATCGTCTCCCAAGGGACTGGCGAGAATTTCTCTAATTAAAGTCTGCAAGTAACCCACGAAAATTGAGATTAAAATCGATAAAATACTAAACTTAAAAATAAATAAATAAAATCCAAACAAACCAATTTTGATAATGGTGAAAAGATGAATAAAAACTCAACAATTAATAAAAGAATTCCAGCAATCAATTAAGTCCACCCTAGCTTAATTATTCCGATCATTGATGCAAATATAACTTTAAATCATGCAAGCAAACCAGTTATAACCACCGAAGACGCTTCTGACGTGATCTTATTTCCCCTTAATTATTCGGTAACCAGGAAGATGCTTCACTAATTACTACCCTAATCGATTGACAACCGTAAGAGACGCTCTATAGGTTTAATGAGCCGACATCATTAATATCTAGATAAACCCGATTCAAAACCAATAAACTCTGACGCAGGATTATTGAATTAAGACTGCTTTTCCCTTGACCCTGATGTGTCAATTTACCACTAATCAAACCTAAACCACAATTACTGATGGTCGGTTCAATTGGCTATATAATTAATTCTAACCCAATAAATATTTGCAACTATCTAATGGATTAAAACAATTAATATCATGAAAGATGGAGAATTGCAGATGCAAGCATAAAATAAAGTATAAGAACAAATTAGATCTCACAGAATAATCTTGCTAGTGCTTCCCTAATCATTGCCGGAATAAAAGAATTTAGCTAGAAAATATAATAATTAAATAAATAAATAACAAGAATAAATTGCAAAGAATGATGAAGGAAATAAAACTGGAATAAAACTCAAAAGTTGCGCCCACAATCTGCCGTCCTCCACAAAAAGTTGGCGTCCGGTGTTGTGTTATTCTAAAGTAGTTTTAATCCTAATATAAAGTAAAGAGCAAACAAAAACCTAGTCTAATTGGGAGTTGAAAAGTGGCGCAGGCCCACTTATTATCTACTAATGATTAAAAGTGACGCATAAGGCCTTTGATCAAAATAAAGAATTAATTCAGCCCAAATCAAACATGGCAGCCCAACATTCCTTTCTTCTCGGCACTTTCATCATAATTGCTTGGATTCAGACCACGTCCAGGCAGAGTGGGCACACCGCATGGCAGACGTGCGCAGCTTCCTCTTCACACAGCTTCAGCACTTCAAAACTCTTCTCAAAATCAATACTTTTCTCCAAAACCTATCAAATACCGTCAAAATTCATATAAGACCATAATTCATATCCAAAAGATGATATTTAACACGAATTAAGCATAGAAATCATACTAAAATCCCCCAAATAAATGCGTATAAATACGCCTAATCAAATTCCCCCACACTTGGACATTGCTCGCCCTCGAGCACCAAAAAGAACAAAACGACAGGGAAGGAACAAAAGAAGACTCAAAACAGTGAAACAAAGCTTTGGCAACAATATGATAGATAATATTCAAAGTCTTGATCAAGATACAATCATCCACAAAGCACCAACCATGATCTTGCTCAAAAAATTATGACATGTTCTTCATTCAAGTCAAAATTGTGCAAATTCAATCCTGCCTCACCAAGTTCACTCAATTTCTCTCAAAAGAAAAATATGGACAGAATAGTTTCACACAATTCACAACTTTATGCCTTCAAACTTAGTTTGCCCTTATGTCACTATCTCCACCAAAATATGGAACCAATGCATAAATCAAAAGGTCTTGCAATTTGGTTGTAACGGGGCTAGGGTGCATATAGGTGTGATAAACAAGAAAAATGATCAAAGGGGCTCAATATGTGACTGAAAACATGCAAACACACCAGATTTCCCATCAATGAAGTTCTAAAGTAGCTCCCAACGATATCCAAAATCCTCAAAAAGTATGCTCAACTCTAACATATAACATATAGGGCATAAAAATGAATGAATGTATACACAATAAGCCCTTTATTTCCTTTGCACTTTTGCATACTTTCTTTCTTTCTTTCTTTTTTTTTTCTTTTTTTTTTCTTTTTTCTGTTTTCTTTTTTTTTTCCCAAATTTTTCCATAAAACAATCTCATCTCTAAATGGTTGGAGCACTTATCTCTCATCTTGTCATAACCTAGTACATTCATATGTTTTCAAGGGACAAAAGCAGGCTAAAATAGGCTAAGGCTCAATATATGTGAGTTTTAATCAAACAAAAATGGAGCAATTCTGGCACAATCGGGCTCACTAAGGGAATAGTGAAGGTTCATATAATATGTCCAGGTCAAACAATGGTTATTCCTAAATGCCTTAATCATTTTCATACATTAAGTTCTCAAACTCAGTCTTGACTATGGCAACAGGGCAAACCAGAAATTCGGCATTAAAGTTGGAATCAACACTCATCAAAGAAACAATAAGAGCTATTCATGTGTGCTCATCAAGGCTCAATCCTCACAATTTAGTAGGCTTCAAGTATTTTGATCAAATTTTGCACGTTTTTCTCATACAAGAATACATACGAACATATGCGTAATTCCATCACAAGAGCAACAGCCTATCATACCAAATCAAATATCATAATCTCAACTCTTCACATCCTCCATCATAAAATTGCCAAAGAACACGAAACTGACAAGAAACCAACATAGCAACAAAGCAAAGATACACAAAACAAAGACACCCCCCACACTTGGATAACACAATGTCCTCATTGTGTGAGAGAAGGACATACATAGAGAAAACAAAAGCAGACAACTAAAAGACAGAAACTTCAAAAATGAAAAGCAAAAAGAGAAAAACTTCCCTGAACTGAACTGGTAGTACGAAATCGGAGGTGGTGGCAGCTGGTGGCTGCTGTGGATTCCAGTTGGGATTTGTGGCGGTGGCTGTGACAAGGGTTCTGGTGGATGGAGTCTAGGGCTCACGCTGGAAGACGGCGCTTCCTCGGTCTGCTTGACGGGAGAAAGAGAGAAAGCGTGCAGGGCTTGCCGGATGGTGGCCGCCTCTTCTTAGGGGCCATGGTAGTCGACTGATAGCGGAAAAACGGCAAGGAGGCGGCGGTACTGAAGTTGGCCGCGGCGGTGGTCGGAAAAAGAGGTGTAGGGTCAGAATGGTGGCTGGGCGGTTCCCTGGTGGTGGGAGCAGGGGTGGACGGCCAGAGCAGGAATAGGGGGCAGCAGCGGCTTAGAGGTGAAAGTAATGAAAGGGATTTTGACTAAAGTCAAATAAACCCTAAATTTTGATTTAGCCCCCATTTTCTCAGTAATTTGAATTCGGTCTCCAGCTTCACATATCTTTCAGAATGGTCCCCATACCTACGAAAACAGCCAAACACACCCAATTCAGCTTTTTTTTTTTTAGGGAAAAACGAAAATAAACAAAAAAACAAGGGCAAGAAAAATCGGGTTGCCTCTCGATGAGCGCCTTTATTTAACGTCCTTGGCTGGATAGAAAAGAAATTCAAAATCCTTAGACGATGGTTGGAAACGTCAGGTTGAGCGCATTGAACGACTCCATCTCGATTCCAGCATAATATGGCTTGAGTAATTGTCCATTAACCTTAAAACTCTTTTGTGTTTCGAGGCTTCGGATTTCCACAGCTCCATGAGGAC
The DNA here is from genome assembly GCF_028751815.1 of Salvia miltiorrhiza. Taxonomy (NCBI): domain Eukaryota; kingdom Viridiplantae; phylum Streptophyta; class Magnoliopsida; order Lamiales; family Lamiaceae; genus Salvia; species Salvia miltiorrhiza. The sequence continues at coordinate 42,449,075 of NC_080391.1, forward strand.
TCATACTAACAACTTCAAACGGGCCCAACCAACGAGATTTCAATTTTCCCGGCATAATCCTTAAGCGTGCATTAAACAAGACAACCTTCGTCCCAACTTCAAAGGATTTCTTCGAATGTATTTGTCATGTAAAAATTTGGTTCGTTCCTTGTAACGACTTGCATGATATTACGCCTCTAATCGAATCTCCTCTAATTCTTGCAGTTGAAATTTCCGCTCTTTGCCAACGACTTTCTCATCTAAACAGAATTCCTTCACGGCCCAAAAAGCTTTATGCTCCATCTCAACAGGTAGATGACATTGCTTCCCAAAAATCAGCCGGTACGGAGACATACCAATCGGTGATTTGAATGCAGTGCGGTATGCCCATACCACATCGTCCAGTCTCAAACTCCAATCCTTTCGTCTTAGGTTGACTGTTTTCTCAAGGATGCTCTTGATTTCTCGGTTAGAAACTTCAACCTAACCATTGGATTGTGGATGATACGCCGTGGCAACGCGATGGTGGACTCCATATTTCTTGAAAAGGGCTTCCAAAGTGCGGTTGCAAAATAAGTTCCCTGATCGCTAATGATGGCACGGGGCACTCCAAATCTGTTAAAAATATTAGGCTTAAGGAACCCTGCAACAACTTTAGAGTCATTAGTGCGGGTGGCCTTCACTTCCACCCACTTCGAAACATAATCAACAGCCAAAAGAATGTAAGAATTTCCAAAAGAACTAGGAAACGGCCCCAAAAAATCCATTCCCAAACGTCAAAGATTTCACAAACCAAAATAGGGACTTGAGGCATTTCATTGCGAGAAGAAATATTACCTGTTCTTTGACACTTGTCACAATTTTTGCAGAAATTGTAAGAATCCTTAAAAATAGTTTCCCAATAAAAACCACAATCAAGAATCTTACGTGCCGTTCTTTTGGGACCAAAGTGACCTCCACAAGCATGAGCATGACAAAAAATCAAAATGGAATGAATCTCCTCATCAGGGATACAACATCGTATCACTTGATCCACACAAGTCTTCCACAAATAAGGATCATCCCATATGAAGTATTTTGCTTGGCTCCTCAACTTATTCTTACGGGTTGTCTCCATTCCCTTAAGAAAAACTCCAACAGTTAGAAAATTAACCAAATCAGCATACCAAGGAGAGTTACCGTCAATGTGCAGCAGTTGTTCGTCTGGAAAGTCATCGGGTATGGGCATACCGTCCAACACAGTCTGCAGTCTGCACAAATGGTCATCTACCAAGTTCTCGGCTCCTTTTTTATCTTTAATCTCCAAGTCAAATTCCTGCAAAAGCATAATCCAACGGATCAAGCGAGGCTTAGATTCTTTTTCAGAGAGCAAATACTTAAGAGCCGCATGGTCAGAGTACACAACAACTTTAGAACCAATCAAATAGGATCTAAATTTTTCACAAGCAAAAACGATGGCTAAAAGCTCCTTCTCCGTGGTTGTGTAATTGCATTGAGCTGGGTTGAGAGTTTTGGAAGCATAGTAAATCACATGGCTCTCTTTTCCAACTTTCTGCCCTAGCACTGCTCCAACGGCGTAGTCGCTTGCATCGCACATGATTTCAAAAGGTTCTCCCTAAATTGGTGGCTAAATGATGGGGGCAGAAGTGAGTCTACTCTTCAACAAATCAAAGGCCTCCTTGCACTTGTCATCGAACACAAAAGACACATCTTGATGAAGCAACCTAGTGAGAGGTTGAGCAGTCTTTGCGAAGTCTTTTATGAAACGCCTATAAAAACCTGCATGGCCTAAGAAAGCACAAATCTCTTTCACATTAGAAGGATAAGGTAACTTAACAATCAAATCAATTTTCACCCTATTGACTTCTACTCCTCTTGCTGAAATCACATGCCCAAGAACAATCCCCTCTCTCACCATAAAATGACATTTCTCAAAGTTCAACACCAAATTAGTGTCGACACATCTCTGCAAAACTTTCTCAAGATTAGTCAAGCAATGGTCAAAAGAGTCTCCATGCACTGTAAAATCATCCATGAAAATTTCAATGCAACTCTCAATCATGTCAGAAAATATACTCATCGTACAACGGTAAAAAGTACCAGGAGCGTTACATAATCCAAACGGCATACGACACCATGCAAAAGTGCCAAAAGGACAAGTAAAAGTGGTTTTCTCTTGATCTTCCTGAGCTACAAAAATTTGAAAATATCCAGAGTAGCCATCAAGAAAACAAAAGAATTCCTTACCATCCAATCGCTCAAGCATCTCATCAATGAAAGGTAATGAAAAATGATCCTTCCTAGTGGCATCATTTAACTTCCTAAAATCAATGCACATACGCCAACCAGTTTGAAGCCTCATGGGAATCAACTCATTATTCTCATTCTTGACCAATTGAAAACCAGACTTCTTAGAAATCACATGAACAGGACTGACCCATGCACTATCAGAAATCGGATAAATAATCCCTAAATCAAGCAATTTAAGAATTTCTTTAAGCACAACTTCTTTCATGACAGGGTTCAATTTTCTTTGAGGATCCCTAGATGGCTTACTATTAGGCTCAAGTAAGATTCTATGCATGCAAGTAGAGGGACTAATACCTTTGATATCGGCTATAGTCCATCCAATGGCAGATTTATGCATCTTAAGAAGACTTACCAACCTTACCTCTTGTTCTGCACTGAGTTCATTGTTGATGATGACTGGCAGTGTGTCATTCTCTCCCAAAAACACATATTTCAGATGCTGGGGCAGTACCTTCAAGTCCAGCTTCGGTGGCTTCACAACAGAGGGCAAAATTGGTTCTGTGCTGGTCGGTATAGGCATCCTACTTGACAGGTGCCGAACTGGAATTTCCTCCGTTGAGTACAGCTGCATGATAATCTCTTTAATGGTTTTATTTTCCTCTGTTTTGGTGACCTCTTCGGTAAGGGAATTGAAAATAACCTGTTCAAGCTCATCCTCCCTGAAATTCTCAACAAATTCCTCAACCAAAGGGTCAATAACATCAATCATGAGCACAGATTTAGGATCCTCAACATGCTTCATAGCCTCAAAAATATTAAATGTGACAACATCTCCATCAAATTCAAGACTAAGCATTCCACTATCCACATCATTTTTTGCCTTAGCGGTTTTCATGAATTGTCTCCCTAAAAGAATCAAAGATTGCTTAGCAGAGGCAAAATCATCCATATCAACAATATAAAAATCCACAGGAAAAATCAAGTCATTGACCTTGACAAGGACATCCTCAACAACACCTTCGGGATATGCAGTAGACCTATCAGCTAACTGAATGATAACACGAGTGTCTTTCAATGGTTCTAATTGCAAATCTTTATACACAGAATAAGGCATGGCATTTATGGACGCTCCTAAATCTAACATGGCTCTCTCAACAGTCTTATTACCTATAATGCATGGAATGGTGAACATACCAGGATCTCGACACTTTTGGGGTAATTTTCTTTGAAGAACAGCAGAAACATTCTCAGTCACTCGAATTCTCGCATCATTCCCAAACTTCATTTTCTTAGAGCATAACTCTTTCAAAAATTTTGCGTACCTGGGAACTTGCTTAATTGCATCAAGCAAGGGCAAGTTTATTTCTACCTTCTTGAAAATTTCCAGAATATCCTTCTCCTCTTCAATTCTCTTGTTCTGAGTCAGCCTAGAATGAAAAGGTAGTGCAATCAGTGATTGAGGAATTGAGACCTTAGGTTTTCCACTTACCTTAGAAGAACTAGGCTCGGTGGATTCTGGTGACTACTCACTAATTGCATCATTCTTTGCTTCATCGGGCTTTTTTTCTTTATCCTGCTGCTTAGGGTGTGGCTCAACTAGCATTCTCCCACTCCTTGTAGTTACAGCACTTGGATTTTCCTTGGGATTCATCTCCGTGACAGAAGAAAGTCGACCTTGATTCGCCTTCAGCTTGTTCACCTGAGTGGCTAACTGCGTGATCTGTGTGCCCATACTACTCAACGTTGCCTGAGTTTAATGCTGGAATTCCTGCTGACTTTGTACCAAATTCTTCACAATTTCACTGCTCTGGGCAAGGCTCTTCATGATATCGTTCATATTGGGTGTAGAACTCGGTGCAGGTCGTGCGGTATAGGCATACTGTCCAGCCTGCGGTGGATTTGGCGCGTACATCCCTGGTTCCTGCTGTCTCCACCTAAAATTAGGATGGTTTCTCCACCCTGAATTGTAGGTGTTGGAAAATGGGTCGTTTCGCCTTGGCCTTTGTGCGTTCATCTGTTGCTCATCAGCGGATCCCATGCACGCTTGCTCAGTATTATTATCCTGCAAAGATGGACAAGCATCAGTATGATGATTATTTTCAAAGCAAATTCCACATTGAACGTGTTGAGTTTTAGAGATAGCAAGTCCTCTAACTAAAGAGGTGAGAGAATCAATTTTCTCATTCACGCTGGAATCTTCTGCTTTATGAACTGGCCTATAACGATCATCATCCTCATCCTCATATTGTTGGCCATTTGAAACCATGTCAATGATGAGTTGCTTTGCTTCGTCCAAAGTTTTATTGGTTAAGCTTCCACCACAAGCAGCGTCAACAATTTTCCTATCGAAAGAAGACATACCACGATAAAAAATAGTTAGTAAGCAATTGGTAGTCAAAAAATCCATGATCAGGACACTTGCGACACAACTGTTGGAATATCTCCCAATAATCGGTTAGACTCTCCGCCTTCTTCTGTTTAATGCTGCTAATGGCCATTCTCAAATTTGCAGCTCTGGATTTAGGAAAGAATTTTCGCAAGAATTGTTCTTCTAAATCTCCCCAGTTCTAATCGAACCAGGAGGAAGATCAAAAAGCAAATCTCTCGCTCTACCCTGCAAAGTATGAGAAAAAGTCAACAGCCTCAAATTATTTTCAGTAAAACCATGAGGGAATAGAGTTGAGCAAACTAGATCAAATTCTGCCAGGTGTGCACTCTCTCCAGGTAAATCACCGAACTTGGGTAGCACTTGAATGAAACCAGGTCTTATTTTAGCGTTGCCATTAATGACAGGAAGAACAATGCACAAAGGGCGATTATTTCTATGACGGCCTAACTCTCTGATCAGTTGAGGTCTCTCATGTCGAGGATCCAAGATCTCTCTATCGTCCTCATCATCCCTACTGTCACGGTCATCCATTGGAACTTCAATTTCTGGTTGTTTCTCAAGATTTGGTGGAGCAGAATTGGATCTCTTTTTCCACTCCTTAGCTTGCTTCTTCAACTTTCGTGCGGTCTTCTCGATTTCTGGATCAAAAACTAATATGCCTATACGAGAAGAACGTGGCATAAACTAAAAATAAAATAACTAAAAATAAAAGACAGGCTGAGATCAGTAAAATCCTGCTTAAAACCAGTCCCCGGCAATGGCGCCAAAATTTGGTGCGTCGTTTTACACCAAAATTCGGCAGTCAGCCGGTATGCCCACACTGCGCAGACAGCTGTTTAGCCCTTTTTTGTGATGAATTTGTGGGTGTTTACGTCTTATATTGACTTTTATTTTGGTCTCTTTCACTCAAGAGTTGATTGATTTGAGCTTTGTGCTAATTTGTTGTCTCAGGATTTTATGCTCAAATTGATTGATATCTGGACAAAAATAAAGTCAGAATTTAGTTGAATGGTCTTAAAAAGAATTGAAGTTTGTCTCGATACGAGTTAGTAGGCGAAAACGGATCTAAAATCCGACTTGAAACGAGGGAGAACGGACCAAAATAAAAATGCTGCGCATTGCAGTGCCCATTCTGCGAAGGGCATATACGGCGACACCGTATCACGGCGCCGCCGTCCCACGGCGGCCGCCGTCCCTGGGCATTTTCGGTAGTTACGTTTTTCCATTAAAAAGCCGAATTTTATGGTTTTTGAGTCAATTCTCGACCCCTCCAGCCTCCAACTCTATTTTTACTGTATTTTCTTAGAGTTTTGATAGGGAGAAACACATTAGAAACTCTCGGATTACGCTAGATCGTCGTTTTCTTTAATCAATTGTAAGTTCTATCTATTGATTTATCGAATTTTACAAGATTTCTTGTTTGCTCTTTTCCTAGATAATTGAATACATTTTGATAATGATATTTAGCATTGATTTATGCTTTGTTAATCTTATTGCCTAGTTAGTATAGTTAGATTGTTGGTTGATTTGTTAGAGTAATACTCCGTTGAAATTGTGTTGTTTTTCGTTTACATGTTCCTTAGGATAAATCATGATTAGTGTTTGCCATAGATTTGCATGCTTGTTTATTTCCCTTGCCTAGACAATTATTGCTTTATGATTTTGGATTTAATTATTGCTTTCTAGATTGTTAGATTAGAAGCCTAGTTCTTTATGTTGTCTTATTGCTTTCTTTACCTGCTTCCTATCTTTCGCCTAGATAGATTTATATGCTTTATTTTAATTACGCATTAGTTAATCGGAGAGAGAGTGTCAGACCCAACCTTCTGATTAGAGTGTTTAGGTTTATTTCATGTTTTCTGTGCGTAGCATGATCAGAGCCCTGTTTAGCCTTCATTGAGAGACGACTTGGGTTAGCTTATTACAATAGGACGACCTCGTACGATTACGAGTCAATCCCTTAGGTGTTTTGGGTTGAGTCAAATTTTGGCGCCGTTGCCGGGGAAGGCTTTAGGCGTTTGGTTGTGCTACTTTGTTTTCCGTGTTTATTTTATTTTTATTTTTGCTCGGTTATTTTCTTTCTCCCACCGGTGCGTTTGATCTGTTTTGTTGAGTGTTGTGTTGCTAGGGAGTTATAGTCTTAACAGGAATTTGGCACTCTATTTGACAACACTCACCGTGCACGCGAGGTGCTTGAAGCCAAGGAGAGGGTACTGAGTCTCTTTTGTCTAGCGTTGGAGTTGAGAAGATGGCAGGAAGAAATTTGCAGTACATGGGGGATTTTACCCGGCCTGTCATAGAGGCCACGAACTCAGCTATTGTTCTCCCCACTGCAGTCAGGAATTACAACCTGAAGCCCAATGATTCAAGTCTGCTCCCCCTCTTCTATGGGCTGCCGAATGAAGATGCCCTGCAATTTATCAGAGACTTCTGCACCCAAGTGCAAACGTTTCCGCTGTTGGACCTCACAGAGGAGCAGTTAAAGCTTAAATGTTTCCAGTATGCACTTAAGGATCGGGCAAGGACTTGGCTTCTCTTCTTATCGCCTAGTTCTATCACTACTTGGGGAGAGGCCTGTGAGAAGTTTATGTTGAAGTTCTACCCAAATCACAAGACACAAGAGATTAGAACTCAAATCATGAACTTTGTTCAAGGAGCCGACGAGCCACTTCATGAGGCTTGGGAAAGATTCCAGGAACTCCTCCGCCAGTGCCCGCAGCATTAGTTAACCCCAGTGATGTTGATGCAACTTTTTTATGACGGGTTGCTACAGACTTCTCAATTTATGGTGGATAGCACGGTAGGAGGCAACATTGCCCGAAAGACAGCTGATGAACTCAAGGAGATCTTCCACACACTTGTCGCGAGTTCCCAACAAAAGTCGGTAAGAGGAAGGATGGTTGAAACTAATACAGTAGATCCAAACAATGAGCTTCAGAAGCAAGTAGCGGACTTGATGAGGCAAGTACAACACCTCAGGATGAACCAGGTGGAGGATCCACCCGCTCACGCGCCACCAGCAGAAGGTTGTGGCATATGTGGCGAGTATGGCCATGGAGCCAACGAGTGCCATAAGATGGGCGAGCGTACTTATGAAAGAGGGGTAGAAGTCTTTGCTGCACAAGGGTATTCGAGTAGGCAACTCCAGGGTCAAATGCAAGAACACGGGCAGAGTTCTCAATACTGTCAATTCCAGCAGCCTATGGGTTATCAGAACCAGCAGCAATTCTACCCACCTCAGCAGCACCAACCTCCAGGCCCTTTATTTGAGGATCAGATGCAAGCTTTCGTGCAAGCTAGCAAACAGGCGATGGAGGCTCAGAGTACTACTATCAAGTGCCTCGAGACTACAGTTGGGCAACAAACGGGGGCCTTGAATCAGTTGCAGCAACAACAACCAATTGGGAAGTTTCCAAATTAAGACGAACATCCGCATCAAGCTCATGCCGTGGCGGTAGTCAAGGAAAATGCCCCAATAATCATGGGGAAAGGGAGAAGCAAAACCGTGGAAGCAATCAAGGCTATCCAATGCCCCAGTGAGCCACTTCCACCTGTCACAGTTGCACCAGACCAACCACCACCCAAGCAAGGAGATCAAGGTAGCTTTATTTTTTATATTAGTTTAGGTGGGGTTGAAAAGGTCTTGGGAATGCTTGATTTGGGCGCGGCAGTCAATTTGATGCCACTTGATATTTTTGAAAAATTGGGTAATAAAGAGCTTAAATGCACGAATATGAAGATCGAGCTAGCTGACGGCTCTATTAGTAGCCCATGGGGCCTTGTTGAGGATGTTGAGGTTGTTGTGAGGGGGATTAGTGTTTTGGCTGATTTTGTTGTCCTTGATGTGGGAAAAGGGATTAGAGGCGAGAATGGGCATCTCGTGCTGCTTGGTCGACCTTTTATGGCCACCACCCATACTCGCATCGATGTGAGTACGAGAACTGTGAGTATGGCAGGGGCAGGTAGAGCTGTAACATTCTCAGTTTTTGATAAAAAAAACCTACTACCCCAACTTCCTTAATTCAAAACTGCTCTTATGTTGAAACATTTGATGCTTTGGATGAGGATTGTATTGTGCAGGAATTCCTTAATAAGGAGGAGGACAAGATCGTGGAAGAATTTCTTGCTAACTTGCAAGATGAAAGTGAGATTGAGCAAAAATTCCTGGATAAGCTGCGAGAGGAAGATGATAAAGAGCAAGGCCTTCTGGGTGCCTTGCTACTGGAAGAGAAGCTTGATGAGGTTGTGTCGCTCGATCTCCTCGGATGTGTGGATAGAAGACCATCTCATGATATGAGCATGGAGCGCTCATTTGCAAGACCCGCAGCTGCAATTCAAGAAGATGTGTTTACAAGGGCGTTAAGGCAGCTAGAGCTTCAATCAGATTTTGGTTAAGGAGTTCTCTTAGTCGAGTTGGCGACTTAAAAACTAGCGCTGCATGGGAGGCAACCCATGTTTTCTTGCTTTTTCTTGTTTTCGTTTTTCTTTCGTTTTGTTTGTGTTGTGTTTTGTTGCTTCTGTTGTTTGGTGCAGGTTGATGCGTTGGAGATGGTTTGTTCTATGGATGAGAAATAGACAGACATTGTGGGAAACTACGGGCTCGCCACTTGGATCGATATTCAGGGAAGTTTTTCTCTTTCACCCCTCTTTTTGCGAGCACTGAGGACAGTGCTAGATTTTAAGTGTGGGGGGGGGGTGTTTGTTGATCCTATGGGTGCCTTTTTGTGTGTTTTTGGGCTTTCTTGTGTGGGGCAAATAGTCTCCTTTATCTTGATTGTTGCTTGGCTTCAAGTAATAATGCACACTTTGATGATTTGTTCACAAGTAAATTTCATGAATTGTGTTGGCTTGGTTGCTATCTTTGTCTCTCAGGCTATACATATTCCTCTCTTGATGTAAGTTGTTTAATGTTTTGGATGCAACACCCTTATGAGCTATTCTTGACGTGATTTGTCCGGTAGATGCTAGAGGGAGTGTTTTCATTGTGATAGCCTACGATCTTATCCCTTGAGTTTGAATGTTGGTTTGTTGTGAAGTTTTCTATAGCTCTGGGTCTTTGTTCCTCTGACGGTAGTGTTATGAGCATGGAAAACCACGTGAGAACATTTTGGATTACCTCCAAAAGTGTTGATCTCATGAAAGTTGGCCCATCTATTGAGAATGGAATAACATCACCTTGAAAAGAAAGATGTATAAAACTATATTTGGTTTGATTGTTTATCATCTTCAAGGAAAATGAGATTTGATTATAAAAGCAATCACATTAGGAAATTCACCTCTAGTGGAGAATCGGGTCTGATAGAAATGAATTGTATCATGTGGTTGTTGCTTCTTAAAATATTAACAATAAACATCTCATGAGGAATTTAAATGACTAAGAGACTTAGATTGGTTGGAGAGGTGAATGGTGAGGAAGTTTTCTTGTGAACTATCATTTTGTGTCGTGACTTTGCTTGAGGACAAGCAAAGGATCAAGTGTGGGGGGGTTATTTAGCCCTTTTTTTGATGAATTTGTTGGTGTTTACGTCTTATGTTGACTTTTATTTTGGTCTCTTTCACTCAAGAGGTGATTGATATGAGCTTTTGTGCTAATTTGTTGTCTCGGGATTTTATGCTCAAATTGATTGATATGTGGACAAACATAAAGTCAGAATTTAGTTGAATGGTCTTCAAAATAATTGAAGTTCGTCTCGATACGAGTTCGTAGGCGAAAACGGATCTAAAATCCGACTTGAAACGAGGGAGAACGGACCAAAACAAAAACGCTGCGCATTGTAGTGCCCATTCTGCGAAGGGCATATACGGCGGCACCGTATCACGGCGCCGCCGTCCCACGGCGGCCGCCGTCCCTGGGCATTTTCGGTAGTTACGTTTTTCCATTAAAAATCCGAATTTTATGGTTTTTGCGTCAATTCTCGACCCCTCCAGCCTCCAACTCCATTTTTACTGTATTTTCTTAGAGTTTTGATAGGGAGAAACACATTAGAAACTCTCGGATTACGCTAGATCGCCGTTTCCTTTAATCAATTGTAAGTTCTATCTATTGATTTATCGAATTTTACAAGATTTCTTATTTTCTCTTTTCCTAGATAATTGAATACATTTTGATAATGATATTTAGCATTGATTTATGCTTTGTTAATCTTATTGCCTAGTTAGTATAGTTGGATTGTTGGTTGATTTGTTAGAGTAATACTCCGTTGAAATTGTGCTGTTTTTCGTTTACATGTTCCTTAGGATAAATCATAATTAGTGTTTGCCATAGATTTGCATGCTTGTTTATTTCCCTTGCCTAGATAATTATTGCTTTATGATTTTGGATTTAATTATTGCTTTCTAGATTGTTAGATTAGAACCCTAGTTCTTTATGTTGTCTTATTACTTTCTTTACCTGCTTCCTATCTTTCGCCTAGATAAATTTATATGCTTTATTTTAATTACGCATTAGTTAATCGGAGAGAGAGTGTCAGACCCAACCTTCTGATTAGAGTGTTTAGGTTTATTTCCAATTTTCTGTGCGTAGCATGATCAGAGCCCTGTTTAGCCTTCCTTGAGAGACGAGTTGGGTTAGCTTATTACAATAGGATGACCTCGTACGATTGTGAGTCAATCCCTTAGGTGTTTTGGGTTGAGTCAACAACAGTAAGCAAGATCGTCTCCCAAGGGATTGGCGAGAATTTCACTAATTAAAGTCTGCAAGTAACCTACGAAAATTGAGATTAAAATTAATAAAATACTAAACTTAAAATTAAATAAATAAAATCCAAACAAACCAATTTTGATAATGGTGAAAAGATGAATAAAAACTCAACAATTAATAAAAGAATTCCAGCAATCAATTAAGTCCACCCTAGCTTAATTATTCTGATCATTGATGCAAATATAACTTTAAATCATGCAAGTAAACCAGTTATAACCACCGAAGACGCTTCTGACGTGATCTTATTTCTCCTTAATTATTCGGTAACCAGGAAGACGCTTCACTAATTACTACCCTAATCGACTGACAACCGTAAGAGGCGCTTTATAGATTTAATGAGCCGACAATATTAATATCTAGAGAAACCTGATTTAAAACCAATAAATTCTGACGCAGGATTATTGAATTAAGACTGTTTTTCCCTTGACCCTGATGTGTCAATTTACCACTAATCAAACCTAAACCACAATTACGGATCGTCGGTTCAATTGGCTATATTAATTTTAATTAATTCTAACCCAGCCGGAGAAGATGGGCAGAGAGGCAGCGGCGTTGGTGTTCTTCGTCGATGGCTGTCTGGCCGAGAAAGCGAGAGAAGAGAAAGACAGAAGCCGAGAAGTGAGAGGCGACGACGGTTGAGTGGCGCCAGATCTGGAAAGGAGAAGAACGGCGACGAAGGTGGTTGTTGGGCTGCAGCTACCGGCGAAGGGAGGCAGAAGGCAAGGATGGGTGACTTCCTGCAGGAGAGACCGAGAAAGAGAAGGAAGAGCACTGATTTTAGAATTTTTTTTATTTAAGCTGGTTCAGGTCAAGGAATCTGGGTAGGGTACAACCCAGGTGTATGGTACACCCGGGTGTACAGGAGATTTTATGTTTTACTAAAGAGTACTACCCTGACATAGGTGTGATAGTACTGCTATCTTAGTGATACATAAGCTCATTTAATTATGTTTTGTTTTTTTTTTTTTTTTTAGGGAAAGATAAAAACTTTCAATTACTCAACCAAAGAGTTGTTAACATCTAAAAGGAGAACCCCAGAAGAAGTAAAAAAATGATAAATGAGATAAAGCAAAACGAGCTAGCCTATCCGTCATTCCATTTACTTCACGTGGTGTCCAACTGAAAGCGACATGCGATAACAAATCCACCATACCAAAGATCTCTCGTAGAGTGTCGCCGAGATAAGAAAGGTCCGTCTCCCGTTTTATCAAGCTCCAGTACAACACTTGGTTGTCCGTCTCTACAATAATATCCCTCGCTCCCATCTCAGTGCACAAACGCAAGCCCTCCAAAATAGCTAGAGCCTCCCCCTCAACACTCGAGAACGCTCCTCATTTAACTCCATACCTACATCCCTTTATTGTGCCTTCATCATCCGCCCCAATAGCCGCATCAGTTGATAGCTTTAGTTGCCCAGGTCTGGAGCAGAAAACTCGACTAGGTTTGGCTTGAGAAGGACGGGCGCACACAAGTTTCGGCCACAACGCTCGATGAGCTATCATCAAACACTCCTGATGACTCATCTCTTTGCCTTGGAAAATCAACATGTTTCGAGCATACCAAGAGGACCAAGCAAGAGAAGCAAAAAACGCATGACTTTCCTTATGTGGGAGTCGCCAAATCCTATCAAACCAGTCATGGATCCAACAAACCTCATCTTCAGGAATCAGTTGCAGCCTAAGAGGTGACATTGGCCATAGAACTTTATTTATGTTTCGGTATTAGTCTTAATGTGTTTCTACATTTTTAGTTTTATCTTCTAACAATATCATATTTTTCCTCAATTAAAGGTAACACATAGTATTTGATTTTAATGAGTATTCACTACTAGAAAAATGCACATAGATGACAGTAGATAGATGACGCTTTTTTTAAAAAAAAAGCGTCATCTATGAGAGCATTTTTGGTTTAGATGACGCTTTGTAAAAAAAATGTCATGTATGAAGTGTCAAGATTGAAAGAGATAACGCTTGTACAAGAAGCGTCATGCATATGTGCCATCTATTGATAACATAGATGACGCTGTATGAAAAGCGTCATCTATGTGCGTGTTCTTTTTTTTTTATCATCAATATTAATTTTTAATTAAAATAAGATTATATTAAACAGAGAAAAGAAAGAAAACAAAACCAAGAACCCTTGAGAGCACAAAAGAGCAAATTAAGGGCCGAGCCTCATTAAAACCCTTTTAAGGCAAACCCGAGAGGGAAAATCCTTAAAAGGGAAAAAGAGTACTCGTCTAAGATCAAACCTGCGAGGGAGCGGAAAAGAGACTGCTTCAGAAGCTCCGGCCTAATCATCGCCTCTAAGCAGCTCGGCTCCCAAGCGCAGAAACAGAAAGTCCAACAAACAAAACAAACAAAGAAGACAAACGAAGGATTCCAAAGCCAGCTAAACCAAAATAAAGGAGGTAAAACTCCAAGAATCAACCTATCAATGACGGAAGCTGTTGATTCCCAACAAGACTCGACGCTAAACAACCCCAAAAGATCATTCACGGAGAACCAACGGGACCCGACCAGCTGCGCCTCAGCACCGAGCTCACCCAGATGCTGAAAAAGGACACGACTGACGTCCCAACCCCAACTCCAAGCCATGCCAAACCAGCCACCAACCGCCTCCAAAGTCAACTCCGCATTAGGTGACCATGCGAAGATGAGAATAAGTAGCCATGTCAACACGAACAGCATGTTTAATCTCATCAATCTCGTGAGGCCACCACCCCACAGTTCTCTCAGGATTGGCCATGATGTCAGCAACCTTATTACCCTCTCTAAAAATGTGAGTGATGTGAAGCCTAAACGTCAAAAGAGAACCCAAAACCTCCTCCCAAAGAGACTTGAACCTCCAAGGCACAGCGTTAACACGATTTTGCAAGAGACCAACCACATAAGTAGAATCTGATTCAATCCAGAGATCAGTCCATCCTCTAATCCTGGCGATTCTGACAGCCGAAATCACCGCAAAAAGCTCTGCTTCGAAGGCATAACCCACTCCCAACTTATAGTGAAAACATCCACGCACCCAGCCCCAGTGATCACGAAAAACACCACCAGCTCCGAGCGCCCCCGGAGCACCTAGAGCCGACCCATCAGTATTCACTTTAATCCAATGCTCCGTAGGAGGCCACCAGTTAATAGTAATAAATCTTGGCGGAGGGGCAGCCCTGCCTTTAACGCCAATGGTGCGAAGAATAGTATAGTCGGTCAAAGTGTTGCTCATATGTCCCAGATGTTTAAAATTATTCTTTATCTCCAAAAAAGCCACTTTGACAACATGAATGACATGCTTATAGGAGAAATTATTGTCCTAAAAAATGCAGCCGTTCCGCTGAGACCAAATCACCCAAATCATGGTAATAATGCCAGCCTTCCAAAAATTGCTAACCTGAGTGCTAAGCTCCCGATTTCATGCTAAGACCAAAAAACTATGGATATCCATCATCTGCCTGCCTTGGGGAAACTGAAACCAATCTAAAAATTCCATCCAAGCACGCTGAACAGGAGTACAGCCCCAAAAAATGTGATCCGTCGTTTCCGCATCCTTCATGCAGATAGCACACCAATTCGGCATGATCAAACCGTGCCGAATAAGGCGATCATACGTGGGCATACGGTCATGGATGAGCCGCCAGCAAACTAAAGAACGACAGGTAGGGATGAAAGGCTCCTATATCCAGGAGCCCCATCTCACCTTAGGAAACTTATGACCATGAGGAGCAAAAGCCAAAGTCGGAGTAACCTTCCCCTGAAGCGAAGGTTTCCAAAACCTGATGTCTTTATCACCAATAGGAACCAAAAGAATATCACAAACCGTCTTAGGAAAGATGTTCACAAAATCTTGAGTAAAGTGCCAAACTCCATCATAAAAATAGTCGGCAACCGTTTGAGTAAGAGATTCCTTCAAAAAATAAGGAACTTGACAAATGTCAACGAGGCGATACCCCAGCCAATCATCAAGCCAAAAAAGCGTGGAAGCGCCGCACCAATATAGCTGAACGAAACCGTGACCAGATCACCAATCTCCTCACGCAGACCGCTCCAAATAGAGGAGGGAGCCGTTTGCCTCACCTTCCCGCAAGAAGTTAAATAACGGTGACGCATAATATCATAGCCAAAGCTCTCACCTTCAATAACCCGCCAAGCCATTTTCATGAGAAAACATTTATTTATAGTGACAAAAGATCGAATTCCAAGACCTCCCTCATCTTTAATAGCACAGACTCTGCTCCAGCTAACCGAACTAGAAAGTTTTTTCCGGATGTCCCCATTCCAGAGGAAATTCCTGCATTTAGCTTCTAAGTCTTTCAACAACATTCTAGGCCATCTATACACCATCATCGAATGAGTAAGAGAGCTGTTGATCACCGAATTAATCAAGCAAAGACGTCCGGTCATGGAGAGGTGAACACCTTTCCAACGGGCAAACTTATTCACAATCCTGTCATGAATACCCCGAAGATACAAAGCTTTCACTTTACCGTGAAAAATAGGAATACCCAAATAAGTGAAAGGCAAGGAGCCCAGAGAAATAGGCAGCTTCCGCACCACCCGCCGCTTAACCCGAGTAGTCACCTTATCAGAGAAGAAAAGCTGGGATTTATCCGGACTGAAAAACTGTCCAGATATAAGACAGTAGTAATCAAGAATCTTGCGGAGAGTCTTAGCATTAGCCCTCGTAGCTTTACAAAAAATGAGAATATCATCCGCATAAAGTAAATGAGTAGGAAATAATACTCCCCTGCTGAAAATCATGGGCTCCAAATGACCAGACTGCACACAATTATGAAAAAGCTCACTAAGAACATCCTCAGCAATACCAAAGAGAATAGGAGAAGAGGATCCCCCTGCCGAACCCCTCTAGAACAACTGAAATAACCGCGAAGCTCCCCATTATAAAGAATCGAAAGCCAAGCTGACTGTAAAATCACTCTAATCCAGCCAATGAACCGATGGCTGTAACCACAAACCTCTAGTACATTGTGCAAGAAATCCCACCTAAGAGTGTCAAAAGCTTTGGTGATATCAACTTTACACGCCATATTCTGTCCACCATTCGTACGGTGCATGCAATTAACCCCCTCAGAGCCAAGCATGATACAATCATGAATGGAAGGGCCACTTATGAAACCAAATTGATTTCTAGAAACATGCTGCGCAGCAACATCACTAAGCCGGATCACCAAAACTTTCGAAATAATTTTGTACAAAAAATTTGAAAGAACAATAGGCCTCAAATCAGCCACGGTACTCACCACTTCTTTCTTGGGAATGAGAATGAGAGTATTCGAGTTACACCCTTGAGGAAGATACGAACGCGTGAAAAAAGAAATCACAGCCTTCCAAATATCAATCTTGATCACATCCCAATAGGTGTGGAAGAAACGACCAGAGAACCCATTCGGACCAGGTGAACTGTGGGGATCCATCTGAAAAACCGCCGTAGTAATCTCCTCCTTATTAGGAAAGCGAGATAACATCTCATTAAGGTTATCCGAGATCCTATGATCCAGCACCGCTTCCACATCCACAATATTGGCTGGTGCCTGATTACTCTCAGTGAATAAAGTTGAGAAAAAATCCACAATGTGATTACCAATAATTCCCTGATCAACACACGCCTCCCCTCCAATCATCAAGTGCGATATAATGTGCGGCTTTCTTCTAAATTTGATCATGTTATGAAAGAAAGTCGTATTTCTATCACCATCCTGAAGCCACGCCACTCTGCTTTTCTGCTGCAGTAAAGCATTCTTTCTAGAAAGTGCCATATTGATATTTGCCTGCGCAGAGACCTCTTTATCAAACAAATCCTCCGTATAACCATCCTCAGCAATCCTGTTCTGAATATCCAAGAGCTCTTGTTGTTTCTCCATAAGCATAAAATCCACATGACCAAAAGTCGACTTGTTCCACAGACGAAGATCTTTTTTTAATCTCTTCAGCTTAGCCATGACCGTGTAAATGGGGCAAGAAAACACGGCCTCCTTTTCCCAGGAATGCCTCACAGTCTCCAAAAAATCAGGATGAAAAGTCCACATATCAAGGAATCTAAAGAACTTCCTGGCTTTCTGCTCTATCTGACAAGACAACACAATAGGCGAATGATCCGAAGTTACCCTAGAAAGCACATGAGTAAAAACCGAGTGCCAAGGCGAAGCGAAGCTTTCAGAGAATAAGGCACGATCCAGCATAGATTCTACATGAAACGGCATAAATCTTCGACCAGACCAGGTATATTTTAATCCCACAGTAGGGGATTCAATGCATCCCAAAGCATCCATTGTCGCAGCCCGACATCTAGCCAGTGATAGCGTAGATTGGGTATCGATACGACTAATAAAATGATAGGGTAGAATAAGGGAATCTGAAAGACTCATCAAGCGGAAGCTACTAATAATTCAAGTTGAAACAATTAAAATATCATCAAACTTAATAGAAACAATATCGGCTTCACTTATTCAAATGTATCAAGGTTCTAGTCAACAAAAACAAAGGGAGTATAGCTAAATATTTACAATGATTCATATTGCTCAGAGTAGCACAGCAAAACGTGATCAGACTATATGTATGAAGACATATAGCTGAGAGTAACAATCCTAATTAAGTTTCAAGAGCATAGTCTTCGCACATCCGTATAGTAGTAAAATACGGTACTCAAAAGGGTCGTCTATGAACAACAGCCCTCCAGCGAATCCCCAATCTCTCTCCTTGCTCATCCTGCACATTTAGAAATACATGCAGGGCTGAGTATAAAATACTCAGTGGACATAAGCCAAAAATAAACAATCTCGCTCATAGAGCTATACATTTAACTTGCCATTTATACATCACACAGGGGTTTTTCTTTAAAAGAACCTGTGTAAGCAATTGATAAATTATAAGCATCATAAAGTAATGAAAAATAGACTGCAGTCACAAATACTTAGCATGTAGTACCACTTCTACAACTCATCATCATCATCATGGTACTGAGAAGTAGGCCTCCTTCTCAAGCACCGTAACCAGCCGACCTGACAGTCGGCTCACAGTCAATTCTGACCGGCCAACCCGGTATACAGCTCACGGTTACCTCTGTGTACACAATCCCGCCTTTGGCAGGACCTGAAATCGTCTCATCTCATCAGTAGAGGGTAACGTACAGGCTCGTCGTCATCAAAACTCGGCAAGTTAATTAGTTCAAACATCAATTTATCTCAAATCATCTTAAAACTTATAAACATCATCATAATCATCATTTAGAAAGCCAGTAATAGGAGTATTAGAAAGTAATGCCCACCTGGAAATCTTAGCTTTGGTACTTGTACTTCGGAGAAATCCTACTTATGCCCTTGACTCGCGTCTTCAGATATCATCGTTGGCATAGACGATCATGTAATAAAATAAACGTCAATCAGACAAATCCTCACTAGGTTTACTATTCTTATCTAAGTATTAGTCTTTCTTCCTCATTGTTTTCTTGTAACTAATCACTCTTCGTAACAAAACTCTCCTATAATAAATTCTAAATATTCATCATTTCTAATTTCAACATATCACCAAAATTTTAAGTCTAATATGTTCCTTAAAGAACGACTTCTAGATACTCAAACCCATATAACAATCACATACCAAAGTTATAATGTTATAACACCTTCTTTAATATCAGATAACTCACATAATGCTTAATGACTTCACCATGTGGTTAAAAATCTCAAGAGAACCAAATTTGGTTAAGTAAATCTATCTCGGAAAAGTATTACATCTATATACATATTTAAACATATATACTCCATTAGCCTTTTTATGAATTACTATGATGTGTAATTATCGCCATTTACACATGCAATTTACTAAATCAAAGGTAGGTGTAATTGTGAAAAACCATACTTGACTTCATATACTCTGTCCCAACTTCAAGTAATAAACTGCTTTACCTCGGAACTCTCCTGGGTTTGGGACTAATATCATTTGAAACCTCTTAACGTCTAGTTTCATTTAAAAAAGAGTAGGTTGAAAAACTCTATGTGGTTTAGGAGATATGATCATTTTCCTACAGTCTACCATATTCGACAGTTTTGTGCAACTGAAAGTTTTGATTTTAGAAAAATAGTAGATCTTGTCAAAAAGACTTAAAATTTTATGGGTAGCTAGATAACATGTTCATCTTGTTCATATAAAAATTTGGAAACCATAAACTCACGAAAAACTACGGGAAAAGTGATTCTAGTATCTGTTTCTTCCACGCTTTCGGTAGACAGTTGCAGTTGGAGACTCCTAATTTAAAAGGTTATCAGACGATGTTCAAATGACCTCAAATTTAACATGAACGTTCCTAACACTTATATATGTTTACCATAAAATTTTCAAGATTTTTGGGTATCAAAAACCCCGTCGAAAACAATTAAGTCAGTAGCTTAAAAGCTAGCCAATTAACTCATCAACTAGTCCATCCTAAACGTATAGCCAAGCATACTCTATTTTCTTGTCAACCCAATTCATCATAATCATTATCAAACATTTCTAATCATCATTTTAATCCATCAACAATCATAACTTCAATCTCACAGGCTCACTTCATACTCAAATCCTCACTCTCTTCATGAATCTTATCTTCCAATCATCACACAACCTAACACCTTTATATACCATATCTCAAAATCAAATTATGCTTTTTCATTCAAAGACCAATAAATAACATCTTAATAGCATGCATATACTCTCCATTTTTAAGTTAGAAGACGACAAAATTATATAAGACTTCCAAACCTAGTGATCTTCGAAAATTACCAGCTTGAATTAGGAGTTGTTTTCATGCTTTGATCCTTCATCTACATACTCATAAAGCTTAAATATAAGTAGATTCATGTGTTTAGAGGCTTACTCTATGATTTTGAAGAAAGCAGTATAGCTCCTCCTTCTGGAAACTAAGCTTTCAATCACGCTCTAGCTTTTGATTTATGGAGATAATGATGTTTTGTGCTTGATTTTAGAGTTTTCTATGGTGTAGAAATGATCTATGGAACTTTAGTTATGCCCAACAATGGCAGGTGTTGATGGAAAAAGAAAGAAAATCGAGAGGAAAGGGACGTCTGTTATGGGGGATGAAAGAGAAAGGTGTTATATATATAACCCCATTTACTTAGCCATCAAGTATTGGATAAATAACACATGCTTAATTATCCACTTGCATAAAATATCTTATCCGATAACTATGCTTATCCACTTGCTTTGACTTTTCTCTCTCTAAAGTAGGTTCCGCACCAGAGCAGAGAAATGCTCGCCAGAGGAATGCTCGCCAGAGCAGAGGAATGAATTCTCTATCAGGGCAGAGGAATGACTTCCCCTCTGTCTGGGCAGAGGACTGACGTCCCCTCTGTTTGGGCAGACGAATGACTTCCCCTCTGTCTGGGCAGAGGAATGGCTTCCCCTCTGTCTGGGCAGACGAATGCCTTCGCCTCTGGCATAGCAGAGGACTGACTTCCCCTCTGTCTGGGCAGACGAATGCCTTCGCCTCTGGCATAGCAGAGGACTGACTTCCCCTCTGTCTGGGCAGACGAATGCCCTCGCCTCTGGCATAGCAGAGGACTGACTTCCCCTCTGTCTGGGCAGACGAATGCCTTCGCCTCTGGCATAGCAGAGGACTGACGTCCCCTCTGTTTGGGCAGACGAATGCCTTCGCCTCTGGCATAGCAGAGGACTGACTTCCCCTCTGTTTGGGCAGACGAATGACTCCTTGGTTTGAAGCAGCGAAATCCCAACTCGGCAGAGTAGAACAAGACTCAAGGCAGAATAGTGCAGTCAAGAGTAACTCAAAAATTCGTCAACTTTTCCATTCTCAAAGTTCATCAAACACTCTCAAACATCAAAAATACTATCAGACTCATATTTCCACCTAGAATAATAACTTATCTCATCAAAAGGTGTAACTCTAATGCTCAATATCTCTATTTATCACCATAACTCCATCTCATCTTAATTATAATCTTATATCTCAGTACCATAGTACTCTCTGTAGTGTCTCGACACTTCTACTACTCATAAAAGTACGGGGTGTTACATGCAGAGCTCAATCTTCAGCTATGCTTCCAGAGTAGAGCTCGGCTACGCTAGAGCTCGGTTTTGCCAGAGCTGCTACCACTAATGAAAGAAAAAAAAAATTAATTCATCAATATTCAACCATCATCTCTATACATCCTTATTTCCTCAAAGTATTTTATGCTCTAATCCTATCATCGAAAATATAATAGTTCAACCTATTAGAAATCTCATCTCATCAATAACTTATTTTTATATCTTAGTGCTCTTAAACATAAATCTCAAAATATTTATAAAGAGGAAAATACGGGGTGTTACATCCTACCCCCCTTAAAAAAAAATTCGTCCCGAAATTTACGTTATTTACCTTCGGGAAAAAGCTCGGGGTACTTCTCCTTCATCTTCTGCTCAAGTTCCCACGTTGCTTCTTTTTGGCCATGGTGTCTCCATTGGATTTTCACCAAAGCAATTGATTTGTTTCGCAACTGCTGTATCTTCCTATCCAAAATAACTTCTGGCCTCTCCTCATAGCTTAAGTCCGGTTCCAAAGATACTTCTTCTTGGTGAATGACGTGTTTTGGATCAAACACGTACTTCCTCAGTTGAGATACATGAAAAACGTCGTGGACGTTTGCGAAGTGTGGTGGCAACGCAAGTTTGTAAGCAACGGGGCCTACTTTCTCTAGTATATCATACGGTCCTATGTATCTCGGTTTGAGCTTTCCCTTCACTCCGAATCGATGCACTCCTCGAGATGGGGAAACTTTCAGAAAAACTTTATTTCCCACATCGAAATGAATCTCTGTTCTTCTGGTATCTGCGTAGGACTTTTGACGATCTTGGGCCTCCTTGATTCTCTGACGAATCTGTCGCACGGTAGAAATCATTTCTTCTACCGCTTCAGGTCCAAGTACCTTTCTTTCTCCTACCTCGTCCCAATAGAGCGGAGATCTACACTTCTTCCCATACAAGGCTTCATATGGAGCCATGTTAATAGTTGACTGGAAGCTATTATTATAAGCAAACTCAATTAAGGGCAAAACTTGTTCCCATTGGGTTCCTTTGTCTAGCACAACAGTTCGAATCATATATTCCATAACTTGTATAGTCCTTTCAGATTGTCCGTCTGTCTGAGGATGAAAAGCTGTACTAAAGTTCAATTTAGTACCCAACTCCTTCTGCATGCTTATCCAAAACCGTGAGGTAAATTTGGAATCTCTGTCGGATGTAATCGTCATCGGTACGCCATGCAGTCGTACTATCTCTCGCACATAGATCTGAGCTAGCTTGTCAGATCCATAAGTAATCGAAATAGGTATAAAATGGGCACTCTTCGTCAATCTATCAACAACTACCCAAATGGCTGTGTTACCTCTTTTCGACTTCGGCAATCCGGTGACAAAGTCCATAGCTATGTGATCCCACTTCCATTCGGGAATCTCTAACGGGTGTAGTTTGCCATAGGGTCTTTGGTGTAGTGCTTTTACTTGTTGACATGCCAAACATCTTTCTACGAAAGCTGCTATCTCTCTCTTCATTCCTTCCCACCAAAACCTAGTTTTCAGATCTTGGTACATCTTCGTGCTTCCTGGGTGTGCGGTGTAGGGAGTGTCATGAGCTTCCCTCAAAATTTCATTCTTCAACTCATCTTTATTAGGCACACACATTCTTCCTTCGTATAAGATGGCATTGTCTGCCGCTTCTTGATAACCTTCCATTTTCTCAATTCGAATCCTCACACGCAATTTCTCCATTTTCTCATCTTCTCGTTGTGCCGCGATAATCCTTGATCGCAAATCTGGTGCAATACTTAATGTGGCCAATACGACCCCTGTCGTTTGTGGTGGTAATATAACTTCTATTTTCATCCTCTCCAATTCTTTGATCAAGTCCTTTTCTTGGGTAAGGAGAAATCCCAATTCTACTTGATTATTTCTACTTAAAGCGTCAGCTACAACATTAGCCTTTCCAGGGTGATAGTTGATTCCACAATCATAATCTTTTACTAACTCGAGCCATCTTCTCTGTCGCATATTGAGATCCTTTTGCTCGAAGAAATATTTGAGACTCTTGTGATCGGTGTATATTTCACACCGTACTCCATAAAGATGGTGTCTCCATATCTTCAATGCGTGTACCACTGCTGCTAATTCTAGATCGTGCGTTGGATAATTCATCTCGTGTGGTCTAAGTTGTCGTGATGCATAAGCTATCACTTTTCCGTCTTGCATAAGTACACATCCTAGACCATTCTTTGACGCATCTGTATAGACAGCGTACTCTTTATCTGCCTTCGGAACAGCTAGCACTGGAGCAGTGGTGAGTCTCTTCTTCAATTCCTGGAAACTTCGTTCACATGCGTCAGTCCACTCATACTTGATATCCTTCTTTAGCAGGTGCGTTATTGGCTTAGCAATTTTTGAAAAGCCCTCAATGAATCGTCGATAATAACCTGCTAACCCTAGAAAACTGCGTATTTCATGCTGCGTAGTTGGTGATCTCCATTCTTGTACCGCCTGTACTTTTGTTGGATCTACCTCAATCCCTCTTGCAGAAACGATATGGCCTAGAAAATTGACTTCTTTAAGCCAGAACTCGCATTTGCTAAACTTGGCGTAAAGTTTCTCAGCTCGCAATTTTTCTAACACGATCCTTAGATGTTCTTCATGTTCCTGTTTACTCCTCGAGTAAATCAAGATATCATCGATGAAGACTACCACGAACTTATCTAAGTATTCGTGGAAAACTCGGTTCATGAGATCCATGAACACAGCAGGGGCATTCGTTAGTCCAAAAGGCATCACTATAAACTCATAGTGTCCATATCTTGTACGAAATGCCGTTTTTAGAATATCCTCTGACCGTATTTTCAATTGATGGTATCCCGATCTTAAATCAATCTTCGAAAAAGTATTTGCTCCCTGTAGTTGGTCGAACAGGTCATCTATCCGGGGCAACGAATACTTGTTCTTTAGCGTCACCTTATTCAACTCACGATAATCGATGCATAACCTCAAGCTGCCATCTTTCTTCTTGACAAAAAGAACTGGTGCTCCCCACGGGGAAACACTGGGTCGAATGAAACCCATGTCCAACAATTCTTGCAGTTGCAGCTTCAGCTCCTGTAACTCTGCCGGTGCCATTCTATAAGGTGCTTTTGATATCGGCGCGGCTCCGTGCTCAAGGTTGATCGTAAACTTGAGTTGTCGATCGGGCGGTAATCCTGGCAAAGCTTCAGGAAAAACATCTTGGTACTCCCGCACGATTGACACGTCATCGATGTTTGCCTTGGATTCCTCGTTTTGATTTAAGTATACAACGTAAGCAGTTGTATCATTCCTCTCCAACAGCTTTTTGGCTTGTAGCACTGAGATGATTGGCGTCTTTTTCCATTTCCTCTCAATGCCAATAAAAGAGGTAGACTCTTGGCCGGGAGGTTGAAATGATATTCGTCTTTCCTTGCATTGTATCATCGCGTGGTTTTCCTCTAACCAATCCATTCCCAATATGATGTCCAAATGCCACATAGGCATTACCCTCAGGTTTCTAGCCTTAAGCTGTATTGATCCCAACTTAAATTCTAAGTTAGGACACACACGTGAAACCGTAAAAGTTCTGCCTATGGGAGTGGTTACCCTTAGATGTTGTGGAGCAGGTTCTACGTTCAGTTCTAACGTATCCACACACGGAATGGAGATAAAAGAATGCGAAGCTCCAGTATCAAACAGTATTACTATGGGTACTCCTTTTAACTCACCCATACCTGCTAAATTTCCTTGATTCCCATTCTTTGCTTTCTGATCAATGGCAAACACCCTCTGGTGATGTCGCTGATTCGCCTGCGGGGCTAGAGGTCGTCTTCCCGCCTGATGTGGTCGGTAAGCTTGTTGTTGGCGCTGTGGCGGCGGTAACGGTAGATGTCCTTCCGTAGCCCTAAGCTGTGGCTGGAACTGTTTTGGTCGCCCTCCGCCTCCACTTTGCTGACGATTGGGACATTGATTAGAATAATGTCCTGCCCTTCCACACATATAGCAGTTGTTCGTTCCGATCTTGCATTCTCCTAGATGTAACTTGTTACATTTCGGACACGGTGGTATCCCTCGAGGTCCGTGTGGTGCTGCCGGAGGTCCAGCATAAGGTCGCTTATCTCTGTTTTGAAATTGTGGTGGTGCATTCTGATACTGCCATGGCTTTTTAAATTCTTGACTTCGGTCTTCCCATTTCCTCTTTCCTTTCTGTCCCTGTCCTGAAAATGGTTGATTTCCCCTTTGAGGGTTCGGATTCGACTGAGGCACAGGAATTTGATTCGTCTTTTCTGGCTGCATTGCCAGTTCCATGTCCAGTGCTCGATTTAAAGCTTCAGCATATGACAACGCACTCTGACTTGCCAAGACAACTCGTATCTCTTGTTTTAGTCCAGAGCAAAACAGCTCTGACATCTTCTCGTCCGTATCTACTCGATATGGTGCATATCGAGCCAAATCACAAAACAGACGATCGTATTCAGCGACTGTTTTGTTTCCCTGCCTCAGATTTACAAATTCTGTCTCCTTCTTCTTTCGATAACTTCGTGGTACATATTTTTCACACAGCGCTATCTTAAATTGCTCCCAAGTTAGAGCAGCCATCTGTTCTGGGGTCATGGTTTTCTGCTTTGCTTCCCACCAAAAATCCGCTGACCCTTTAAGCTGATACGACATACACATAAGACGCTCGCGATCATCACATTGTAGAAATCTAAAGATTCGCTCCATACTCCTTATCCATTCTTCAGTTTCCGCAGGATCTCCAGACCCATTAAAGGTAGGAGGATTTTGTCTCAAAAAGAGTTCTTCTATTCTTCTTTCTGGCTGTGGAGGGGGTGGTGGTGGCGTAGGTTCTCTTTGTTCCTCCTCTTCTTCTTCTTGATTTCTATATCTTCGTCTTGGCGGCATTCTTAAAAAGAAAACATACGTCAGCTCTTAAAACTAATTCTTCTAAATCATCAATCTTAGGGTTCTTACTCAACATCATATTACCTCTATAACCTTACATCTCTTAGTGGAAATCTCTTTTTGTATTTAACATCTTAATATGAAAGCATAAAACAAAACTCTTATTCATAAAAGACCCTTGGGTCATCATCATATATATGAAAATTCCCTCTTACGAGGACTTTTACAAAATGGGATATATACAGCAAAAAAAATCCCTAATACATACTATGACGCTCTATATCAAAACGGTCGTCATACGTACTATGCATCTATATATGTCAAATACTGATGATACTGATATACTCACTATACTATGCATCTATATATATATACATCTATCTACATATAAACATCTCATCATCATATATAGCTACTCTCACTCAAATCCATCCAGTCCCACCAAAGTCGTCTCCTGATACTCTACTTCCCGCATCATCTACTGTCATATCCCCACTGGGCTCAATCTCCTCATCCTCCATAGGCTCAGTCTCCTCACTATCACCATCATCCTCTGTCTCATCCTCAACATCTGTGTCTACCATCGGATAACAAACAGGTGGCTCGGGAATGGGCTCCCATACATCAACTCCATCAGCAGTGGTCCGACGCCGTAGTGGTCGGGTCTGTCCATGCCCCACTGTCATCTCTGGCGTCTCCTCGTCTGTGTCCTCATCATCACTATCAATCGGAATCGGACGAGACGGTCCCTCCTGTGCATCTCTGGATGGTGGGTATAGAATAGGATGCATATAAAGCTGAAACTCAAATGTGTCGGGCTCAGGTAGAGGAGCAACCCTCGGGTAAGGATAAAAAGGCACATACTCGGTCCAAGGCATCGAAGATGGAATAGGTGGTATAATCTCTGAAGGAGGCAATGATAATGGCGCTGTCGCTGGGGCCGGCTCCCAAGGAGGCAGATCAGCACTGGGAAAAGGTATCAATGTCAAGTAATGAAATGGATCAAAATCCATATATGGCGATCCAGTCTGCAGAATACCCGACTCCGGAACAGCAGAATCCGGGACAATAGGCTCAAATGCAATGGCCTCATCAGGCACAAATGGCTCCGGAATATATGGAACCTCATTAGATGGGGGTGCAGGTATAATCGGGAAAGGATCTGTCGGAAGAGGGGGTGCATCATATAGTGGTGGTGGGGGATCATCAAATACAAAGTAGCGGTGACTAATCATCGCTATAAAACCCCTAAAATCTGCACGCTCGAAACCTCCAAACTCATCCCTAACGACATACTGTGGCACCAGCGAAGCTGCCCAATCCTGCCATCCAGGTGGTAACAGTGGAATCAAAAGGGTGATAGCTGTTGTTTCATCAATCCCATATGCGGTAGTCTCTAGCCATCGTCTATGGTAGTGTGCTACAAACTCACCCAACGTGTCACCCTCCTGCGGCCTAATATCTCGGAACCATCGACACATCATCTCTTCTAAATGTCGCTGCATCCTGAAATAAAATTCTAACTTCTATCACATCAAGGATAAAGAACTTACTTGATATATCTCAAACAATGACATACTCAATCTCATTTGGTACGGTGGTGCATTGGCTATTCTAGCCTCAATATTTCTCCATTCATTCTAAAACCACTGGCTTACATCATATTCCATCACCTCAAGCAGTTCCATCCATCAAAACATTACAAATCTCGTTAGTTCATCACTATCAATATTCATATTCAACATAAAACAGTACATAAGTAATAACTCTTACCTCGTTAAGCCGGAGGAGATGGGGCGCTGAGGTGTTGTTTTAGACTTACTCTCAATCTTATTTTCACTCTAGCTTAAGGATTCAAGATAGGCTAGACTCATTCTCAAGGTAGGACTTAGTCTCATGAGTAAATGAGATCAAAAGATTTACTCAACTCAAGGATAGTTGAAATCAAGAATTTGGCTTAATCGTGGAGTTTTAACTCAATCAAGGAGTTTGAACTTAATCAAGAATGAAACTCAGAGCAGACGACCTGCTCTGATACCACTCTGTCGCAGCCCGACATCTAGCCAGTGATAGCGTAGATTGGGTATCGATACGACTAATAAAATGATAGGGTAGAACAAGGGAATCTGAAAGACTCATCAAGCGGAAGCTACTAATAATTCAAGTTGAAACAATTAAAATATCATCAAACTTAATAGAAACATTATCGGCTTCACTTATTCAAATGTATCAAGGTTCTAGTCAACAAAAACAAAGGGAGTATAGCTAAATATTTACAATGATTCATATTGCTCAGAGTAGCACAGCAAAACGTGATCAGACTATATGTATGAAGACATATAGCTGAGAGTAACAATCCTAATTAAGTTTCAAGAGCATAGTCTTCGCACATCCGTATAGTAGTAAAATACGGTACTCAAAAGGGTCGTCTATGAACAACAGCCCTCCAGCGAATCCCCAATCTCTCTCTTTGCTCATCCTGCACATTTAGAAATACATGCAGGGCTGAGTATAAAATACTCAGTGGACATAAGCCGAAAACAAACAATCTCGCTCATAGAGCTATACATTTAACTTGCCATTTATACATCACACAGGGGTTTTTCTTTAAAAGAACCTGTGTAAGCAATTGATAAATTATAAGCATCATAGAGTAATGAAAAATAGACTGCAGTCACAAATACTTAGCATGTAGTACCACTTCTACAACTCATCATCATCATCATGGTACTGAGAAGTAGGCCTCCTTCTCAAGCACCGTAACCGGCCGACCTGACAGTCGGCTCACAGTCATTTCTGACCGGCCAACCCGGTATACAGCTCACGGTTACCTCTGTGTACACAATCCCGCCTTTGGCAGGACCCGAAATCGTCTCATCTCATCAGTAGAGGGTAACGTACAGGCTCGTCGTCATCAAAACTCGGCAAGTTAATTAGTTCAAACATCAATTTATCTCAAATCATCTTAAAACTTATAAACATCATCATAATCATCATTTAGAAAGCCAGTAATAGGAGTATTAGAAAGTAATGCCCACCTGAAAATCTTAGCTTTGGTACTTGTACTTCGGAGAAATCCTACTTATGCCCTTGACTCGCGTCTTCAGATATCATCGTTGGCATAGACGATCATGTAATAAAATAAACGTCAATCAGACAAATCCTCACTAGGTTTACTATTCTTATCTAAGTATTAGTCTTTCTTCCTCATTGTTTCCTTGTAACTAATCACTCTTCGTAACAAAACTCTCCTATAATAAATTCTAAATATTCATCATTTCTAATTTCAACATATCACCAAAATTTTAAGTCTAATTTGTTCCTTAAAGAACGACTTCTAGATACTCAAACCCATATAACAATCACATACCAAAGTTATAATGTTATAACACCTTCTTTAATATCAGATAACTCACATAATGTTTAATGACTTCACCATGTGGTTAAAAATCTCAAGAGAACCAAATTTGGTTAAGTAAATCTATCTCGGAAAAGTATTACATCTATATACATATTTAAACATATATACTCCATTAGCCTTTTTATGAATTACTATGGTGTGTAATTATCGCCATTTACACATGCAATTTACTAAATCAAAGGTAGGTGTAATTGTGAAAAACCATACTTGACTTCATATACTCTGTCCCAACTTCAAGTAATAAACTGCTTTACCTCGGAACTCTCCTGGGTTTGGGACTCATATCATTTGAAACCTCTTAACGTCTAGTTTCATTTAAAAAAGAGTAGGTTGAAAAACTCTATGTGGTTTAGGAGATATGATCATTTTCCTACAGTCTACCATATTCGACAGTTTTGTGCAACTGAAAGTTTTGATTTTAGAAAAATAGTAGATCTTGTCAAAAAGACTTAAACTTTTATGGGTAGCTAGCTAACATGTTCATCTTGTTCATATAAAAATTTGGAAACCATAAACTCACGAAAAACTACGGGAAAAGTGATTCTAGTATCTGTTTCTTCCACGCTTTCGGTAGACAGTTGCAGTTGGAGACTCCTAATTTAAAAGGTTATCAGTCGATGTTCAAATGACCTCAAATTTAACATGAACGTTCCTAACACTTATATATGTTTACCATAAAATTTTCAAGATTTTTGGGTATCAAAAACCCCGTCGAAAACAATTAAGTCGGTAGCTTAAAAGCTAGCCAATTAACTCATCAACTAGTCCATCCTAAACGTATAGCCAAGCATACTCTATTTTCTTGTCAACCCAATTCATCATAATCATTATCAAACATTTCTAATCATCATTTTAATCCATCAACAATCATAACTTCAATCTCACAGGCTCACTTCATACTCAAATCCTCACTCTCTTCATGAATCTTATCTTCCAATCATCACACAACCTAACACCTTTATATACCATATCTCAAAATCAAATTATGCTTTTTCATTCAAAGACCAATATATAACATCTTAATAGCATGCATATACTCTCCATTTTTAAGTTAGAAGACGACAAAATTATATAAGACTTCCAAACCTAGTGATCTTCGAAAATTACCAGCTTGAATTAGGAGTTGTTTTCATGCTTTGATCCTTCATCTACATACTCATAAAGCTTAAATATAAGTAGATTCATGTGTTTAGAGGCTTACTCTATGATTTTGAAGAAAGCAGTATAGCTCCTCCTTCTGGAAACTAAGCTTTCAATCACGCTCTAGCTTTTGATTTATGGAGATAATGATGTTTTGTGCTTGATTTTAGAGTTTTCTATGGTGTAGAAATGATCTATGGAACTTTAGTTATGCCCAACAATGGCAGGTGTTGATGGAAAAAGAAAGAAAATCGAGAGGAAAGGGACGTCTATTATGGGGGATGAAAGAGAAAGGTGTTATATATATAACCCCATTTACTTAGCCATCAAGTATTGGATAAATAACACATGCTTAATTATCCACTTGCATAAAATATCTTATCCGATAACTATGCTTATCCACTTGCTTTGACTTTTCTCTCTCTAAAGTAGGTTCCGCACCAGAGCAGAGAAATGCTCGCCAGAGGAATGCTCGCCAGAGCAGAGGAATGAATTCTCTGTCAGGGCAGAGGAATGACTTCCCCTCTGTCTGGGCAGAGGACTGACGTCCCCTCTGTTTGGGTAGACGAATGACTTCCCCTCTGTCTGGGCAGAGGAATGGCTTCCCCTCTGTCTGGGCAGACGAATGCCTTCGCCTCTGGCATAGCAGAGGACTGACTTCCCCTCTGTCTGGGCAGACGAATGCCTTCGCCTCTGGCATAGCAGAGGACTGACTTCCCCTCTGTCTGGGCAGACGAATGCCCTCGCCTCTGGCATAGCAGAGGACTGACTTCCCCTCTGTCTGGGCAGACGAATGCCTTCGCCTCTGGCATAGCAGAGGACTGACTTCCCCTCTGTCTGGGCAGACGAATGTCTTCGCCTCTGGCATAGCAGAGGACTGACGTCCCCTCTGTTTGGGCAGACGAATGCCTTCGCCTCTGGCATAGCAGAGGACTGACTTCCCCTCTGTTTGGGCAGACGAATGACTCCTTGGTTTGAAGCAGCGAAATCCCAACTCGGCAGAGTAGAACAAGACTCAAGGCAGAATAGTGCAGTTAAGAGTAACTCAAAAATTCGTCAACTTTTCCATTCTCAAAGTTCATCAAACACTCTCAAACATCAAAAATACTATCAGACTCATATTTCCACCTAGAATAATAACTTATCTCATCAAAAGGTGTAACTCTAATGCTCAATATCTCTATTTATCACCATAACTCCATCTCATCTTAATTATAATCTTATATCTCAGTACCATAGCACTCTCTGTAGTGTCTCGACACTTCTACTACTCATAAAAGTACGGGGTGTTGCATGCAGAGCTCAATCTTCAGCTATGCTTCCAGAGTAGAGCTCGGCTACGCTAGAGCTCGGTTTTGCCAGAGCTGCTACCACTAATGAAAGAAAAAAAAAATTTAAATTCATCAATATTCAACCATCATCTCTATACATCCTTATTTCCTCAAAGTATTTTATGCTCTAATCCTATCATCGAAAATATAATAGTTCAACCTATTAGAAATCTCATCTCATCAATAACTTATTTTTATATCTTAGTGCTCTTAAACATAAATCTCAAAATATTTATAAAGAGGAAAATACGGGGTGTTACATCAATAAACTCACATAAATCAACACAAGCCGTTGCATTAGGCAAACAGTTACTACTCCTTTCATGTGCACCTTTCACCGCATTGAAGTCACCAATGACAACAAAATCACTCACCAAGTGATCAATAATATCCATCCAGAGCTGACGCCTCTCCAAATGAGAGGAAGAACCATGAAAAATAGCCATACAGAACTGCCGAGTCCTCCACAAGACAATCACAACCTGATCAGAGGCAAAAACCACATCAGTACTCACGTGAGGATGAGTAAAAATCCAGATGTTAGAACACATATTCAATCTAGAATTCTGAAAACAATTAATAAGGTTAAGAGACTTCCAAAAACTACTAGCAGTGTTAGAAAACGCTGCTTTAGGCTCGATGATGCCGACAATCAAAGGAGAAAAGGAGCGACAGTGCTCCTTTAAAATAAGTTTAGAATCGTCCGTGATACCACGCACGTTCCAAACTAAAAAATTCATCGATCACTTCTTTTGGATAAGGGCATCAGCCCTTTCAACTTCCGCTGCCCAGCTCTTAGTAGCAGCCACATTCGACATCATGCGCGTACTGGTCGAAACATCATTGACAATCAAAAAATCACGCGGTTGTCCCCCGGTTTCCCAAGCCTTAAATAACTGCTCCTTTATAGTCTCCATCGAGTCCACATTTGGCGCAACCATCTAATCAGGTGGTCGACGCAAACGGCTCTTAATGTTATCCGCTCCAGGAGCCTGTTTTCGATCTGTGATTTTAGTTTGACCTGGTGGCCAACCCCATTTCTTCAATAGAGGCACCGTCTCTTTATCCTTGGAAATTATCTTAGCGTTATTAGCCACTATCTTAGCAGCCCGCTGTATGCTTATCTCATTTTCCATACGTTGTAAGGCAACGACTTTCTCCTTCTCGTCAAGTCTCGGAAAGCTTCTGTAACACCCCGTACTTTTTCCCTATGTTGTGAGATAGTGTCTTAACACTATAGAGAGTACTGAGATGTCGAGATGCGAGACTAATTTTTTTTTTATGACCAGATAAGACAGATTGTCTTTTAAATAGAGTTACGAGTGAACAAACCAATGATGGAGTTAGAGTGACGAGATTTGAGAAATGAGTTGAGCTAGAGATGCTCATTGAATTAAGTTGAGATTTTATTTTATTTCCGACTACCGGGAATAGAATTTGTTAGGTCCGGGGAGGGTCTCGAATAGGTGTATGGGGGGGGGGGAAATACACCTATAGGCTATTTTTGACTATCTACCAACCTCAATCAGAGGGATCTCAGTCAGAGATAGAAAAGAAACTTTACAAGCAAACCAGACACCTGTTTAACCGAAATTAGTTTTGACCAACAGGGTTGACGACTGATACTGAAAGCTCTTCAGTAAAGAGTTATCAGTTAAGTCACAAGAACTTAACTGATCCACGTAAGGGCTTCAGTCGTGTTTGCAAAGATAGAGATGATATCACTCTTCCTTACAATCAGAGGATAGTTCAGTCAGATTGATATCACACGCAGCGGAAATTAAACTTAGTTTCGAATAGCCTCGGTGGAGCAGATAGTTGGATTAAGGTTTCTCTAGCAGTTAGTCAGTGTTCAGTTTTATCAATAGAAATAGCACAGTTAAGAATGTAAAACTGAAAGCTGTAAATAACACAGAGACTTTTACGTGGTTCGGAAAAACTCTTTCCTACATCCACGGCTGGTTGATCAGACCAACAATCCACTCTGCAAGTGCTTGCCTGGTGCACTGCAAACCGTGAACTGAAGATAAACTCTCTTCAGCACCTACACACCTCGCGTAGGATTTCTCCACCTACACACCTCGTATAGGATTTCAGCACCTACACAACTCGCGTAGGATTTCCCTGCTAAGCACACCTCGTGCTCAGACTTCTCTTTCAGAGTTCAGAGTACCTTCCTGAATCTCCGAATTACTCAAACACTCTTATGGGGGAGAGGTTTAAACGAGTGCCAACTATACTTACAAAGAACAAGTTCTTTGAAGCAAGTTTGACCTTTGGCTTCTGAGTACACAGAATATATGCCTAGGGTCTAAGAGAATGTATGTAATCAGCAGTGACTGATTCTGGCTTTGGAATTCTCTTCTTCGATTCAAGCTTTGAGCGGTTTAAGCTTTGGGCTGAGTAGCTATTTTGGTAGAGCTTCAGCTTATGTTGTTGAATCGGTGAAGATTGAAGTGATCCTCGAGCGCTATTTGTAGGAGAACTCTTGAATAGATCC
Source organism: Salvia miltiorrhiza (assembly GCF_028751815.1). Classification (NCBI taxonomy): domain Eukaryota; kingdom Viridiplantae; phylum Streptophyta; class Magnoliopsida; order Lamiales; family Lamiaceae; genus Salvia; species Salvia miltiorrhiza. Next base: position 42,483,735 of record NC_080391.1, read on the forward strand.
GTTGGCGTAAATCGGCCTCAAGATTTCTTCCATTGGAGAGCAATTCGAATTTGGGCTGAGGCTTCAATCTTCGAGGTTCCTTGTCTGTGTGGAAACGGCTCTCTTTGATCGACAGGAGATGTGACATCTCTGAAAAGTAACCACCAGATAGGAATGACCTCTGCAGAGATAAGATATTAAGATATCTCTGCATTTAATGCGGCTGTACTTGAGCGTACGTGGCTTCCTCTGAACGTTGGAAGATCAGTCCTAGGAGGAATGTTCAACTGATACTTGACTTCAGTATCAGTCTATGGCGCGCATTAAATAATCAGTCTTCAACTGATTCTTCAACTGATACTTCAGTTGGTAACTCCAGTCTTCAGTCTTCAGTCTTCATTCTTCAGTCTTCAGTCTTCAGTCTTTGACACCGCAGCTAAACTAGAAACGAACTCTAACACTTGAGTTCAAAACGATTCTAGTCTATTACATCTAAGTCCTATGAATTTTGGTATCATCAAAACAAGGGTTAGGATATTCCACAAGGTTCCCAACAATTTCCCCCTTTTTGATGATGCCAAAACCACACAGCAGTTCTAGACAAAAAAAAAAGACTGAGCTCTCAGTATAAGTTCTAGACGAGGGGTGAAAACAGTTCCCCCTTAACAATAGAACCTAAACAACTTATACTTAGAGCAAGAACGAAAACAGTTCTAAACACAGAACTTAAAGAAGACAGAAAAACCATAAATCAGAGCCTGGACAAAGAGTCATTGTCTTCAGGATGAGATCAATAAGAAGTTGTTCTTTTTATAAAGGAGAGACTGATAAAGCATCAATCTAAGATTACAACATGAGAATCATAAAAAGAACATTACAGAGTATTGCCATCCTTTTAAGGTACTTGATTGTAGAGTTTGAATACTGCTTCCCATACCTTTCTGGCTTCTTTGGAGTCTGGATGAAAGTTCCAGATTCTGCAGACGGCTCTGAATTCTTTCTTGATCTTCTCTCTGTCAACATCATTCCTGAACCTTGGTGGAGCTGTTACTTTCTTCTGAGGGTCAGGTATGCTTCCTCCATAGGCCTTCTGAGCTTCCAACATTTGATGAACATGTTCTCGTTCTTGTAGATGCATCAGGAAGTACTTCCAGGCTTCATACCTGCGCTCCTTTTCACCTTGAATATTCGCAAACACCTTCCATTTGGTGTAGCGTTCCTTGAGTTGTTCCCACCAATCATTCAGCTTTGATGGTATCCATTTATCTGGTCGCTCAAATTTTTCCAGATGGGATACAATCAGTCCACTCCTGAGATAATGCTCAAGCTTTTGACTTTCCTTCAGAGTTGAGATGAATTCGATCGTTTTCTTCTTCTTCAGTTCTGATTCACTTGAAGAGCTTTCTCTGCCTCTCTTTCTGCTAGCTTCAACTGAGGCGAACGTGGGGGCGACTCTTGCCGTGATTTCCTCGGCCCTGTTTTCCACCCTGTTGAAAACAGAGGGGAGCATGTTCGCTTCTTTTTGCATACGCCTCAATATATCCTCTTCCCCCTTTTTGGCATCAGCTAGAGGAAGTCGGCTCTGTAGCTCTTGAAGATCTGTAAGCATTTTCTGAACGAGAGCGGTGTCAGGAGATTCTTTGGTTTGTTGGAGTTCCCTTTCCACCTTTGCTAGTCGTTCCATTATTGGCTGTACCGTCGTTGCAACGAGTTCCTGGACCTCGGTTCTTGGCATGAACGTCTTTAGGAACTCAAGTTCCATTTTCTCGAGCTGTGTAGTGAGACGAACAAAGTGTGTCTTCCTTTCAATCTCTGATTCGAGAAAGAGAGTGTAGAGTTCCTCGTGCCCCTTCTGAACTTTGGGGAAGCCAATCTTTGTGTCAATCATTTCAATCTTGTAATTGATCAGAGAATCTTTCTGTGCCTTTAGCTTCAGCTTGATCTCATTGATTAACCCGGCATGATGGATCATATCAGCGGTTGCCTGTTCTCCGACTTCTTTGAGCTTTTTCACAAACTTTTCACCATAGATTTGCTGTCGTTCGAGCTCGTGTTTAAGCGAGTCAATTTCAAGCCGTTGATCAGCAAGCTGATTCAGCAGTACATCCATTGGTCTTTCTTCAGCATCAGCGATCTTCAATAGATGTCTGCGTGGCCGTTTATGTTTCCAGAGGGTAAGGCGCACATCAGTTTCTTCATCTGAATCAAATAGAACAGGTCCTTCTGGGCGAGGAAGCTCGACGTGTTCTATTGGAATATCTGATTCGTCAGGAAAGTTCTGCTCTTGCTGACGCTCTTCATCAGTCTTGGATGTGGAAGCCTCAGCTTGATTGGATGCGGCAGGGCAATCTATTCTTTCTTCAAAAGATTGCGGAATCTCTTGTTCTTGACTGATGTTTTGGCCTTCAGGTGGAATAGGCTCATCAGTGTTCAAGAGTGTTGATGAAGTCGGAGGAGACTTGAGGATGTCGTCAACTCGTTCTTCAGAAATAGGACGATCAACATTGTCTGCTGATCTCTCTTTTTCTACTGAAGGAGGAGCATCAACTACAGTGATGTTAGCTTGATCCGCTTCAGCAGTAACTGTCGGTTAAGAAGATGTTAGCTCTGGTTGACTGATTGAATCAGTCACTGGTTGATCATCGATGGCAGAGTCAGTAGCAGCTTCCGCCGGTTGTGGAGTGTCATTAACTGGAGATCTGTGAGTTGCAGTATCTTCCTCTATGATGAGAGGCTCTTCCAACACTTTTGATGTCCCGGCATCGTTGTTTAGTGGCAGAAGGCGTCTGAATTGTTTGGACGAGTTCAAGTAATTCATGGCAAAACTGTCAAAGTCATGAATTACGTCCCAAACATGTTCAATTTGAAACAGGCTGATTAGAGTAGCCTCTTCCATCTCAAACGAGTCTTCAGCTTCAGGGCAGCAGAGACTTTTGATTTTTGGACATGGCGCTGTCTTCAGAAGAGTATACGTGAGAAGTCTATGAAGATCTCGGTAGACTTCTAGAGACGTATCAACATCACCAATTATGCGTCGTAGGCAATTGGTGGCAATTTGTTGAACTTCAGACTGAAGTTCAACAGCTTCTTGAGTACCTTCGAAGATGAAGGTGGAGGCTGGTTCTGGTGCAGTTTCCATAACTGCTTTGCCTTTGGATCTTGGAGAGAATTTCCAAGGCATCTCTGTTGGTATAGATGGTTTCTTGGGGAGGATTGTACGAACACGTCGTGGTACATTTGGTCGAGGATTTGAAGGAGGTGAAACAGGGGCTTCAGAATCAGATGATGGAGGAGAAGAGATGTCGATTACCTTCGCCTTCGAGGAAGGTTTGGGATCTCTTCTTGCAATTTTGAAAAGACGCAGGCTGTCTGTGAATTTGATCATCTCAGGCCAATGCACATACTTGTGTTTCTTTGTCCCCTCGATGATGATCTGAGATACCCTGTTCCCCTGTCGGACCATCGTTGCCGGTCTAGTGTTGTGGGCTTCATTGTAAAGAAGCTTCAGGTAAGCTTCTTCCCAGTTGAAGCATTCTTTCTTCATAAGAGCAGCCATGACATTCTTCTGCGGTTGAGAAGCTTTGTCTGGAGTCCCTGTAGCACCTATCCAGCACTTCTGGATAATTTTGCCCAATGTGGCAAACTCTGGATGAAGATGAGATAGAGTGATCTGACCCTTTGTTGATTCAGATTTATCCTTCAGTGCAGTCTTGAGAGTTTCATTTGCTTCATCATCAGTCAATGAAGAGAGTAGAAATCCGTTGTTTGGGAGTTTGAACAATTCCCTGACAATTTCGGAGACGTTGAGAGTCTCTTCAAAGCATTCTGCTCCATCGATGATGCTGACCTTCGAGATTAGTTCTCCGGAGTTGCTGAATCTAAGATTTTTGTAAAATTCTCTGACAGCATCGTCGAGTAAGTACGCTGGTTCACTTGTGACAAACTTCTTCCATCCGTTCTGGAGAAGTATTTCTGAGACCTTCGTAAATTCTGGCTTCTTTTCAAATGATTCCTCATGCACCGTCTGTTCATATCTGACTTCTTTCTTTATTGAAGCTTCCTTCTCGTTGTCAGTCTTCTTCATGTTAGTTTTAGCCATCTCGAATAGAAAACCTGTGAAGAGAATTTTGCAGAGAGCGATCTCACAGTAGTGTGCTGTGGATTTTGAATGTTAGAGAGAAAGTGCAAAAGTGATGGAGAATGAGGAATTGCAGTAATGAAGAAAGTGTGATCGTGGGAGATGAACAGTTTCCTAGGGCAATCGAAAAGACGTGGGCGGTTTGAAATCTGCGCGCCAAATCAATTATAATAATTTTTGACGTCCGTAATAAATGCCCGTCAGAAAAGTGCCTAGAAAAATGAGATATGAACTGATATAGAATATTTGTCATAATCTCTTTCCGAAAATAGGCGGCGTATGGTGCATGCAATGATTTGAAAAGATATGCATAAAAGGAGATTTTGGAAATTGAAATACTACAGTAAAACGCAATATCACCAGTTAAGCATAATCACACCTAGGCCCTATTTTCATTTAGTCCAAGTAAAGGATACAAACAAGTTCCCAATCAATCAGTAAGGACAAAAGTCAGGAACTGAAAAAGCTTAAACAGAGTTCCCCCTAAATAAGATAACCTATATTCATCGAGAGTAAAATAGGCAAAGAACAAAAACTGGATAAGCATGAATTTTTATGGACAAAATACAAATCAATATGAACTAAGAATGCAGAAGATCATAACAATGAAGGGCTAGCTAAGACAAACTAAGAACATCATATACAAAATAATGAGTTTCTGTTTAGATGACATTCCTTGTTCTTTCTTAGTCCTTAGTAGATGCGGAGTTGTTTGCTTGGCTTCCTTGGAGGACTTCCTTTAGGTTCTTCAGTCAGCTTCCCTTTTCCTTTCCTGTCCTCTTCTCGTTTGTCCTTGTCATCAGACTCAGGGACCTCGTTGAATTTATTCTGGATTTCCAGTTGCTGTTGAAGGTGAGTGACTGTTGATTCAAGAATTGCAATCTTAACTCTCAGCTCATATGAAACTTCTTCTTGAATGAGCATCCTTTCTTCCAGCATCTGGACTCTTTCATCAGTAGTAGTTTCAGTAGGCTCTTGTTCTTCAGCTTGCTTTTCTTCTTCTGTTGCTTTGGCTGAAGCCGACTGATGAGGTGGAATTTCATGATGGACTTCAAAGTTCTCATCATTGTCTTCTTTGAGAAGACCTCTGGAAGTGAGGTACAGTCTGAAGTTGGGTGCCCAGTCGTGGATGCCATCCCAAACATTTGTGACTCTGAACTTCTCAAAGATGCTGTTCTCCAAAGCTTCTATCTCACCATCAGTGAGAACTTCATCAATCTCTTTGTATTGTGATTTGGGTAGGGTTTTGATGAAGATATAGAAGAAATAGCTGACGAGTGCATGAAACTCTTCTGGATTCAGGGAGGCTAAAATTGTGGGAAAAAGGGTTGTGACACAGTGTTCGGACAGTTGTGTCACGAAGCTTTTGAGAAGGGCTTTTTGATTGGCAAAGATTGAGGATGAGGATGCAGCATTGTCGCTAGAGACTTCATCAAACTTTGTCTTCTTGTTGAACCCTTCAAGACAGTAATGGAAGAAACCTCTGAGAGGAAGTTCTTCAGATTCTGTTTTTCTGTCAAAGGTTGCTCGAGTCTCCTCTGACGGTTGATTTTCTTCATTTGCTGGAGTGACAGATGGAGTCTGTTGTTGAGAAGTTTCTGTGCTCGGCATTGGAACTTCTTCGGAAGATTTTGGAGCATCTTCTTCATGTTCCTCATTGTGGGATTTCTGAGGGGTGTCCAATGAGATCTTGACTGGAGACGACACGCTTTCGAACTTTCTTTTGGTTGAGCCTCGAGTCTTGTATCGTAGCTCGGAAGAAAGGGGAGGAATTTCAATCGAGATGCTGAAATTTCCTCTGAGTGAACTTTTCTGTTTTTCAAACAGATGAATGGTGGAAGACACTTGAGTAGTGTTCTTCCAGAAACAAGGTGTCTCCTTAGCACTATGAAGAATGAGTGCTGAGACTCTTGTTCCTTGACGCAGATGTTTGGTGGAGTGGGATTCCTCATTCTCTTCAGCGAGAATCTGAATGTAGGCCTTTTCCCAGTTGAATGGGCCTTTCTGCATCAGGGCGATCAACACAAGTTTGTGTGGTCTTGAGAGATGACCAGGGGATCCTAGAGTGCCAAACCAGCATTTCTTGTGAAGGAATATTAAATTGAATTAATACTCGATTGCCCGATGATCGTTTCTTGGATTATTATTAATTCATCATACAACGATTAATTCCTAACATGCTCCTATGAATTTAACAGCTGCACACAGGTGTTAGGAAAACTTACTTGAGAATCGGATGCACAGATGATTGATGATCGTGTCAAATGATTCAGACTCCAGCTCTGATCTTCTCGACTGTATCCCGCTCAATTCCCAACGTTGGATGGACAACGAGCTATGGAAATTCCCAAGACAGAATGCCTCACACGATTTCCTGCGCCCCCCTCTGCTCTCAAAACCCTAATTTTTATCAGTGTATTTTCCTGAGAGCTGACAGCTGTATTTAATAGAGAATTAAATACGTATGGGGCGCTTCTTTCTTTGTGATAGGCGATTTCTGCCCTACTTGGGCTAGGAGACATTGGGCCAGCCCAGGGACCAGATACAAGGAATAAAGATGGGCCTCAAATAAATTAATTTATCTATGGTCAGCCCAGACCATAATTAATTTATAAATATCAGTTCATTCCACTAGAGAACCGATACTGACTTACCCCTTTATTGCCGGTGATGAGTCGGGGCTTGTATTTAGACTTATTAAATCTCCGTATTTAAAATATCCGACATCCATTAATTAATTAGAGCTCTGACAGCTTAAATTAATTAATCTCTTAATAATTCCTTAAGCAGTACCACTCAATCTTTATTATTACGCCTGAACTTAATCAACCTGCAGGGTTTAGCGTAATAAACCTTATTGAGCTCCTTAAGGGGATGTCATTATCCTATACCGGATACGGGTACTAATACAGATAGTCAAATATCATATATTAACCGCTATCACCCAAGATACAGAGTACTCGAGTTAGTATTTAACTCTCGCCCATAGTAAGTCAAAGTGATATACGAATTAACATATATATCTGAATACTTATTAGTATTAAGATTTATGAGTCACCGAGATCTTGATTCTTCACTTAAGTCAGATAGAAGAATACATCTCAACTGTTGGTCCTATCAATACGTAATGACGTACCAGTATAGACAAGTAGCCAAGACAAACTACTTCCATCTATACTGCAGCCTAAACCAATAACTTGTCCTAGAGTTATTTCGGCTGTGATCATATTATATCTCTTAAGGTTATTCCAATTATATGGTCTTCTGTGATCTACAACACACCATATAATCTACTTATACAGAGATAAAGAACATACATATGCAATCATGAACACAATCAGATAGGAGATAAGAATAGTGAATAACAGGAATCATTGTATACAAGCATAAAGTTCTTGCTTTCAGTATACAAATCCAACAATCTCCCACTTATACTAAAGCAAAACTTTTAGTATACAATGTGTCTAAATACTAGCTATTACAAAACTTCACTTCATCTCTCCCACTTATACTGAAAGTTTTTCTCTAAGTGGGTGGCATCAACCGCAATCCCATCCCTCGAGCATGCTTCTCATAGGTCTTTTGCGGTAAGCTTTTCGTGAAAGGATCAGCTAGGTTCTCCAATGTATCAATCTTCTCTACTAGCACATCTCCTCTGTTTACGATTTCTCGTATGATGTGGTACTTTCTCTCTATGTGTTTTGACGCCTTGTGGCTCCTGGGTTCCTTGGAATTTGCCACTGCACCCGAGTTATCACAATAAATTATGATACTCTTAGGCAAATTAGGGACCACTCCTAGATCCAAGAGGTAGTTCCGGAACCATACAGCCTCCTTAGCAGCTTCCGAAGCAGCTACATATTCGGCTTCCATGGTGGAGTCTGCAATGCACTTCTGCTTTGCACTCCGCCATGATACGGCTCCACCTCCCAAGGTAAACACATAACCAGAGGTAGATCTCTTCTCATCCCGGTCAGCCTGGAAATCCGAATCGGTATAACCCAAAGGAAATAGACTGTCTGACTGGTAAACTAGCCTATAATCTCGAGTCCTCTTCAGGTACTTGAGAATATGCTTTACCGCAGTCCAGTGTCCTGGTCCAGGGTTCGACTGATATCTTGCAACCATGCCAACGACATAGCAAATATCAGGTCTCGTGCAGAGCATCGCATACATGAGGCTACCTACGGCGGAAGCATAGGGTATCTTCCTCATCTCCTCAACCTCACTAGGCGTCTTAGGACACATGTCCTTAGACAGAGGAATGCCATGTCTAAAAGGTAGCAAGCCTTTCTTGGCATTCTGCATGCTAAAACGAGCAATCACAGTATCAATGTAAGACGCTTGAGATAAGCTCAACATCCTTTTCTGGCGATCACGAACGACCTTGATCCCCAGGATGTACGCTGCATCCCCTAAGTCTTTCATTTGAAACTATTCGGATAACCACTTCTTTATGTCCGATAATAGCTCAACATTGTTGCCAATGAGAAGGATATCATCTACATAAAGTGCAAGGAAAACCACGTCACCATTGGCATCTAAACGGTACACGCAACTCTCGTTCTCACAACGAGTAAATCCATAGGATTTAATGACCTCGTCAAAACGTTTGTTCCATGACCTCGAAGCTTGCTTAAGTCCATAAATGGACTTCTTAAGCTTCCACACAAGATGCTCTTCGCCCTTCTTCACAAACCCTTCAGGTTGCTGCATATAGATGTCCCTTCCTTCTTCAAGGAAACCGTTTAAGAAAGCGGTCTTGACATCCATTTGCCAAATCTCAAGGTTCATGTGGGCTGCTATGGCAAGGAGTATTCGGATAGATTTGAGCATGGCAACCGGCGAAAAGGTCTCATCATAATCTATACCCTGTTCCTGGGTATAACCTTTCGCCACCAGTCTAGCTTTAAAAGCTGCGACTTCGCCATCCGAATCTCTCTTTCTCTTGTATACCCACCTACTACCTATAGCTACAAAGCCATCTGGTAGTTCGGTCTTCTCGTATACATCCATAGCACCCATGGATTCTATCTCAGAAACCATGGCTTCGTACCAAGAATCTGCATCTCGATCTTTCATCGCTTGTCTATAGTTATCAGGGTCGACATCCTTTTGTTCATCAACAGGGAGTAGATCCGAAGATTCTCCCAAGAACATAAATCGATCGGGTTGAACTACAACCCTCCCACTACGACGAAGCGGTGGTGGTACAGCTGTGACAATGGTTTGTGCAGTGTCTTGTGGTGCATTCACTTGCACACTTGGCTGGGGTGATGGAATCGCCTGTCCATTGCCTTCGATTTCTTGAAGGACAATCTCGGACCTAGACTTGTGCTCATTTATATAATCATGCTCCAAGAATCGTGAGTTGGTGCTAACAACCACTTTCTGATCCTTAGGATTATAAAAATAAGCACCTTTCGTTTCCTTAGGATATCCTACAAACAACATTAATTCGCACCTGGGTTCCAATTTCTTCGCTTCCTTGTCTAGCACGTATGCAGGACAACCCCATACCTTTATATGGTTCAAGCTGGGCTGACGCCCTGACCATAACTCGATAGGAGTTTTAGGAACCGATTTGGACGGTACCCTATTCAGCAAATAAACCGCTGTTTCCAAGGCATATCCCCAAAACGAAATAGTCAAAGATGCATAACTCATCATTGATCGTACCATTTCCATAAGAGTTCTGTTTCTTCTCTCTGCTACACCATTCTGTTGGGGAGTACCTGGTGCAGTCAATTGGGATGTAATCCCACATTCCGACAAGTACTGTAAGAATTCGTTTCCGAGGTATTCGCCACCGCGATCAGACCGCAATGACTTGATAGATTTACCCCTCCTCTTCTCCACTTCTGCCTTGAATTCTTTGAATTTCTCAAAGCATTCAGACTTGCGTTGAAGTAGGTAAATATACCCATATCTTGAGTAATCGTCAATGAAAGTGACGAAGTACTCATACCCTCCACGAGCTCTAGTGGACATCGGTCCACACAAGTCAGAGTGAATCAATTCTAACACATGCGAGGCCCTATTCCCCTTGGCCTTGAAAGGCCTTGCCGTCATCTTTCCCTCTATACAGGATTCGCAGGTTCTAAATGGAACAGCTTGAAAGTCTTTCAAGACTCCATTTGAAACGAGCCTTTGGATCCTATTTAGATTGATGTGGCCTAACCTTAGGTGCCATGCATGTGTATATTGTTCATGAGAATAATACTTCCTCTTATTCGGATTTGGAAGGATTTGTGATGTAGATGCAACATGGACAGAGTTGTTAATTGGACATGTAATAGTATAGAGAGAATTGTTCAAAATTCCAGAACAAATAGTCTTGTTATCTCTCATGATAGAAACACCTCTATCAAAAACAACAGAATATCCATTCAAAAACAATTTTGAAACAGAAATTATGTTCCGCCGAAACTCCGGCACATATAAAATGTCTCTCAAAACTAAAATGTCATCACCAAAACATAAAGATAAATCTCCAATAGCAACAGCTGCGACCTTCGACGCATTGCCCATGGAGATGGTGATCTCATCACTTGCCAGTTCCCTTGTTGGCTTGAAGCCCTGCAAGGTGTAACAAACATGATCAGTTGCCCCCGTATCCACTACCCACGAATGAGTAGAAAACGAAGCTAAACATGTTTCAGTTACTAAAACTTGTGACGTACCTTGTCCCTTTGCCTTGAGCACTGGACAATCTTTCTTCCAATGCCCAACCTTGCCACACTTGAAGCACTTCCCCTTTTCGGTCGGCTTCTTCACACCGCCAGTAGGGCCATCTGCTTTGGCTTTACCGCTCCCACTAGCTTCATTGTCATGCTTGCCCTTTGGACCTTTCCACTTCTTTTTCCCGCCTTTCGACGAAGAAGTAGATCCCTTGGCAGCAACAAGGACCTCTTTCCCTTTACGCGAGCCCATGACTCCCTCTGCCGCAACTAGAGCATTCAATAACTCATTAAGAGTATAGTTGACCTTGCTCATAACGACATTGAGACGGAAATTCTCAAAGGATTTGGGGAGAGAGTTGAGGATGATATCGACCTTGGCTTCGCCTTCGATACCCCCTCCTAGCAGATCAAGCCTGTCAAACAGATTTGTCATATGCATGACATGATCGTGCACAGAACTGCCCTCGCTCATAACACATCCTAAGATTTCTCTCATGATGTTAAAGCGAGCAGATCTTTCAGATTCCCCATAAACCTCAGAGAGATTTAACATGATGGTCGCTGCATCGTCCATGCCTTGATGCTGGAGTTGCAAATTTTGTGACATAGTCATCATAATATAGCACTTGGCCATATTATTTGACTTGTGCCACCTTTTATGCGCCTCTCGTTCCGCATCAGTCGACCCATCAGTTAAGGCCGCGGGACGTGGAGTGGTAAGCACAAAACTGTGCTCATCAGCGTCAAGTATGTACATAATATGGCGTTTCCATTCGGTATAATTAGGACCGATGAGAGGATTGTTTGCTAGAATGTTAATAATCGGAGACATAGACATATCTGAAAGTAAACAATTAAACATGTAAGAACATGAAAAGCATATAATTCGTAACAATAATATTGTAACCTTTTGATAAAACAATATTAATGAAACCTCCAACGGCTCAAAGAATCCCATGTGTAAGCCACGTGGGGTGGACAGTTACACACGAACTCCTCAACCAGACTATTCACCTAGTCATTTAATTTCCATCCATGTCAACTTAACCTTTTGACAAAGGAAATTAATAGTTGGCACCTTAACTAGACCATATCATCATCAAGAAGGGACTTCGTGGGGAAGTTGTACATTGTACTTGATATGATATCTAAGCAATAACCACATTTTAACCTTGAAAATTAAATTCTCGAAATTAACATACTCACGCGGACCATGTCGCTTTCAATTTAATTTTCTTGGTTATCTTATTTAATACCATTCTCCAAAGTACTTATGAAAATTATACAAGTAAGCCACGTGGGGTGGACCGTTACTGCATAACTCCCACTACTTCAATGGTTTAAATATTTTTATAGAAACCTCTTCTGACAAACTTATGAGAAACAGATATGAAGTAAGCCACGTGGGGTGGACCGTTACTCATATTGCTAATCACTTTGTCTAGAGACCGCATGTGGAGGTCTAAAATAATTTTTAATTACTATAAAAATTATTAAACTGCTTAGTCTTTTTCTTTCAAAAGGTTTGTTCATGCTCAAGCACATAAACCTAAACATGCTTCTCTAGAACGCAACATGTAAATCATGCTCGCAGAATTCTAAAACATGCTTAAGAAAACGGCAAACCTACTATCATGCTCGTCTAAGCGCAATTAATAAACAAATATTAACAAGCAAAGACGTGCAAAAGCAAGTAAAGAGCATAAGGGATTAACAACCACGACATGCAAAGAACATAATTAAAGAATTAAAATTCTTCGTGACCCATTCGTGGAAACCCATTTCTAATCTATTACAATAAAACAATAGAAAAGAAATTAAAAAATGGGCAAAAACAGCCCAAAAAACAGCCCAAAACTCTCCAGTCCAGCAATATGGGCTTAAAAGCCGCGGCCCAGCCGCCCAGCCCGTTAGGAGCAGCCCAGAACCGCAAGGAGCAGCCCAGACCCGCCTCAGGACCCGTCGACCCGCGCCCTACCCGTCTGACCCGCCACCGACCCGCGTCTGGGTTTAGGGTTTGGGAACCCTTTTCGCGCCGCCTAGGGCTTTCTGCTGCCAAGAGCGGCGCCGCTGCCTGCCATCTTCTCCGGTCGGCAGCCTCCAGCAGCAGGTCCTCGGCGCCTCCAGCATGCTCCTTCGCGCAGCCCAGGTAGCAGCAGGCCCCCGGCGTAGAGAAACAGCAGCGGCAGCAGCGGCTGTGCGCCGCCCGCTGGGCGCGCAGCGCGCAAAGCGCGCAGGCGCGGCCCCGAGCGCGCGTAGCCCCTGCCGCCTGCTTCCTCGCTCTCGCCCGACCTGCACACCACCAGCAGCCCACGCAGGAGCCCTGCACAGCACCCTCGGCGTCTCCAGCAGCAGACCTCGGCGTGGGCGGAACAGCAGCAACGGCAGCGGCAGTGCGTCGCCCGCCAGGCACGCCGCGCGCACAGCGCGCAGGCGCTGCCCAGGCGCGCGCTGCCCCCTCCGCTCGCCTCCTCCTCGCCAGTTTCCGGTGCCGGGCGGCAAACAGCCTCATCCCCGTTCTTCGTGTTCTTCGTTTGTTCTCCAAAATTACAGATTACAACAGAAAAACGAATACAATTCGAAAATCTAATCTAACCACGGATTTTCTCGTGGTGGAAAAACAATTACAACGTCAAACCGACGTATCCCACGAATCAACGAATCACGAAGAACAACAGCAGTTAAAAACAACGCATATTATTAATCGTACACAAATTAATAATAGAGCCAAGAAATTAATCCTGGGCTCTGATACCAATTGAAGGAATATTAAATTGAATTAATACTCGATTGCCCGATGATCGTTTCTTGGATTATTATTAATTCATCATACAACGATTAATTCCTAACATGCTCCTATGAATTTAACAGCTGCACACAGGTGTTAGGAAAACTTACTTGAGAATCGGATGCACAGATGATTGATGATCGTGTCAAATGATTCAGACTCCAGCTCTGATCTTCTCGACTGTATCCCGCTCAATTCCCAACGTTGGATGGACAACGAGCTATGGAAATTCCCAAGACAGAATGCCTCACACGATTTCCTGCGCCCCCCTCTGCTCTCAAAACCCTAATTTTTATCAGTGTATTTTCCTGAGAGCTGACAGCTGTATTTAATAGAGAATTAAATACGTATGGGGCGCTTCTTTCTTTGTGATAGGCGATTTCTGCCCTACTTGGGCTAGGAGACATTGGGCCAGCCCAGGGACCAGATACAAGGAATAAAGATGGGCCTCAAATAAATTAATTTATCTATGGTCAGCCCAGACCATAATTAATTTATAAATATCAGTTCATTCCACTAGAGAACCGATACTGACTTACCCCTTTATTGCCGGTGATGAGTCGGGGCTTGTATTTAGACTTATTAAATCTCCGTATTTAAAATATCCGACATCCATTAATTAATTAGAGCTCTGACAGCTTAAATTAATTAATCTCTTAATAATTCCTTAAGCAGTACCACTCAATCTTTATTATTACGCCTGAACTTAATCAACCTGCAGGGTTTAGCGTAATAAACCTTATTGAGCTCCTTAAGGGGATGTCATTATCCTATACCGGATACGGGTACTAATACAGATAGTCAAATATCATATATTAACCGCTATCACCCAAGATACAGAGTACTCGAGTTAGTATTTAACTCTCGCCCATAGTAAGTCAAAGTGATATACGAATTAACATATATATCTGAATACTTATTAGTATTAAGATTTATGAGTCACCGAGATCTTGATTCTTCACTTAAGTCAGATAGAAGAATACATCTCAACTGTTGGTCCTATCAATACGTAATGACGTACCAGTATAGACAAGTAGCCAAGACAAACTACTTCCATCTATACTGCAGCCTAAACCAATAACTTGTCCTAGAGTTATTTCGGCTGTGATCATATTATATCTCTTAAGGTTATTCCAATTATATGGTCTTCTGTGATCTACAACACACCATATAATCTACTTATACAGAGATAAAGAACATACATATGCAATCATGAACACAATCAGATAGGAGATAAGAATAGTGAATAACAGGAATCATTGTATACAAGCATAAAGTTCTTGCTTTCAGTATACAAATCCAACATCTTGATCATCTTGGCAATGGGTCTGAGATGAGGATGAATTCTTGAAATGCTCAGAACATTGGTGATGACGCGATCGGCAGGTGCATTGCGTGTCAGTGCTTCCCTCATGTGCTCAGTGGCTTCTTCGTCGTTGAAGGATGGGGCTGGTCCATCAGTTGGGAGATTGAACATATCTCTCAATGCTTCAGATATGTTGATGGACATCTTGGTTGATTTTGAAAAGCCTTCATTTGTGAAAATAGAAATCTCTGTTTTGAGTTCACCAGTCGATTCATCTGTATTGATGTTGTCGTAGAATTCTCGGATGATCGATTCGTCGAGAAGAACCCTTGGTGAGCATTGGACGAACTTCATCCATCCATGTCGTTCTAAGATCTCGATGATCTTATTGAAATCAGCAAACTGTTGTAGTGATTCCGATGTGACAACAGATTCGTAACACACTGCTTGTTGTGATGCTGATTTTCCCATAAGGATATTTGAGAGGTTTTCTGCAAAAGTCTAAAGATTGATTCTCACAGAAATAGAACTGTGGATTCTTACTGTTAGTCTGGCAGAAAAAGGCACACTCAAGAAATTTGGCACACAAAGATTTCTCTGAGATTGAGTAAATCTTTAGTTGAAGATGAAACGTTTTTGAAGAGAGTGTGAGAGATCGTGCAAAAGGTGGTTTCAATAAACGTTTGAAATCCGTGCAAATGGAGTCGTGTCACGTGGATCACTCCGCTTGTTAGTAAAAAGGGCGGGTTCATGTGATCGTGTGACAACCGATTTAAAATAAATGTGCACGTGTCTATTTAATAAAATAAAGAGTGTAACCATTTAGACACGTCAGTCAAAGCACAATGCAGCCAAAAATTATTAAAGAAAAGCAGTCATATATACAAGTGACATTGTTGAGAGAAGCTTACACAGAGATAATTACAAGTTTCGTCATTGTTTGAAGTGTAAGTTCCCCCTGAGATTTATGACTGATTCTCCTTTGATTTCGAGTCCATTGGCTGTTGTTGCACGCTCCTTTCACGTTCCATCTTTCTTCTGTGCAGTAGTGATTCCTCACGAATCACTCTTTCAAAAACTTCTGACGTCGATTTGAATTCTGTCTCTGTTTCCTTGAGACGTTGTAGAAGTTCTTGTTTCTGAGACTGAAGTAGTTTCAGTCTGTTGATCAGTCTGCGCTCCTGTACATCTCTTTTGTCTGCTTCGTCTTCATCTGAAACGAAGTGGAGCCTGACGATCCTTCGAGCATCTTGCACACGATCAATCTCTTTGAGGATCTGTCTGTGCTCCCTAAGTAGATCTTCAAATCTCGATCTTAGGTGTTGATACTCTAATCGCATTTGATCATGTCTGCTTGAATCTTCTGGTTGTGAGTGAGTTGGACTTGTGTTCTCTTCTGGAAATATGAATCTTTCTTCTTCATTGGAGTCCAATGATCCTAACTCAAATCCGCTGATTCCTCGAAAATATGTATGAACATAATCGCTGGAGGAATCCTTCTTGTTCCTGTACATGGTTAGAGAAAGCAGGAGAAGCGCACAGGAAACAAGAAAAGGACACAACCAAGCAGACACAAGAGTAATCTCGAGAAGAGATTTTTGATCAAAAACAACGTCACCCCCAAGAGGATCTAGTTCAAGTAGGAACTAGTCAGATACAGATAGTTCTTGCGAACAACCTGCTCTGATACCAATTGTTAGGTCCGGGGGGGTCTCGAATAGGTGTATGGGGGGGGGGGGGGAAATACACCTATAGGCTATTTTTGACTATCTACCAACCTCAATCAGAGGGATCTCAGTCAGAGATAGAAAAGAAACTTTACAAGCAAACCAGACACCTATTTAACCGAAATTAGTTTTGACCAACAGGGTTGACGACTGATACTGAAAGCTCTTCAGTAAAGAGTTATCAGTTAAGTCACAAGAACTTAACTGATCCACGTAAGGGCTTCAGTCGTGTTTGCAAAGATAGAGATGATATCACTCTTCCTTACAATCAGAGGATAGTTCAGTCAGATTGATATCACACGCAGCGGAAATTAAACTTAGTTTCGAATAGCCTCGGTGGAGCAGATAGTTGGATTAAGGTTTCTCTAGCAGTTAGTCAGTGTTTAGTTTTATCAATAGAAATAGCACAGTTAAGAATGTAAAACTGAAAGCTGTAAATAACACAGAGACTTTTACGTAGTTCGAAAAAACTCTTTCCTACA
Source organism: Salvia miltiorrhiza (assembly GCF_028751815.1). Lineage (NCBI taxonomy): Eukaryota > Viridiplantae > Streptophyta > Magnoliopsida > Lamiales > Lamiaceae > Salvia > Salvia miltiorrhiza. Next base: position 42,500,838 of record NC_080391.1, read on the forward strand.
TCCACGGCTGGTTGATCAGACCAAAAATCCACTCCGCAAGTACTTGCCTGGTGCACTACAAACCGTGAACTGAAGATAAACTCTCTTCAGCACCTACACACCTCGCGTAGGATTTCTCCACCTACACACCTCGTATAGGATTTCAGCACCTACACAACTCGCGTAGGATTTCCCTGCTAAGCACACCTCGTGCTCAGACTTCTCTTTCAGAGTTCAGAGTACCTTCTTGAATCTCCGAATCACTCAAACACTCTTATGGGAGAGAGGTTTAAACGAGTGCCAACTATACTTACAAAGAACAAGTTCTTTGAAGCAAGTTTGACCTTTGGCTTCTGAGTACACAGAATATATGCCTAGGGTCTAAGAGAATGTATGTAATCAGCAGTGACTGATTCTGGCTTTGGAATTCTCTTCTTCGATTCAAGCTTTGAGCGGTTTAAGCTTTGGGCTGAGTAGCTATTTCGGCAGAGCTTCAGCTTATGTTGTTGAATCGGTGAAGATTGAAGTGATCCTCGAGCGCTATTTGTAGGAGAACTCTTGAATAGATCCGTTGGCGTAAATCGTCCTCAAGATTTCTTCCGTTGGAGAGCAATTCGAATTTGGGCTGAGGCTTCAATCTTCGAGGTTCCTTGTCTGTGTGGAAACGGCTCTCTTTGATCGACAGGAGATGTGACATCTCTGAAAAGTAACCACCAGATAGGAATGACCTCTGCAGAGATAAGATATTGAGATATCTCTGCATTTAATGCGGCTGTACTTGAGCGTACGTGGCTTCCTCTGAACGTTGGAAGATCAGTCCTAGGAGGAATGTTCAACTGATACTTGACTTTAGTATCAGTCTATGGCGCGCATTAAATAATCAGTCTTCAACTGATTCTTCAACTGATACTTCAGTTGGTAACTCCAGTCTTCAGTCTTCAGTCTTCATTCTTCAGTCTTCAGTCTTTGACACCGCAGCTAAACTAGAAACGAACTCTAACACTTGAGTTCAAAACGATTCTAGTCTATTACATCTAAGTCCTATGAATTTTGGTATCATCAAAACAAGGGTTAGGATATTCCACAAGGTTCCCAACAGAATTACCGGATACCGAGTTATCAGAGATTTACTGTCCTATTAAGAAAATAGGAATAATGAGTCTGACATTGAGTCGAGGAAGAAAGAGTGAGAACCTTGATGAAAAGAGTCGGTCAGAGAGACGTCTAGGTTGTCTGGGTTTGCCGACTGCTTTGATGTGATGTTATGTGAATTTACGTGACTGATTGATTATGTGATTTCTGTGTCGTGTGTCTTTATGACCAAGTTATTATGATTTTTATTTGAGACTTTAGTATTGGGAATTTTGATTAAGTTTCCAAAGCAAGTACGGTTTATTTTTACTGAGAAATCGAATGATGCCGGTTTATGAAAATTTTTCCAAGCATAATATTTTTTTTAATTATTTTTCCTACGAAGAGGAATATTATAATTGAGTGAGTGCACTAATATTAGTGCTATAATTATTTTATTTTGATCACATGAATAATTATGCTATGGTATTTTATTATTGAGTAATATTTCCATAATTATTGTGATTATTATTTAATCACCCTTCTCACACTATTATTTAAATTTCTCAAGCATGTGACTAAATACCACAAATTGCCAAGTGTAGAGATTATTGAGAGAGTGTAGAGATTAGAGAGAGAGTGTAGAGATTAGAGAGAGAGAGATCAAGATTCCATAAGATTTCAAATCTTTCCTTAAAATCTTCAAATCTTCACAAGATTAGCAAATCCAAACATATCTTGCAAAAAAAATTTCTCTCTCCCTCACTCACCATTTTTTGACCAACACCCATCTCCCTCATCTCTCACTTTCCTCCATTTTCCTCCATTGTAGAGACCTTCAGAGCTTCCAAAAATTTTACCAAACACCTCAATCCACTCTTAAATCTCACATAAACACATCCTAGCTACTTGAATTCAAGAGAATCATTGCAGAAGGGCTTCAAAGCTAGAGTGAGAAAGTGTGAGTCTTGGTAAGAAATTTGGGTAAGTGACCATGTATTCCATAAATCTTGCTTGAATGATGTTGTATGTGAGTATTCTTGAAAGTTTGAAGCAAGAAAATCACCCCCTTCCTCTTTCTAAAATTTTCGAAAATTTGGGTTTTCAACCCTTCAAAAAAATTTCTTTTTATTTCCTTGTTTTGGGGTGAAAAATGATATCTATGTGATGTTTGTTGATGATTAATATGTGTTGTGAAATATATGTCTTGAGATGTGAAAGTTCGATGGAGTTTAGTTTACCCAAAATTGGGAACTTTTGAGATGATGATTAAAATGATGAATTGATGATGAAGATGAGTCCATGAGATGTATATGATGATGATTGATGAAGTAAATTGAGTATATGATGTCAATTGATGATTTTGATATGAGTTAGTTTAATAAAATTAGGGATATGTGTATCTATGCTCTAATTTGTAAATTGATGGTTTATATGTGAGATTAATTGGTTAAGATTAATAGATCTATGAATGGATTAAAGATTCATATGTGTTTATAAAATTTCCAAGAGTTTAGTTTAATAAAAATTAGGATTTTTTGCCTATGTGTTATTTAAGTGATTTTGGTTTAAGATATAAGAAATTGAGTATGAAATTGGTGTCTAAATATGTTTGATTAGGTCTATTGTAGGCTAAGTAAAATTTTGACATAGTTTAGTTTATATGAGTTTTTGAGTTCTCATATGATGTGAGGTTGATGCTTGGTAAAATGAGGTCTAATTGCTCTATGACCATTATGTGAACATTTGTCATGTTTTATTAAGAGATTTATGTTGATACATGAGTTTTCACTAGAGTTTAGTTTACATGAGAAAAAGGGAATCCATATATGTATAATAAGTTATATGGTGTATAAGATCATGTTTGAGTATTTGAGCAACTTTGAGCATGAAAATGAAAAAAGAATTTGATTGACGTGTTCGTTGAAACGTTTTCCATGAGATTTGAGTTTATGATCAAAGAAAAGAGTCGAGATTGAGTATTATGAGTATTATGTTGTATTTGAATGTTTTTGAGTGCTATAAGTGCTTAAAATGAGCTTTGATGAGTTTGCTTGAAGAAATGTTGAGTTAAGCATGTTTGCTTGTGTGATGGAGTTCGGAGTCATTTTTCATGACGCACTGACCTACTGTTTTCGAGGGGTTTTTGATACCCAAACACCATCAAAATTTTATGGTAAGTATATTTGAGAGTTTTGAGCACACCAGTAAAATTTCAAGTTATTTGGATTTCTTTTACTATTTTTATAAAATGCAAAACCAAAACTACTACGTTCCGCCGAATTGTTCGGTGAGTAGCCAATAGAGTCACCTATTCTAGTATCTTTCCTTAACATTCTGGAACCCAAATTTTTTTATTGTTAAGACATAAGTGTCTTAGCTATGTACCCACCAAATTTCAGACCTTTTTGACCACGTTTACTATTTTTCAAAAATCATACTTTTCGGTTGCTAAAAACTACCGAATATGGTAGACTGTAGTAAAACAGTCATATCTCCTAAAATACTTGGATTTTTTTATCCTACTTTTTTTAAAATAAAACTAGACTCAAAGAGGTTTCTTTTGGTATAAGTTACGACTCCAGGGGAGTTCTGTACAGAGTCTGGTGAGGTTTTGAAGTTGAGTCAGTGCAGAGTGAAGTTTGTTTTTGACTTGTCTATGTGTGTTTTCCATATGCTTAAGTGTTTATGCTTGTTTATGTGCTTAAATGCTATGAGGTTGAGCCGAGTTGAGAGTTAAGTCGAGAGTAGGACGTGTGAATCCTTAGAAGTCGAGTGTACCTAGGGATAGAGTTTATTGGGTAAATAGACGTTGAATGAGAAGTTATAGTTTAAGATGAGATTGGATTTAGTAATTGAGTTTCTGACTAAGGTTTGTTTTATCACATGAACATTCGATGACGATGACGATGTGATGATGATATATGAAGGCCCGAGCGAGACGAAGAAGTAAGTTGCCTGATTTCCCTCCAGGATTAGCGAAGGACTTCAGGTGGGCAATACTTTGAGTATAAGTATATTATACGAGCTTCCTAAAATGATTTAATGATGTTATGAACTTATCAAATGATTTGAGATAAACGATGTTTGAGAACTGTTTGACTTGCCAATTTTTGATGTTGAGCTTGTATGTTACCCTCTACTGATGAGACGAATTCGGTCCTGCCACAAGCGGGATTTTGTGCACAGAGGTGACTGTGAGCCGTCTTCGGGTCGGCCGGTCACGGTACTTGAGAGGGAGGCCTACTTCTCAGTACCTTTGATGATGATGAGTTGTAGATGTGGTGCATGCATGTTGAGATCTTTGACAGCTATCATTCATTTATTTCTTTATGATGTTTATTAAAACTGCTTACACAGGTTCATTTACGCTAAACTTATTCATGTGTATTGCTGAGATGTGGCAAGTTTCAAACCTATAGCTCTAAGAGCACCTTTCTTGTTTTTCGGCGTTTGCCCACTTAGTATTATGTACTCACGCCCTGCATATATTTTCTAAATGTGCAGGCTAAGCAAGGAGCGAGATTGGTATGGTGCTGGTGGGGGAAAGTTTCAATCGATGTATTTTAAATTTCCATATCGCCTTTATGATATTAGAGTCTTGATGTTTGAGATACTTAGTTTTTCTTTTGAAATCAAGCAATACACTCGCGGTTATGTGTCTTCATACATATAATCGGTTCGCCTTTTGCTGCGATACTCTGCATATTATTCTTCCTTATGAAAAATGAGCTATACCTGTTTTGTTTTTGTTCGTGAAATTCCTGATAATTAAAAAGTTATAACGACGTTGACGTTTTTACCCTTGGGTTCATTTATGATGATTTCCTTAACACCTTTTGATGCGAGCTTCCGCTTGATGTTTGACCCATTCATCTTATCTTTTATTCTTTTAATAATAGTCGTATCGATACTCGTACCCCGCTATTACTAGCGTCGGAACTTCTGGCTGCGACAGCTTCCTGATCCTTTGCCATCAACTCCATTCACCGCTTTCTCAGCCAAAAGTTTGGGCGCCTGGTCAGTCGCCAAAATGGGAGAATCAACTTGCATTTCCACCTCTAAAACCGATTCTCCATCTCGATCGTCGGTATTTTGTTAGCCTCAATAATCTCTTCCACGTCGGAATCCGACTCCGCCTCCGTTCTAGCTTCTTGGGTGTCATCATCTTTATTCGTAATGCAAGCATCCAAAAGATCCGGACCATAAATCTCGTTAACCTGTTCCAAAACCTGGAATCGACTGCCACTCTGAGGACCAAAGTCCTGTTCCGTAGTCATATTCGGCCGAGGCCTCCAAGCCGATTGTGGTTTAGTCCACTGTTGCTGTTTCTCAGCCATGTCAGGCTTTCGTGTTCTAGCATCATCATCAGGACCTTCATTCCCCGGATCAGCCCATCCCCCTTCCTCTCATCACCTGCAACCTCTTTGCCTTTCGCCCTTTTGTGGCAATGCTCCAACAAATGGCCCGTTATTTTGCATTTGGTACAGAACTTCAGAAGCTGTTCGTAGTAAAATTCCACGTAGAACGATCTGTCCGGACAGTCAATAGACACCGACTCTGGCAGAGGTATCGCCAAATCCACCTCAACAAGCACTCTAGCAAAGTTTCCAACATCGCCATCAGCAATGGCTCCATCCACCTTGAGAAGCACCCCCACCGAATTTCCAATGCTTGAAATAATCTCCTTCGTCCAGTACTCAACTGGAAGATAATAGATCCGCATCCAAACTTGACAAATCGAGGAAATTTCCTTATAAGGATCAAAGTTCCTCACCCAATCACGTAACCGCAGCGTACCATAATTTAAAGTCCACGCGACTTTCTTCTTAGCCATGTTTTTATCAGCAGCAGTAGAAAATCTAAACGTGTAGAAACCCTTACTCATAGGTATGACTTGCCAGTCTGAGGTGATCTGCCATAACGCTTGGAGATCTTTCTTCAAATCCACTGCCACTTTTGGCTTTTCTCATTTTCGAAGCAAAAGACGTCCAATCAAAGCATGTTGAAACTGTTTCAAACGATCCTGAATCATGGTCTCCGGAATCTTGAGGGAAATAATCCTGTTAATCGTGACAGGCTGAATCATCGCACATCGATGCACCGGGACATCAGGTTTTCTGAAAGTTGGAGGCTTGATAATATTTGCATAGGTTGTTTTTTGGGTAGTAGCAAGCAGCTTCTCCACAGTGGTTTCAGCCTCGTGAAGATTCACAGCTTCACGAGGCCCTGAGTTGCAGCTGTCGTGAGAGAAGCCCTAGTGACGTTAGTATTAGAATCTGCCAACGAAACCCTAGCAGCAGAGCTTTCCGGAAGAGGACAAATATGGGGCGAAAAGTTGGAAGAAACAACTGGAAGGTTCAGACAGGATTTATCCGGCGCCGGAGACATGGAGTCAGCCGGCGAAACAACCGGCGAAGTCATTGAAGAGTCGGCGGCAAAAGAGTTTCGGTGGTTAGGGTTTTCATCGTATATATCATCAATATACAATTAATCCATTCAAAAGTACTAGTATCACATAGTTAAAAACGGAAAGAAACAATATTTGTTCCTCTATGTGCGTGTTCTAAATTAATATAGATGATGTTTTATGAAAAGCGTCATCTATGTGCGTGTTTTTGAGTTAAAATAGATGATGTTTTATGAAAAGCGTCATGTATGATAGTGTTGTTCAAAATTTTATTTTAATTTCTTTTTAATTTTATTTTTTTTAACATTTAAATCCTTAATATATAGTAATTAATAAGTAACAAGTATGTGTAAATCAAAAATCTAACTGCACGAAATCATATTAATACAGTTTAATTTGATTTTAGTTTAATTTAATTTAATTTTGATATTACTATAGTTTAGTTTAATTTATATAACTATAGAATTATATTTTATAATTTGATTTTATTTTAATGCTAGTGATAATTCAAACCCAAATCGCAAATATCCCGTAACAAAAATTACCCGCAACTTTACAAAATGTTTTGTATGTCATAATCTTTCAAAATAAACTAGCTAGATGTAAATTAATTACCCGCCGATCAAGCATAGCAGAGAAAAAAAAAAAAGCGTTTTACTTTCGGCTTTGCATGAAATGGGATGCAATTATATAGAGAGCATGTAGAGAAATCATTAGAAGCAAAATTACATTTGGTCAAATTTCACTTTTCACGTTGACGCCATTATTTTTCTTTCAAAAATTTCTATGACGTGGCTTTGTTTAGCGGAACACCCTCTGACTTTAGGGAAAAACAAAGTGATTAACACTTGATTGAGACTTCTAATTCCATGCCATGCCATGCCATACTTTACTCAAATTTTCAAATTTATATAGTGCAATATAAAAATACTATATTTCGTGTCAAGAAAATAATACTATAAATATATTTGAAGAATACTATTTAAATAAAAGACAAATCCATTTTCATTAGATTGGGACAAAATAGAAGAAACCCTACATCACTCTTTACGTCTTTACCACAAATGAAGAATATTAGTTTATAATCCTTTGTGACTGAGATAGGTTAGATTTTTCCTGGTCCACTAGCACCAACTGTCTTATTCATCACATTCTCTCCTTTTCTTCTCCGTTTCTATATCTTATTCCTTCATACTTATTTAATTTTATAATCAAAACATAGACTAAAAAATTGATTTTATAATCGACTCAAGTATAATCGAGAATAAGATTTACTAAAAAAAAATGAAGTTACTTAATCTTCAAACTTGTTCCAGAAATTCTTTTACCAAAATGACCCTTCAATTTCTCAATCACAATAACAAAAAAACCCGAAAAATTGTAAAGAAAGGAAGAACTCGATTCTTTATATTAAGAATTCAATAAATTAATGCAGTTATATCGTGGTCATCCACAAATTAGTTCAATAAAGAATTTTTTAATTTATTTTATTAAATAAAAATAAGATTTAATTACTTTACTGTATTGTCTATATTGTATTTTTTTAATAAAAAAATGCATCTTTTATTTTTATTTTATTTTCTATAAATATAAAAAAATTAAAAAAAATAACTACAATGTTGACAGCATAATAAAATAATTAAATTTTATTTTTATTTTAAAAATAAATTAATTTTTTTATTTAATTAATTATAAGTGCCGTTTAGCATCACTCTTCAAAATCAAAATTAGATAGCACCATATTTTTATACGTAGGAGAAAAAGAGTATGTCATGACAGCATGAGGCTGACGTCATGGTAATTAAGCTCCACCAACTTGGAGTGGTGGAAGAAGGCGCAGCCAACCATCATCATCATAGATATCATTAAAAATACAAGTATAAAAAAATATACAACATAATTTTATTAATTAGAAACAATAAAATATGTAAAAAAAGAAAGTTAAGAAAGGGGAGTAAAAAGGCAAAGAAATGGGGACCGAAAGTGGCCATGCGTGTGAGCATAAGCGTGTGATGAATGGTGCTTTCGCTGTCCAAAGTGAAAACATGGTACATTGTGAAATTTCTAGAATTATAGTGCCAGCCTTGGCTAAATATAGCACAATATATTCCGTACCTCAAAACAAATTATTGGAGGAGGGAGCAAGTAATTAAATGTCCCACTCTCCTTATTTCTATGATATAGTAGTATGTAATTAAGAAAATCAGATATGTATATATCTTATTTTTTACTAATTCTCGTAAAAAGACAGTATGTAGAGAGAGACATGCAATCGAAAAATAGAATAGTAGTGTGAGACAAACGCAGTGAATTTTCATAATGGTGTTAGAAAAAGGGAATTAGAGTTGAGTAGGGTTAATGATCATAGATATTTAACTTTAATCAGCTGTGTGAAAACAATACTCTGACTCTGACTTTTCTATGAAAATCACCTTTGAGTTTTACTAGCTAGTGCCATCTTTTGCTACTTTTTGTATCTATTTTAATTTACAATAAATCTATGCAGCCACATTGTGGCCACCCACACACTAATATAATAAGAATAATCTTGATTTATTTAATTTATTTTTTTAAATAAAAATAGGATTTAGTTATTTTATTATATTCTCTATATTGTACTTATTTTTTAATTTTTTTTTGCATTTTTTATTTTTTATTTATTTTTTAATAAAAATAAAAAAGTTACCAAAAAATTGTAAAAAAATTACTATAATGTAGAGAATATGATAAAATGACTAAATCTTATTTTTATTTTACAAAATATGTTAAATAAATTAAATTATTTTCTATTTAAGTAAATTGTGGGCAGCCACAATGTGGCTGTTTAGCATTACTCTTTAATTTATCATTTCTTTCCCCCTCACATTTCAAGTTTATTTCGGAACATGCATACGGAGAAGCACTAGTGTTTGATTTGGATAGGTCCTCCAAAGATATTATATTGTTCGTTTTTCCCAATTCATTTTACAATATAGTACACTCTTCGTTCCAATTTTTAGTATCCAATTTAAAGTAGCACGAATTTTACTAAAATGATTGAGTGTATTGTAAGTGGAATAAAAGTCACCAACTTTAATTTACTAAAAATAGAAATTAATACAAAAATATCAGAAATCCAAAATTGAAAATATGGATACTAAAAGTTGAGACAGATGAAGTATACCATTTGACTATTATAAGAATTGTATTTATCGTGAGAATGTATTAAATTATTACATTCACAGTGAAATTTATAGCACTTTTTTCAGGAATCGAACCCAAATACTGCAATTATGTATCAAGATAATGCTCCATCGTAAATCTTATTGATCAAATGGTTGAGAAGGTTATCTGTTTTTTTTTTAAACAAAAATTCTCATTTGAACCTCTTTCTATATGGAGTATATGATGTTGTAATACTCATGTATTTTTATGTTTAATTGTATGCACTCTTATATACTAGGGGAGACTATATAATTTTTTTCGTATATATATATATATAGGGTGCGGTTATAGTGAGAACCATAATTATCGTGAGAACATAAGAATCAATAAAATTACTGCATCTGCTATACAAATTAATGCATCCGCTATTAAATTTAATGCATCCGAAAAAAATAATTTTTTTGCTCCCTTCAGGATTCGAACCCAGCACCTGCATCCATCCACCAAGATGATGCATCCACCGTAGATCTTGATGATCGAATGACTTAAAATGGTTCTCCGTTCTTATTTTATTAGTGGTTCTTATTTGAACCTCTCCATATATATATATATATATATATATATACTTTTCAATATAGTATATTTTGGGGCATCTACAGTCACCAATTGAATTATAATAACACTATAGAAAAGGCATTACAAACTGCATTTGTATTTCCAAATTCCGATTAAAGCATACGGTTACTCAAGTTCCTTAAATTAGAAAATAGAAGAAAGATAAAACCTACATCAACTAATCATATTCTTAAGCTTCTAGTAACTCTTTTTTTGCTGAATGTAGTTTCATTTGTATCAGGAAAAAGTAACAAAATTTATCTCTCTTTCATTGACCAAAGATAAAATGATTATCTGCTTCATATTTCCACGTTAATTACAAAGCACACAAACTTTAAACTAATTAAAATTATAACTACGGTTCAAATTCCAGATTCAATAGTTTTATTTAGAAGAAATTATTCAAATTCAAGTTTGAAGTTGAAAAATTATTCAGATTCAAATTCAGATTTTTCCAGAAATTATTCAGATTCATGTTTTTTATAGATGAGTAAAGTATTGAAATTTAGGGCAATTATTTTGTAACGATTTTGACAAATAACAGTGAAAATAGAGAATCTGATGCGTCTCCAATATAAGCAGCTGAAACCGAGGAGACTAGTGCAATATAGGGACAGAAACTGTATATATATAATGCATAAATAAAGAGATATCCTCTCTCTCTCTCTCTCATGAGTCGTATAGGGGTGGGGTGGGGTGGGGCGAGGGGGAGGAGTGCGTTCCAAGACACAATCATTACATGGGCCTTGAAGAAGCAGAAAGGTTTGGCGTGGAAATAGCTATACAGAAAGGGTATATTATGGATTTATCAAAAAAATTAAATAAAGAGAGGGTGGGTATATTATGGAACAACGTGGGAAAGCTTCACCATTCTCACAAATAACCTTATATATTTCTCCCCTTTTATTTTTTATCATCACACACTAACTACGCTTTTCTTTATTTCTCTATCGACAATCTCTGCGTCACTTTTCTCTTGTGCCTCTCAAACCTCTTTCTCTCTAAAATTGCAGCGACTGTAGTCTATAATCATGCACGTTTGTAGTTTTTTATCCTATCATTAAACACTATGTATTATACATATAGTTGTATGTATGAAAGTAAATTAATATTAATGTAGCTAGGTAGGTGCTGAAAAAAGTTGTGTGGTACAGAAATGGATCGTATATATGCAGTTAGAGAGAGAAAAGAGACTGCCGTAAGAAGAAAGGCAAGAAGACTAACAGTACTGTCACAAACTCTATATATGTGTGGAGGGGCCAGCAGATTAATTTAAAATTAAATAAATTAACAAACTCAAATAAACCAAAAAGATGCAAACAAAGCATGTAGAATTCAAAGGAAAAGCTATCATTTGATACAAGGATAAAAAGGGTTCCCCTCTCTCCACTCTCCTTCACCATTCACCAAAATCTCCACTACTTTAATCTTTCAAAGCCTCTGGAAATTAAAAAAGAAGAAGACGAAGAAGAAGAAGAAGAAGATCCACCTTTACTCATAAACAAAGGTACTAGTACTGCCTTCAATCCCTTTTTTTCTGTTGCATTACATCAAAACTATTTCCCCTTTTTTCACATGATCATCATCAACCAAACCCTAAAATTTCTCTAACAAATAATACGAATTTCGTTTGCATTAACACAAATAAGAGTATGTGTGTGACAAAATATTTTTGAAAAAGCATAGGGTTTCTGAATTGATTGCGAATAAATTGTAGCAGATGCAGCAAGAAAACAGTGGCGATGTATACATGGGCATGGGCGGCGGCGACGGCGGATCAGCTCTAACTTTCCCCGACGTTTCACAAATCCTGCCGTGGGCGCTCCCGCCGGTCCACGCCTTCAACCCGGTCCATTTCTCGACCCGCGACCACGACCCGTTTCTCCTCTCCGCCGCTGCGGCGCAGCCGCCCTACGGCGGCATGTTCAACAGGAGGCCGTCGGCGGGCTACGAGTCGGAACAGCAGCTACGGCTGCTCTCGCAGTCGCTAGGGCAGGTGGTGCACCACCACGGCTCCGGCGCTCCCTTCGGGCTCCACGCGGAGTTGCAGAAGCTCTCCGCCCAAGAAATCATGGACGCCAAGGCGCTGGCCGCGTCCAAGAGCCACAGCGAAGCGGAGAGGCGGCGTAGAGAGAGAATCAACAATCACCTTGCTAAGCTAAGAAGCTTGCTCCCCAACACAACCAAAGTAAGCACACTATTCTTCATTTTCTTTTAAAAAGAGTTTCATCTTGTTATATATATAAGTCTTATTACTAGAAAAGCTCACCATGTTTGTTCTGATTTTGGTTTTCTATCACTTTTTATAAATGGTTGCAAACAAACATGTTCAATAATTTACAACTACGTCATTTCGACTTCAATGTTGAAACTATATGGTTCTATAGGTGATACATGGCGAATACACATCAGATTTTATGATAAAGCGTAAAAAAAATCATGCTACGTCAATTTTTTCAATTGTCAGATAAAAAGTTTTGAGTGTGTCCGATTAAATTACCATAACAATTTCTAAAAAAAATAGTATAAACCAAAATTTGTGAATTTTTTAACAATTAATCCCATATACATATATACGTAGAAGATGTGGGAGTGGCGATTTCGAGGAAGGGAAAAAATGGGGCGAAAAGGGGAAATGGGTAGCGTTAATATCGGCCGAGTGTAAGAAAAAGTGAAACCGTGGAGCTATGAAAAAGCTTCCATGGAAAATTCTTGCCATTCAAGTAGGGATATTGAAAGAGAGAGACAAAGAAGCAATCTTGTCAGGATTGGCCGCCACGCCTACCCAAAAAATTTGATGCTATAAAGATTTCCAGTTCCCAGGAATCAAAACCTAAAAATTGAATATATATATATGTTGATTGTTGCAGACGGACAAAGCTTCGTTGCTAGCCGAGGTAATTCAGCACGTGAAGGAGCTGAAGCGCCAGACTTGTGTGATTGCGGAGACGAATCCGGTTCCCACAGAGATGGACGAACTAACGGTGGATAATGCAAACGATGAAGAGGGGAAATGGGTGATCAAAGCTTCGATTTGCTGCGAGGATCGCCCGGATCTGTTGCCGGAGCTGATCAAGACGCTCAAGGCCTTGAAGCTGAGGACGCTGAGGGCGGAGATCACCACTCTCGGAGGGAGAGTGAGGAATGTGCTCTTCATCACCGGAGACGACGAAGAGGAAGAAGAGGAAGAAGAAGCAGCCAATCACGACTGCATAACATCCATTCACGAAGCGCTTAAAGCTGTGATGGAGAGGACCAACGCCGATGACGCGGCGGGGAGTGTCAAGAGGCAAAGGACCAATCTCAATATTCTTGATCACTACAGGTCGTTTTGAAGAGTTTGATTCGATATTATTAATTACAGCTTGGTGCATGCATGCCTAGCTAGCTAGGTTTTTGTTGGGTTTGTTTTGTGTGGTTTTTTGTTTTAGGTAATAAGTCTAAGTGTACAAAGTGGGGGAAAGAAATCACTACCTATTATAGAAACCTCGGATTTGGGAGAGGTTTCTTGCTTCATTATATATGGTGTGTGATGTTTGAGGCTTCCACCTCTATATTAATATTGTGGTTGTTTATTGTGATGGAGTAGTGTATATATGGTTTGATTATGTGAGGATCACCAAATTAATGTATCAAAAAGTGCAAGATTTTTAGTTGCACTCGATCGTTGTGGAAAAGACCACTAATTTGAATGATACTTTCATCTCAATTATTCAATACTTGTTGTTTTTCTTAATTTAAATATTGGCAGATATATATATTTTTTAAAGGAATCATCTAATTTTATCAGCCTGGAAATTAGCTATACGTTCAAATGTATCTGATATTATGCGGTGAGATAAGATTTTGGTGATGAAAAAGATCAAAGAGGGGACATGATATATATGCATACGGACTATGTATATACTATCCATGTTTTGAAGTAAAAGATATTTCACTAAATGAGGAAAACTAGTGAAAAGTTGTTGTTATGAGCTTATGGTAGTTTTCTAGCTGCAGAAAGAACCCTTAGCTAGGCTACTGCACATATTTGTATGTCTATATCAATATGTGACGAATCTATTTATAATATGAAAACACAGTTTGTGGCAAAATGGTAATTAAATAATCATGTTAAGGGTATTTATAAAATTCAACAAATTCTAATCCCATATATTTTCTCTCTCCTCTCTCCTCTCTCTCATCACACGATTTCTTTCAATTTTCCCATACATACTCTCTCTCTCTCTCTCATATTCTCCTTTTCATATTTTTGTGATTTTTTAAAAAAAATCAAATTTTATTTAAAAAAATATTCATTATATATATCTTAAATTAAAGATAAATGCAAGATCTTTAATTTGGTATAAAAATTATCAAATATGTATTTAAAATTAATAAATTATTATATTTTAAAATTTTAAGATGTTTATTTTTTCTCTCTCCTTATTTTTTAATCAAATTTTCATATTTTTTTGTATTTTCTTATTTATATGGTTGCTTTAAGGTTGTCGTTATTATTAGTAATATGTTTTCTCTCTCCTTCTCTACTACAAAATTTTGTTTCTACTCTCTTCTCTTTTGATAAAAAAATAAATATCATTGAAACATTATATTTATATGTTGAATTATTTTATTAAGCATAACATAAAGATACATTTAATTCTTTTGTGGAAATATCACATCTCCTTAATACTAAACAAACGTTTACTTTTTCTCTTTGGTTTACTATTGTATATAAATTTAGTGGCCTTTGCACATCAATTTTGAAATATATATATTAAAATTATCCAATTATTATATATTTTTTTATTTTGCATACTCGCTTATTTTTTGGTCAAATTTTGTGCTGAAAATATGAAATCCTACGTACCATATTTGTCGATTACTAATACAATGTTAATTTGAGCATATTAAAATAATGTCATTTACGTTTAAAATTAACATCTAACTAAATAAATTAAGAATCGAAGTATTAAATTGAGAGAAAGTGAGATGAATGAAGCTGATGAGAGAAAATGACAAGAAGTAATCAAGAAATCAAAGTAATAGATAGAAACCATTTTTGCTACAAAACATATAATTAGATATAAGGATTAGGAGAAAATGAAAATAGAAATTAAAATAATTTTAGGGTTTTTAATTGTCTAACAGCCTGAAACGACGTTGTTTCCATCCAACTGGCGTTATATCTATTTTACACACAGGCATATTTATGTCAACCTGGGATTATATGAAAAATAGAATTTCAAAAATAATATTGTTTTATGATTGTGAATGAAGGTATTTAATTACTATATAATAATAATGTGTGATGTCAATTGCCATTATAAGTAATTTAAATAGTTTACAAATAATTATAAATATACGTTTATATACCATGTTCAAAATTATAATCAATAAAATTTTATAAACTTTGAAATTATACCTTTTTAGCAAAAAAATGATTTTAGAAATGTATTTAAATAAGTATGTTTGAAGGAGAAAGCTAAAGCAAAATGATATATTTCATTTTTATTGGGATTTGTTTTTGGCATCAAATAATTATTCAATTCTTTTATTACTCCCTCCGTCCACGAAATGAGTACCCATATTTCCTTTTTCGTCCGTCCACGAAATGAGTACCCATTTCCCTTTTTGGCAAGTGTACCCCACACATCTCTTTAATTAATACACTAAAAAAGTGGGACCCTTAAACTATTTACACTACACTCCATACATTTCTTAAAACCCGTGCCGTCCACAAATGGGTACTCATTTCGTGGACGGAGGGAGTATTATTCTAAAAAATTCTAATAATATAATTTATTTTCCTACTGATCAATTGAAGCTTTTCTAATAAGATGACATAGGTAATGAGCTAACTTAGAAAAAATAATTTTATGCATGATTAGCTCATATTTTAAAAATATATATTGTGATGTGAATATTTTTTTTTTCTTCGTTTCTTTTAATTTGAATGATGTGTTTATTCTATAATTTTAGGGAAGAAAACAAAGTTTTCCATCAAATAGGTGAAAATTTTAAAATGATACTTTTAAAAATTATAAAATAAAATTAAGGATCTTTACTGAGTAATTGATGTAGATTATTTTAATTTTATAAGAAAAATAATTTATATTTACTTATATTCTAACTATATTTAATATTTATTTTTTTATTCATTTGATACATCATTTAATTTTTTTTATATAAATTAATATGATTAAATAAAGAAATTTAAAGGTCGCACCACAGGGGGCTCGAACCCAAGACTTTCGATTTTAGACATTAACCCCTAATAACTTAGCCGATACACACACTACATCGTTCAATTTTGATGCAAAGCTACATTCGCCGTGCATTGCACGGGCGAGTGTACTAGTATAATTTATATAACAGTTGGAACGCTCGGAAATATTACAAGTTTATTAATGACATCCTCAATCAAAGGTTTGTCTCTTTGTTTCAAGATGCAACTTACATAAAACACAAAAAGAACAATCACATATACAAATAACATGCATGTCATGATTGATTACTATTTTATTAACAATGAAAACTGCAACTAACACAATGCAATTGTAGTAATAAATAGCAACCGAGTATCGTATCCTCAGGGACCGATAAGCGAAATAACTCTAAGTAGTCCCAATTCAGATTTTCACAATATCCAGGCAACAAAATAAAGATTGATGAATTGAAATTTAAAATAACACAAAACAAATAATAACGAGGATAAATCAAATAATAAACGACTCTGACTCTAGGGATGTACTTTCATTAATCAAACACATGCATTCAATCTATTGATTTAATTACCAATTTAATCCAGCCCTGATGAAGATCACAACACTATTCATAAGCTTCTCTAACGAACACCTATGAACGTAGATTAATAAATCCCTTATCGCATTCAAGACTCATAAGAATAAATTAACTCAAGACAGCACACAAAGAATAGCTTCCTATACCTTCACCTGTCGCATTCAAGACTCAAGGCTAACACTATATCATGCATTCCTAAATCGACTGAACAATGATCACATTCAAGACTCAAACTGAACAGCTAGACATGTAAATTATTGATCAGGTAATTCACAAGAAATCAAGCACCTGGAATAATGAATCACAAGCTGGAGGGCAATCAAATAACACATATTCAATCAACTATGTACAAACCCTAGGTTCAGATAAAAGAACTAGCCAGACAACAGAAAATAAATCAAACGCATAATAAATAAGAAAGCAATAATAAAAACTGATTTATATAAAACCCTGAATGAGTGTTGAATGACAACTTGAATCTTGCAAAAAAATAAATCTAATCTATGAAAGAAATAAAATTCTAAGTATAAAAAAAGAGGAAGAAAAGAGGTGATGAGAGGTAAAAAGAATTGTCTAATAGGTCAGGAAAAAGACCTATATGTATATAGGCACAGGGGATAAATACAGTGTAGAACTCGAAAATAATGATAAAATCTCAAAATCCCGAAAATTTGGAAAATCCCGTCGGGCACTATTCATTGCTGCGTGCGACTTTCTTGTTTCGGCCATATCTTCCTCTTTCGAACTCCGATTTGCGATCCGTTTGCGTCTACGAACTCGTAACGCGATGATCTACAAATTTCATTGGACCAATAGTCCAAATTCGAACTCCATATTTATATAAAATTCACCAAAGTATGAGCAAGTATCATATTTCACAAGAACAATAAAAATCATAGAAAAGTGAGTGTTATCAATGATATTTAATCGTCTTATACTCTCATCCATACCATAAGGTATAAAAATTCTTCGTGGCATGTTGTGTCATCACTATAAAAGTTCACATTCCCTATTATTTTTAGGGTGCGTTTACTTTAATTGTAAAATTTTCATTGGTAAAAAGGATGATGGATAAGAAAAGATGAGATAATATTGTTAGAATAGGCATGCTCTAATTTGTTATATTGTCATTTAGTAGACATGTAACAGCTGACCACTATAAGAATTAAGACCATAGACAACACGAAATAGACAACATACCTCGAAAAATAGTCGTCTATATGTCAATAGACGACAGTTTGTATCTTGTGCGTCGTCTATAACCGAGAAAAAGATGACAGGCGCACTAAAATCATCATCTAATATTGATAAGACGACGGACATCTGAAGCGCGTCGTCTATTATAGGGCGGTCATAAACGACACGCCCGAAAACCATCGTCTATTCCTATATAGACGACTGTTCTACATTCAGTGTTACGTTTACTACATTCGATATGTAATAACTGATATTGCTACATTCGGTGTTACGCTTGTTGATCAGAGAAATACATGACCTACTTGAAGAAGGTGTTCTGGAAGCAACATCTATATAAACTCATGTGTTAGATGATGTAGGGTTCGACTCTTTGAATATTTCAGCCTATATGTGTGCTTCCAGTTTCTTGTGTTTGAGTTATTTACTTTACTCTTCATGTCAATTTGAGTAAAGTAAGTTCAGTTTTCGTGATTGTTTGTTCCTTGTTTCAAACGTTGAGTTGTAAGGGATTAGTTGCGTACGTCGGAGTTCGCATCTAGAAGGTTAGTTCTATCTATCCTTCAATATTTCTCTATTGATGAAGGTTTGGGAAGTTATAGAGGATTATGAAGGTTGATTCCAATTGTTTATCCTACTGTAACTTATCTTCACTTAGTGGAACATTTTCCCTGGGCAAGGCCCCCTAGAAGTAGGTGTTCTATCACCGAACTGGATTATCATTCCTGGTGTTCTTTTACTATTATTTTATTTGTTGCGTTTGGTGTTGCTAAGCAATAGCTTGTGCTAATCGATTATGTGGGAAGAGTTTATGCTTTATTGGTTAGGTAGCACTTTCATTTGGTATTAGAGCAAGGTTTCATATTCTTTAGGTTTTTGTTCCTGGCTTTTGCTACCTGTTGTGGTTCCCTGTTGATTTTCCTTATGGCTACTTATCGGTTTCTAGGCCTCCTCTACTTGATGGAACTAATTATGCGTATTGAAAGATGCGTATGACATCCTTTATCAGATCCTGTGGATGAGAAAGCTTGGACTGCTGTTGAAGTTGGCTGGACTGCTCCTAAAGGGAATGATAACAATGACAAACCAAGGAGCAAGTGGACGAATGGTGATCATAATGCCTCAAATGCAAATCAAAAGGCTCTCAATTCCATACAAACTGCTATTACAATGGAAGTTTTTACTCTTATTTGTGAGACCGCTAAGGAGGCATGGGATGTTCTACAAAATACGTATGAAGGAAATTCAAAAGTTAAGAAACAGCGCCTTGAACAACTTACCACGAGATTTGAGGAATTGAAAATAGAGGATAATGAAACTATTAACATGTTTCTTGCTAAACTTGTAGCATTTTTGAATGAGAGTTTTTCTCTTGGCGAAAGGTTATCTAAAGAAAAACTTGTTCGGAAGGTTATGAGATCGCTGCCTGAACAGTTTGATTATAAGATCACAGCAATTGACGAAGCAAGAGATGTGTCAGACATGAAGCTTGAAGAACTAATGGGATCATTGATAACTTTCGAAATGAATTTTAGAACAGAAAAATCAGACAAAAAGAAAAGCACAGCTTTGGCAGTTGAGTCTAGTAACAAGAACTCTGAGGCAACCACCATGAATCAAGATGAACTAGTTGAATCATTTGCGTTATTCACAAAGAATTTTGGTAAAGCCTTCAACAGATTCAAAAAGAAAGGCGGCAATGCAAAGAATTTCAACAATTCAAAAAACTCTACTGGAAGTTCAAATCAGAATAAGAAAAAATCATCGTCCAGAACGGGAATTCAGTGTCATGAATGCCATGGTTTTGGTCACATTCAATCTGAATGTGTCAATACATTGAAGAAACTTCAAAAGAAAAATAAATCATTTAATGTGTCTCAGAGTGATGAAGAATCCAATGACAGTGGGAGTGATTTTGATGAAGAGTCTATTGCTCTTTGGGCTATATCAGAGGTTCAACATCAAATTGATTACACTGCAAATCCTTTGGCTTTGGAAACAAATTATGATATGGATGTATATGCAGAAGTTGTTACAGTTGCTTTCATTGTCAGAGAAGAAAAAACTCAGAAAAATACATCCGAGAATGTCACTATGGATACTGATACAGACAGTGACTCTGATGAAGCTAATGACGTTTTTCTGGCTAAGAGTTATGAAATAATGCATCAGAAATGTGTGGATGCCATTGAAGTGAATAGGCCTCTATCTGCTAAATTATCTGAAGTTACTGAAGAAAGAGATTGATGAGGACTAGAATACTCATCAGCGCTGTGCTTAGCAATACAAGAGCATCTTACTTGATTACTATTATTGTTATTAATTATAATAGGAACTAATGATAGCAGGGCTAACTAAAATGACTTGCTAACAGATGAATACGAAGAGTCAATCAGCCTTGACCAAAGTGCAGAGGTGCTGCCTTGCTAAAGTACAACACCACCAGCGCAGACCAGAGCAGAGCTGCGCAGCCAGAACAGAGCAGCACAGCAGAGCTGCGCAGCCAGACCAGAGCAGCGCAGACCAGAGCAGCGCGGTAGCGCTGCGCAGCCAGAGCAGCGCCACCAAAGTGCCTTTCCACGCAGTGTATGATGGTTCAACTTGGGGATTAAGATCATTGTACTAAGTTTTGGGCCTAAATCCAATCATTAAAGTTCATGGGCCTAAGGCCTTTAGGGTTCATTCTCACATCTATAAATAGAATATTAGCATTAGCATTAGGAAGATAGTTCACTTGGGAGCAACACACTTGAAAAATGTGTAATTATCTCGAAGTATAGTGAAAACAACGAAGAACTCCCGTGGACGTAGATCATTTATGATCGAACCACATACATCTTGTCTCGTTTATCGCTTTCCAGTTTAGCTGTTGATTTCATACTTCACCAACTGGCGCCGTTTGTGGGAATCGGGGGCTACGTCGTGAGTTCCGACGAGCCTCTAAAATAAAATGGGAGATCGGGGGGGTACTGTTCATCGTCATACACCAATTGCTCAATATCCAGATCTCTTCAAATCGGCGATTGCCGCCATGCCCAGATCGAGAATCCTAAGTCTCTCACAGCAAATCGACGATTACTAGCGTCATTGCCGGAGTTTTGTCGATTTGATTGGCAACAAAAATCCCAAATTAGGGATCGATAAACACCTCTGATTCTGGGATGAATCTCTTGATTTGCTTGGAAGAGGGAAAAATCCCCAATTTTCTTATTCATGCGTATTCTTCAACAATTTCATACAAATCTTGATAAAGCCTGATATCTCTTTGTATTTCTTTGTATTTCAAAGCAGATCTCCGGGTTGTGGATGCTACTCCTGACTCAACCTAGAACACCTCTAGTTTGACTTGCAATAGAACAAGGACATCCTAGTGATGGTAAGTTGACCCAGTGTCATCTCTCAAGGAAAGTCTTTAAGGGCTTCTAATTGTATCGCAGGAAAAACAGTAAAGAAAGCGGTAAAGAGATTGATTATTAAACTAAAACTTGGAATTAAAAACTTAATTAAAAACCGAACTTAAAATTAACTAGGCGAATTGAACTATTAAACCCTAGGCAAGATTTTAAAGAACTTAAATTAAACCTACTTATGAAATTAAATACTTGTAAATTAAAAACCAACTAATCTAGGCGTGAAACTAAAGTGCATAATTTAAATTGCATAATTAAAAAGAAAGCATAAATATGAATGAAAAACGTAAACATGATTAAACAGAAATAAATTGAATTTAAATACGAAATACCGTAAATGTCTTGAACGTGTAATTGTGTCACTCAATCACAATCCGAGAATAAACTAAAAACTGAATTGAAATCTAACTTAAAACAATGTAAACTCGAAACTATGAAAGCACTAAGAAAGCAAGTAAATTCCTAAGCTTCGAATGCCAACAGATCACAAAGATGGCGTCTAAAACTAGGGCAATGGATTGATATTTACAATGAAAAGTATGGCCCTATTTATAGACTTCAAATTCCTATGGATCACCATGGAAGTTGCCATGCAAATTAGAATTCTAAAGGCAATAGAATCGTGCAAGATAAGGCAACTTCCAGTTGTGACGCGCGCTTTGGAAATAATCTCCACTCTGGCGGAATACGCAACTCTCGCCAGATAAACGGCTTCCGCTCTGGCATTTTGATTTCTCTGGTCTGGAGATTGACTTCGCTGCTCTGACTTTTCTCCCCTCTGACTTGTGATTTCGCTGCTCTGGTGAATAACTTCTCTGTCGTGATTTCTCTGCTCTGATATTGATTCCTCTGGCGAGACTTTCATTCCTCTGCGCTGACTATTGATTCCTCTGGCGATTGGATTTCTTTGGCGATTTCGATTCCTCTGGCGTGTATTCTGCTCTGGAGATTTCGATTCCGCTCTGGAGATTTCGGCTCTGGAGACAGAGCTCTGCTAAAAATGCCATTCTTAGCCAAAATTCTCCAAAATTGTATTGTTCCATCTATAAAACCTAAATCTCCTGCAAAGCATAAAACACACCATAAAACGCACCAATTTCCAGAAGATTTAACTTAAAATATGCACATGCAAACCCCTTAAATTAGAACAATTAAGCATAAATCAACCCCCCCACACTTAGCCTTTTGCTTGTCCTCAAGCAAAATCCGTATGAATCTTAGGAAGAAATTGATTTCAACAATGCTAATTTCCAATCCAAACATTCACAAAGTCAATTCAAAATTTTACAATCAACACACATCTCTCGATCATGCAAGTAACTCAAGGTTTAAGAAGCAACAAAAGAGTAATGTAAGCAATTCGATCAGACCCAATTCTCCGCTAGAAGTGAATTCCCTAATGTGATCGCCTTTATAATCAATATCACCATTTTTTTTTCACTTTGTGTGCTTGAGATTTCAACAGTTGAGCCATAATTCGTGAAATAAAAACCATTTGGATGTACTCCAAAGTCTTTTCACGTGGTTTCCCATGCTCATAGTTAGACTAGAGGAGCAGAGACTCAGAGCTATCACATTTCAGAACAGGCCAGATGTTTCAGAGCTGGCAATTTTGAAGTTGGCAATTCGTCCAACATTTTTCACATTTCACAGATAAGATACGATCGTAGGCAATCACAATGACAACACTCCTTTTAGCATCTACCGGACAAATCACGTTTTACTAACTTACAATCATGTTGCAACAAAACTCAAATTCTTGGCATAAACAAGAAACATATATCAAGAGTAAAACAAGAATAACCACCATTCATTCACAAACCCGAAACTCGCATCAAAAACCATCTACTCTTCCACAAATTCATAAAAATTAGCAAGATTCGAGACTAAAAACTAAGCATAGAAAGACTAATCTCGCCCAATTGAAAGCATAAGCACAGTAAAACACCCCCCACACTTAAAGCATGCCATGTCCTCAGGGCAAAAGAAAAGGAGTTAGAAAACATCCCTGATTATCGGCATTGAGAAACTGAAGCATCGTGCGAGGTGATGAAGTGTGGAATTTGCTGTCTGTGGCAGAGTGAAGAGTGGCCACGCTGAATCAGGTCAGCGCTGGCAGAGCAGCGCGGAGAAGTGCAGCGCGGAGAAGTATATCGCTGGCAGAACAGCAGCGGTGGTGGCAGCAGCGCTGGCGGCATATTGAGAATTGCAGCGCTGAAAACAAGACATGCACACCACGCATCATAGTATCCGCAAAGCAACCAAAACTTAGGAAAGACTCAAAACAAACAACGAAAAACAAAGAAAGAACAAGAAAAACAAAAACTAAAAACAAACCAACGGTGGGTTGCCTCCCACCAAACGCTAAAGTTAAAGTCTCCAGCCCGACTTCATATCTGAACTTTAGCTCGGATTGTGCAGAGCTTGAGCCTCCACCTCCATGGACGAGCTCTGGTGCTCGTAATATGGCTTCACTCGGTGACCGTTCACTCTGAAGCTCTCCTTCGTGTTTTCATTGAATAGCTCGACAGCACCATGCTCAAACACCTCCTTAAGTAGAAACGGACCACTCCATCGAGATTTCAGCTTACCCGGGAACAACTTCAATCGAGAATTGAACAAGAGTACCTTCATCCCGGAGCAAAGCTTCTTATGGCAGATACGGCGGTCATGCAGTCGCTTCACTTTGTCCTTGTAGATCCTCGCATTCTCGTACGCCTCGTTGCGTAGCTCATCCAACTCCTCCATTTACAGCGTGCGCTACTTCACGGCAGAGTCCAAGTCATAGCTGGCAGTCTTGATCGCCCAATAAGCTTTGTGCTCAATCTCTACCGGCAGATGGCAGGCCTTGCCATAGACGAGACGGTACGGACTCAACCCAAGCACGCCCTTGAAGGCAGTTCTGTATGCCCAGAGAGCATCATTCAATTTTACGGACCAGTCCTTGCGCGATGGTTGCACCGTCTTTTCCAAAATTCCCTTGATTTGCCGATTGCTCGTCTCGGCTTGTCCAGAGGTCTGTGGGTGGTATGGTGTTGCAATCTTGTGCGTGATCCCATTCTTCTTCATGAGCTTTGCAAACAACTTATTGCAGAAGTGCTTGCCTCCATCGCTAATGACAGCTCTAGGAAATCCGAATCTAGAAAGAATGTTCTCTTGCACAAACTTAAGCACCACATTAGCATCACATGTCCGCGTGGGGATAGCCTCAACCCATTTGGACACATAATCTACAGCAAGTAAAATATATTGAAACCCATGCGAAGTAGGAAATGGCCCCATAAAATCAATGCCCCACACATCGAAAATTTCGACAATTAAAATACTTTGGAGGGGCATCTCATTCCTACGGCCAATATTTCCTACTCTCTGACACCGATCGCATGCAAGAGTGAAGGTGTGTGCATCTTTGAAAATGGAAGGCCAAAACAAACCTGATTGAAGAATTTTATGTGCTGTTTTCTGCCCCCCAAAGTGTCCACCACAATGATCTTCATGGCACATTTTCAATACTTGTTGTTGCTCCTCTGCCGGCACACACCGTCGAATGACATCATCCTTTCCAAGCTTGAAGAGGTGAGGAATCTCCCAATAGTAGTGCCTGCACTGAGCTAAAAATCTCTTTCTCTCCTGTGAGGTTAGCTCCGGTCGTAGAATACCACAAACTAAGTAATTGACAATATCTGCATACCAGGGCTCGGCGCTCGCAGGGCTGCACTGAGCAGCGCTGAGTTCGGCAAGGCTGGCAGAGGTGATCTCGGCAAAGCTGGTCAGAGGGGAGCTGGCTGCGGCTGAGCAGAGCTCGGCAGCTCTGCACTTGTCAAGGGTGAATGCATATGCATGCTCAAAAGGAAAAGATTCAGGGATGCAATTACGACTCGACTCTATCAGGTTATTATCCAAGCGGGAAAGGTGGTCAGCTACATGATTCTCACTCCCCTTCCTATCCCTGATCTCTACATCAAACTCTTGCAATAGTAGGACCCAACGGATTAGACGAGGTTTACCTTGAGGTTTAGTCATCAAATATCGAAGCGCAGCATGGTCACTATGGACAATGACCTTAGACCCAATGATGTATGCTCGAAATTTATCTAAGGCAAAGACCACAGCAAGCATCTCTTTTTCAGTAGTGGTGTAATTTACTTGTGCACTATTCAAAGTTAAACTAGCATAGTAAATCACACGTAACATCTTATCCACACGCTGACCTAGCACCGCTCCTACAGCAGAGTTAGACGCATCACACATGATCTCAAAGGGCAATGACCAATCAGGCGCAATCACAACCGGGGCAGAGCTCAACTTAAGTTTTAATGTTTCAAAGGCATGCATGCAAGAGTCATCAAAATTAAAAGGAACGTCCTAAGCTAGCAGTTTGCAAAGAGGTTGGCTAATTTTAGAGAAATCTTTAATGAAATGCCGATAAAAACCGGCGTGACCTAAGAAACTCCTAATCCCTTTGACATCAATAGGGGGCGGCAACTTTTGGATTACCTCCACCTTAGCTCTATCGACCTCTAGTCCATGCTTAGACACCACATGACCCAAGACAATACCACGTGTAACCATGAAATGACTCTTTTTCCAACTCAAGGTTAGGCCACTTTCAATACATCTTTGCAACACTACATCAATCTTAGTCAAACAATCATGAAAGGACTGCCCAAAAACCGAAAAATCGTCCATAAAAACCTCCACGAATTTACCAATCATGTCAGAAAATATGGACATCATGCATCGTTGAAACGTCCCGGGTGCATTGCACAACCCGAACGGCATTCTCTTCCATGCAAACGTCCCAAAAGGTGTGGTGAAGGCAGTCTTGACTTGATCTTCCGGTGTGATTGCGATTTGGTAGTACCCTGACAAACCATCTAGAAAACAATAAAAATCATGCCCTGCTAACCGATCTAACATTTGATCAACAAAAGGGAGGGGAAAATGATCCTTTTTGGTGACGGCATTGAGTTTCCTGTAGTCGACGCACATC
Organism: Salvia miltiorrhiza; assembly: GCF_028751815.1. Classification (NCBI taxonomy): domain Eukaryota; kingdom Viridiplantae; phylum Streptophyta; class Magnoliopsida; order Lamiales; family Lamiaceae; genus Salvia; species Salvia miltiorrhiza. Next base: position 42,527,440 of record NC_080391.1, read on the forward strand.
CGCCATCCCGTGGTAGGACGTGTCGGCACCAACTCCATCTTGTCATTGCGCATAACTGTCATTCCTCCTTTCTTTGGCACGACATGCACCGGGCTCACCCACTCACTATCGGCGACAGAGTAGATAATCCCTTCGGCAAGAAGCTTAAGAATCTCCTTGCGCACAACCTCCATCAGCATAGGGTTCAAACGTCGCTGGGCATCTCGCTTGGGTGCAGCTCCTTCCTCTAGGTTGATCCTGTGCATGCATGTGGCTAGACTAATGCCACGTATGTCACCTAGGCTCCATCCCAGCGCTGATTTGTTTCTCTTCAATACCTCGAGCAGCGCCGCTTCTTGCTCTAGAGTCAGAGTAGACGAGATGATGACTGGCTTCTCATCTCCGGCTTCTAGAAAGGCGTACTTGAGATTGGTTGGGAGTTCCTTCAATTCGAGTGCTGGTTTCTTTGCCTCCATCTGTTCATCCATCGGCCGCTCTGAACAACACTCCTCCTCTAAGCTGGGCGGTGCAGGTTTGGGCAATGCAGGGTTACTGGGCAGAACAGCGCTGAACTCTTCAGCTTCCCGAGCTAGTTCTTCCATGTCTGCTGATCCAGCGCAAACTTCCACGCATTCCTGCTCCTGTAAAAATACCTTCTCAACCAAGCCATTAATAGCATCTATATATGAGCATTCATTCATAAGGTCAGCCGAAGGCATAGCCCGATTTTCATGCACTGAGAAAGACACCGACTCCCCCAACACTGTTGTGACACCCAAATCCAATTTAATTTTAAATGAAAACGCACGCGGAAAAACTATGAATATAAATAAATATTTAACAAGAAAATAGTGAAATAAATATTTATTTAAACATACTTTACTCAAAATAACATTTTTAAGAAAAACTGAATTCAAAATATTTGATTCGCCATTCGACCTTCCACGTGCCTCCGGCCTTTAAAACCTGAAAATGTTAAGTATGGGATGAGCATACAGGGTACACTCAGTGTGGGAACATGCAATCATTGTCCACGTTAATAAAATGAGAATCACATATGATCAATACATTCGTAACTGAAAGTCGCACGGTGGCATACCAAGGACCTTTCCGTCCTGGGCCGATTTAGCCGGCCCCTGGCGACTGGTTGCAACCATAACTTTAACATGAAATTGCATTGTGGTATACCAAGGATCTTTCCATCCTGGACCCATTCAACGGGCCCCTAGCGATATAATTTAATGCAACTCACATATGGTAAACACATAATATTAAAATGGACAAAGATTAACCACATCATGTACTGAAAATAAATCCCACACCTGAAGTTTGAGCTTTGAAATCATTTTAGTAATCAAAAGCAACATTGTAATCGCACCACATCTTTCTATTTTGAAATTCATGACTTTTGTTTAGGATGATCGAAAATATCATATATCTCACCACTATAACTTATGAAATTTTAAATTAGAGATATTTAAAAAATATATAAATATTATTTTATAAGATTCAATTCTTATTTTAAAGTTATTCTTTTAATTAGGGGCACGATTAGACTCACATAAATTGAATAAATAAAATATTTTTTTTTTCAAACATCTTATAAATTAAAAGTTCAATAATTTTCAAATAAAATTTGTAAATAAAATAAATGGTTTTGGGCTGTGACAAACCTACCCACTTAAAAAAAAAAATTCGTCCTCGAAATTTAACAATTCATAGCTGCAATAATCTTCAACATAATAACATGAATACTGAACTTGAATTTGAATTTTCTGATAATACTTCAATCATTGCAGCAAAACTCAACATACTTTCAACGTAAATAATTTATACTCATCCCCTTGAAAACTTTTCAAATACTTTTACCTTGGAGTCGGAGCGCGCAGTGGTCGAATGACTTTCTCACACACGACTTTTTAAAAATTTTATGTAAAATATTTTGCAGAGTCTACAGAAAAGTAGACCTACTCTGATACCACCTTGTGACACCCAAATCCATTTTAATTTTAAATGAAAACGCACGCGGAAAAACTATGAATATAAATAAATATTTAACAAGAAAATAGTGAAATAAATATTTATTTAAACATACTTTACTCAAAATAACATTTTTAAGAAAAACTGAATTCAAAATATTTGATTCGCCATTCGACCTTCCAAGTGCCTCCGGCCTTTAAAACCTGAAAATGTTAAGTATGGGATGAGCATACAGGGTACACTCAGTGTGGGAACATGCAATCATTGTCCACGTTAATAAAATGAGAATCACATATGATCAATACATTCGTAACTGAAAGTCGCACGGTGGCATACCAAGGACCTTTCCGTCCTAGACCGATTTAGCCGGCCCCTGGCGACTGGTTGCAACCATAACTTTAACATGAAATCGCATTGTGGCATACCAAGGATCTTTCCATCCTGGACCCATTCAACGGGCCCCTAGCGATATAATTTAATGCAACTCACATATGGTAAACACATAATATTAAAATGGACAAAGATTAACCACAACATGTACTGAAAATAAATCCCACACCTGAAGTTTGAGCTTTGAAATCATTTTAGTAATCAAAAGCAACATTGTAATCGCACCACATCTTTCTATTTTGAAATTCATGACTTTTGTTTAGGATGATCGAAAATATCATATATCTCACCACTATAACTTATGAAATTTTAAATTAGAGATATTTAAAAAATATATAAATATTATTTTATAAGATTCAATTCTTATTTTAAAGTTATTCTTTTAATTAGGGGCACGATTAGACTCACATAAATTGAATAAATAAAATATTTTTTTGTTCAAACATCTTATAAATTAAAAGTTCAATAATTTTCAAATAAAATTTGTAAAGAAAATAAATGGTTTTGGGCTGTGACAACTGTCATTTTAATAGTTCCATGTTTGACATCAATCAACGTGTTAGTGGTCGCCATAAATGGTCTTCCTAATAGTAGAGTGTGATCCTTACCGTTCTCATGCACATCTCCAATCTCAAGCACGACAAAATCAACGGGTACAATCAAACCCCTGACTCTAACTAAAATGTCCTCTACTATACCACGGGGGTACCTAACGGACCTATCAGCAAGTTGGAGGCACATGCGAGAAGATTTTAAATTACCTAACTCTAATTGTTGAAAAATAGAGTAAGGCATCAAATTAATCCCCGCCCCCAGATCTAACATACTTGTGGCTTCCTTACCATCTCCCAAAGCAATATTAATCACAAAGCTACCTGGATCTCGCTGCTTTGGTGGTAAGGATTGCTGCATGATTGAGGTCGCGACTTCCGAGACTAGAATCTTCTCATTGTCTCCGAATTTCCGCTTGTTGGAGACCAATTCCTTGAAAAACTTCACATACGCCGGAACTTTTCTGATCATATCAAGGAGAGGAAGATTCACGTTCACCTTGGCGAGCATGTTGTAGAAGTCGGCGAACTGTTTATCAAGCTTTTCATTCTTCAATCTGTTCGGAAAAGGGATCGGAGGTCGATAGGGTGAAGTAGCTTTGTGGAGCTTGACCTCCTTTTTCTTCTCTCCTTCCTTTTGCTGGTCTGCCTTCTCTCCATCAGTCGGGCCGGTCAGAGCTGAGCTTAGCAGAGCTGGTTTGGACTGGGCAGAACTCGGCAGCTCTGGTCTGGTGAAGGCAGAGCTCGGCTGCTCTTCTCTGGTAAAGGCAGAGCTCGGTTGCTCTTCTTTGGTCTGGTCAGGAACATCCACTTTGTTATCCACCATCTTACCACTGCGGAGAACAGTTACAGCTAGAGCTTGGTGCAGCTGAGCAGGTTGGCCATGAAACTTCCCGGGCTGCTGTTGTTGTTGGATTTGATTCAAGGCACCGGAAAGTTGTCCAACCGTTGTTTCAAGCCTTTTGATTGTAGATGCTTGGGACTCCATACTTTGTTTTCTGACCTCCATAAAGGCTTGCAGCGTTTCTTCGAGCGTGGATTTTTGTGGTGGAATCGGCTGCGCACTCTGTTGCGGAATGGATTGCTGCTGTTGGTATTGTGGTCTGTATGGTTGAGAAGTCCCCTGCGGTGGTGGGAAATACTGTTGTTGTTGTTGATAGCCCATTTGGGGTGGTCGACGGAATTGATTCCCCCCAAAATTTTGATTTCCCCATCCAACATTCGGCTGACCTCGCCATCCTCCAACTATATTCTGTGGACCTTGATTCATATTCTGGCCATATGGTCTGTTCTGCACTTGATTGTAGGTTTGGAAACCTTGTGCCGCATAGACTTCAGCTTGTCCTTCCGGAGTAAATTCTCCCATTCGATGACAATCATTGGCTCCATGGCTGAAATCTCCACAAATACCACAAGGCTCAACGTACTGCAGGGCTGGATTTGGCGTGGCTGACATCGGCAGCGCTGCCATCGGTAGAACTGGATTTGGCTGAGCTGGCATCGGCGGCGTTGTTATCGGCAGAGCTGACTTCTGCACCGGAGCTGAATTTTCCATCTTGTCCATCTTTAACTGTTGTACTTCTCGCATGATCGAGGCCAACTGCTGCTGCATCTCGAATTGATTTGTCACCGCGCTGGCGTCAACTCTTCTTCCACGGACGAACTTCTGTTGGGAGCTTTCGGCTAAGGTCTTGAAAATCTCTTTCAGGTCAGCAGCTGTCTTCCGAGCTATGTTACCTCCTGCCGTGCTATCCACCATAAATTGGGCAGTTTGCACTAACCCATCGTAGAAGAACTGCATCAACATAACATTAGTGAATTGATGTTGAGGGCATTGACGGATGAGTTCTTCATATCTCTCCCAAGCTTCATGCAAGGGCTCATCCACTCCTTGGGTGAACTCCATTATTTTCGTTCTCAGCTCCTGTATCTTGTGAGTTGGGTAGTATTTCAGCATGAATTTTTCACAAGCATCTCCCCACGTAGTGATAGAGTTAGGCGGCAGAGAAAGCATCCATGTCCTTGCCCGATCTTTAAGTGCATAAGGGAAGCACTTGAGCTTGAGTTGGTCCTCCGTGAGGCTAAGCAGAGGAATCGTTTGCACTTGTGTGCAAAAATCCCGGATGAATTGTAGGGCATCCTCACTCGGCATCCCGTGAAACACCGGCAGCAAACTTGAGTCATTTGGTTTGAGATTGTAGTTTCTCACGGCGCCAGGGAGCACGATTGCCGACGTGTTAGTATCTCCGATCACCGGCCTGGTGAAATCTCCCATGTACTCCATGTTTTGAGCCATGACTTCTTTCTCCTCGTATGTATTCTGCTCTGAAGACTCAGAGTCAGAGCAGGCTTCAGAGTGCGCCTCAGAATCAGAGTCAGAGTATAACACGTCTGCTCTGGTATGTGTGCGAGTGTTATCCAGCGGGGAAGTTAATTTTCTTTTCAGACTACGGCGTTCCTGCATACACAACACTTAACACACGGATAAAACGCACCGAGTGGAAAGAAAAGAAAAGTAAAAACAAAAACGTAAAAACTGGAAATTAAATAAAGCAAGTAAAAACGACACAACTAAACGCCTAAAACTTTCCCCGGCAACGGCGCCCAAATTTGTATCAACCTAGAACACCTCTAGTTTGACTTGCAATAAAACAAGGACATCCTAGTGATGGTAAGTTGACCCAGTGTCATCTCTCAAGGAAAGTCTTTAAGGGCTTCTAATTGTATCGCAGGAAAAACAGTAAAGAAAGCAGTAAAGAGATTGATTATTAAACTAAAACTTGGAATTAAAAACTTAATTAAAAACCGAACTTAAAATTAACTAGGCGAATTGAACTATTAAACCCTCGGCAAGATTTTAAAGAACTTAAATTAAACCTACTTATGAAATTAAATACAAGTAAATTAAAAACCAACTAATCTAGGCGTGAAACTAAAGTGCATAATTTAAATTGCATAATTAAAAAGAAAGCATAAACATGAATGAAAAACATAAACATGATTAAACAGAAATAAATTGAATTTAAATACGAAATACCGTAAATGTCTTGAACGTGTAATTGTGTCACTCAATCACAATCCGAGAATAAACTAAAAACTGAATTGAAATCTAACTTAAAACAATGTAAACTCGAAACTATGAAAGCACTAAGAAAGCAAGTAAATTCCTAAGCTTCGGATGCCAACAGATCACAAAGATGGCGTCTAAAACTAGGGCAAGGGATTGATATTTACAATGAAAAGTATGACCCTATTTATAGACTTCAAATTCCTATGGATCACCATGGAAGTTGCCATGCAAAGTAGAATTCTAAAGGCAATAGAATCGTGCAAGATAAGGCAACTTCCAGCTGTGACGCGTGCTCTGGAAATAATCTCCACTCTGGCGGAATATGCAACTCTCGCCAGATAAACGGCTTCCGCTCTGGCATTTTGATTTCTCTGGTCTGGAGATTGACTTCGCTGCTTTCTCCCCTCTGACTTGTGATTTCGCTGCTCTGGTGAATGACTTCTCTGTCGTGATTTCTCTGCTCTGATATTGATTCCTCTGGCGAGACTTTCATTCCTCTGCGCTGACTATTGATTCCTCTGGCGATTGGATTTCTCTGGCGATTTCGATTCCTCTGGCATGTATTCTGCTCTGGAGATTTCGGCTCTAGAGACAGAGCTATGCTAAAAATGCCATTCTTAGCCAAAATTCTCCAAAATTGTATTCTTCCATCTATAAAACCTAAATCTCCTGCAAAGCATAAAACACACCATAAAACGCACCAATTTCCAGAAGATTTAACTTAAAATATGCACATGCAAACCCCTAAAATTAGAACAATTAAGCATAAATCAACTCCCATGGTGCTGATCTGAGATTCGAGCAACTCTTTCGTCTCATAGACTGCATTTAGCTCATTTTGTAGCTCGTCCAACCTGATCTGCTGAAGCTCAGATTCCTCGATTGTTCTGGAGTTGACACTTGAGGACTAGGTTCTCGATTCTTCTTCCATGGCGCTGAGCTGAAATTCAAGTGACTCATTGGTCTCATACACTGCAGTCAGCTACTCTCCGGGTCATGGAATCGAGCTCTGCTATTAATGTCTTATCCGAAGAAGCTTCCCCAGAAACCGATTCTAGTGCTGCTGCAGATGGAGCATTACTCTTCGTCTCAGACATTGCTGCAAGGCGTTCCATCTCCAGAAAATCATCCATCATATCAATTTCAAGGCTCTTAGTTGATGGCTTCTCATTCTTGAATTGATCGAGCTCTGAGGTCAACGTCGAGGCCCATGAATCCAAGCAGTCCGGTTCGGATCCATTCACTTCCATCCCCTCCCCAAAGTCCGAACGGCTCTCTGTGAAGGACACCGCGTGAAAAGAAGATGCAGGAACAGACTTCTGACCGTTGAGAGGAGATGATTTTCGTGCTACAGATTGGAACCTTCGACACTCTGCCTCAAGCCTAGCAACCTTCTTGATGCTCTCCAGATGCAACTTGCTAGCAGTCTCCGTAGCTCGGGTGCTCAAACAACCCTTATTCTTCTTATCAACTACTTATCAACAACCAATGCATCTTTTATTTCTTCTTTGTATGCAACTCAGCCAAACTCCCAAATTTCTTCCCACTTTGCAAAATTAGTTGGCCTTGATTCTTAAATTTGCCTTGGTAGAGCTGTTGCAACATAGATAGACTTGGAACAAAGGCAGCTTTAGATTGAGACACTTGTGTAGAAATTTTAATGTGCTCCAGTTGATCATCTTGGCATCAGTATGACTGGTTTGGGGTGGACGCATTAAGCACTACACACTTGAGTTAGTATGCTCCCACTTGATTCACCAGTTGCTCTTTCACTGCCACTTGGGAGATTATTCATCACGTAGAAGTATAATTAAAACAAAATTAGAATGTTATACAAACTGACTTTGAAAAACAAAAATGTTATACAAACTTGAAATTAAGAAAAGTTAAATGAAGAATACTACCTTGTCCCCACCACATGTCATAGAATTGTGACCTTCAACTCCACATTTACTGCATTGGTTCAGCAGCGCAGCTGCCCTCTCCCTCGCCGTGGTTCAGCAGCAGTCAGCGCTGCCCTCTCCCTCGCTGTGGTTCAGCAGCGTAGCTGCCCTCTCCCTCGCCGTGGTTCAGCAGCGCAGCTGCCCTCTCCCTCGCTGTGGTTCAGCAGCAGTCAGCGCAGCCCTCTCCCTCGCTGTGGTTCAGCAGCGCAGCTGCCCTCTCCCTCGCCGTGGTTCAGCAGCAGTCAGCGCTGCCCTCTCCCTCGCTGTGGTTCAGCAGCGCAGCTGCCCTCTCGCCCTCGCCGTGGTTCAGCAGCAGTCAGCGCTGCCCTCTCCCTCGTTGTGGTACAGTAGCAGTCAGCGCTGCCCTCTCCCTCGCTGTGGTTCAGTAGCGCAGCTGCCCTCTCCCTCGCCGTGGTTCAGCAGCAGTCAGCGCTGCCCTCTCCCTCGATGTGGTTCAGCAGCGCAGCTGCCCTCTCCCTCGCCGCGGTTTAGCAGCACATCAGCGCTGCCTCTCTCCCTCGCCGCGGTTCAGCAGCGCAGCTGCCCTCTCCCTCGCCGCGGTTCAGCAGCACGTCAGCGCGCCTCTCTCCCTCGCCGCGGTTCAGTAGCATGTCAGCGTTGCCTCTCTCTCACCCGCGGTTCAGCAGCACGTCAGCGCGCCTCTCTCCCTCGCCGTGGTTCAGCAGCACGTCAGCGTTGCCTCTCTCTCACACCACGGTTCAGCAGCACGTCAGCGCTGCCTCTCTCCCTCGCCGCGGTTCAGCAGCGTAGCCAGCGCTGCCTTTCTCCCTCGTATTTGGGAGTTCTATCTAGTTGTTGCTCTTTTGCTTTTATGCTCTCATTGTAGAGACTCGATATCTATGTTTGTATGCTGTTCTTGAGGATAATTTCTACGTTTCCATATTGATCGAGCAGCTAAAGATTCAGATTGAGACGGTAGCTGAATCCGAGACTACTCAATCGAAGAACTTGGAATCTGAGCAAAAGCGATCTTCTTAAATTGAAAGAGAACTTGTCCAAAACACTCTTGATTGTGGAAGAAATGAAATACATAGCAAAGAATCCGAAGCTGAGGCACAGGCGCTCGTTGGAGAAACTCTGTTGCAGCTGGAAACGGCGAAGAAGATGGTGGAGACGCTTAGGTCAGAGGGACTGAGAGCCACGGAAATGTATAACGCCAGTGTTGCCTCTCTCCCTCGTCGTGGTTCAGCAGCGCAGCCAGCGCTGCCTTTCTCTCTCGTCACGGTTCAGCAGCGCAGCGCTTCAGCTGCGCAGCCGACTCTGGCTCATCCTTATCTTCGTCTACTTGCTTTGGTTATAATCTTTGGGTTCGAATCTGTCTTTGAACTAATTTTGCTCTATTTTTACTTTATTCTTTACAAGGGCCATCAAAACGGGTATTTCCACACTTATATTTATTCACGAGAACTGTCGAATTAGTGGGCAGTACGCGACAGCGCTGACCGGAATTTCTGGGGACTGCCAGCTCTGCATTCATCTCAGCGCAGCCAGTGTGGCTATCTTAGCTCAGCCAGTGCGATCATCTCAGCGCAGCCAGTGTGGCTATCTTAGCTCAGCCACTGCGATCATCTCAGCGCAGCCAGTGTGGCTATCTCAGCTCAGCTCAGCCAGTGCGATCATCTCAGCGCAGCCAGTGTGGCTATCTTAGCTCAGCCAGTGCGATCATCTCAGCGCAGCCAGTGTGGCTATCTTAGCTCAGCCAGTACGATCATCTCAGCGCAGCCAGTGTGGCTATCTCAGCTCAGCTCAGCCACTGCGATCATCTCAGCGCAGCCAATGTGGCTATCTCAGCTCAGCCAGTGCGATCATCTCAACACAGCCAGTGTGGCTATCTCAGCTCAGCCCAGTCAGTGCGATTGTATCAGTGCAACTAGTACGGCTATCTCAGTGCAGTCAGTGTGATTAGACGTTTAAGCTACCACAGATTACCTAAGTTACCTTCAACACAGATCGTCTAAAGTTATCCTAACTAAGGCATTAATTGCAAAATTCAAGGCATTAATTGCACGACGAGGGCATTAATTGCACAATTCAAGGCATTAATTGCAAAATTCAAGGCATTAATTGCGCGACGAGGGCATTAATTGCACAATTCAAGGCATTAATTGCAAAATTCAAGGCATTAATTGCACAATTCAAGGCATTAATTGCAAAATTCAAGGCATTAATTGCACGACGAGGGCATTAATTGCACAATTCAAGGCATTAATTGCAAAATTCAAGGCATTAATTGCACGACGAGGGCATTAATTGCAAAATTCAAGGCATTAATTGCACAACGAAGGCCTCAATGTCTATGCTCCGCGCAGAAACATCGTAAGCCGTGAAAGTTAAACTGGGGATGAGCCTTAAGTGACAACTCAGCCGCTCTGCGGATACTTGAGCCTTAAGTTAGTCATCATTGATGACATCCAAATAATCCAAAGGAAAAATTACTCTCTTTTATCTTAGTTCATTTGCAGCGTTGAAATACTTTGTTTTTACTATTTTTACAAGGATTGACAAGTTCTTATCTAACAAGAGCAGGGAATCATGTATACTAATTTGACACGGGAGAGCAACACAGCGCTGACTCTATATCACACACCACTGGTTGAACAACAAAGAAGACACGGTTCAACCAGACTAGGGGGGAGTAGCTGATGAGGACTAGAATACTCATCAGCGCTGTGCTTAGCAATACAAGAGCATCTTACTTGATTACTATTATTGTTATTAATTATAATAGGAACTAATGAACGCAGGGCTAACTAAAAAGACTTGCTAACAAATGAATACGAAGAGTCAATCAGCCTTGACCAAAGTGCAGAGGTGCTGCCTTGCTAAAGTACAACACCACCAACGCAGACCAGAGCAGAGCAGCGCAGCAGAGCTGCGCAGCCAGAACAGAGCAGCACAGCAGAGCTGCGCAGCCAGACCAGAGCAGCGCAATAGAGCAGCGCAGACCAGAGCAGAGCAGCGCAGACCAGAGCAGCGCGGCAGCGCTGCGCAGCCAGAGCAGCGCCACCAAAGTGCCTTTCCACGCAATGTATGATGGTTCAACTTGGGGATTAAGATCATTGTACTAAGTTTTGGGCCTAAATCCAATCATTAAAGTTCATGGGCCTAAGGCCTTTAGGGTTCATTCTCACATCTATAAATAGAATATTAGCATTAGCATTAGGAAGATAGTTCACTTGGGAGCAACACACTTGAAAAATGTGTAATTATCTCGAAGTATAGCGAAAACAACGAAGAACTCCCGTGGACGTAGATCATTTATGATCGAACCACATACATCTTGTCTCGTTTATCGCTTTCCAGTTTAGCTGTTGATTTCATACTTCACCAGAGATGATTTAAGAATTCTGGTGGATCAACTTCAAAAGGATCTTGGTACTCAAAATCAAGCTATGAAAATGAAAGCCAATAAATTCGAACATCATCAAAGCTTGTCAAGATGATGAATTCTGGAACTGAAAAACTTGATGAGATTCTGGAGCATTGGCAAAATATTGATGATAAAGCTGGTATTGGTTTTCACAAGAAACAATGGATTTCTAAAGAGGAGGTTCTCAAGACACACAAAGTTCCACATCAAACAAAGAACGCTGTCTCAAACACTACTACATCTGCTTCATATAGGAATCCACCTTATAAAAAGAATAATTCTCAAAAATTTGTTCCTATTTGTCTCTACTGTCAAAGGCGTGGACACATCCGAACCTGATGTCGTTTTCTTATTGAAGACAGGAAAGCAAATTTCAGAAATTCAAGAAGATCTTTCCAGAAATATCACAGAGGATATGTTGTTCACACTTCTTTATGGTCTGGATCTCAGGACAAGTGGTATCTTGACAGTGGATGTTCCAAACATATGACATGGAATAGAAAATATCTTCATGATATTCAGTCTGTAACGGACGAAGGAGTAACATTCGGTGATGGTATACAAGCTAAAGTCATTGGCAAAGGTATTCTTAATGTACCTGGACTTCCCAATTTGGAAAATGTGATGGTTGTGAATGGACTAAAGGCCAATCTCATCAGTATTAGTCAGTTATGTGACAACAGGATGAACGTTCGTTTTGACAAAAATCAATGCTCAGTCACTAAAGATGATAAGGAGTTTTTGATAGGAAAGCGGTTAAGTAACAATTGTTATGTAGTCACACCAGAAATCACTTGTTTAAGAGCTCAAGATTACTTAACAGAGACATGGCATCAACGTCTTGGACACACAAGTTTCAAAAATCTAAAGAAACTTATTAAGACTCAAGCTATCAGAGGACTTCCAAAGTTAAACATTAATACAAAGGATATATGTGGTTCATGTCAAGCGGGTAAACAAGTTCATGCAAGCCACAAAAGAGTGACAAAAATCACTACTTCCAGAGTTCTTGAATTAATACACATGGATCTCATGGGGCCGATGTGTTGGATTTGTATACTGAAAGCAAGAACGTTTTATGCTTGTATACAATGTTTCCTAAGTTCACTAGTTAATCTCTTATCTGATTGTGTTCATGATTATATATGTATGTCCTTTGTCTCTATAGAAGTAGATTATATGGTGTGTTGTAGATCACAGAAGATCTTATAATTAGAATAACATTAAGAGATATAAATTGATTATAGTCGAGATGACTCTAGGATGAATCGTTGGTTTAGGCTGCAGTATAGATGGAAGGAGTTAGTCTTGACTACTTGTCTATACTGGTACGTCGTAACGTATTGATAGGATCGCAGTGAGATGTATTCTTCTATCTGACATATGTGAAGGATCAAGATCTCGGTGACTTAATAAGATCTTAATACTAATAAGGTTTCAAATATATATGTTGATTCATGTATCACTTTGATTTACTATGGGTGAGAGTTATATATTAACTTGAGTACTCTGTATCTTGGGTGATAGCGGTTAATATATGATATTTAGTTATCTGTATTAGTACCTGTATCCGGTATAGGATAATGACATCCCCTTAAGGAGCTCAAAAGGTTTATTGCGTTAAACCCTGCAGGTTGATTAAGTTCAGACGCAGTAATAAGGGTTGAGTGGTACTACTTAAGGATTACAAAGAGATTAATTAATATAAGCTGTCAGAGCTTTAATTAATTAATGGATGTCGGATATTTTAAATACGGAGGTCTAATAAGTCTAAATACAAGCCCGACTCATCATCGGTAATAAAGGGGTAAGTCAATATTGATTCTCTAGTGGAATGAATTAATATTTATGAATTAATTGTGATCTAGGCTGATCATAAGAATTAATTCATTTGAGGCCCATCTTTATTCCTTGTATCTGATCCCTGGACTGGCACAAAGTCTCCTGAGCCCAGTAGGAGTCGCCTACTATAGTTATTAAGGCCCTAGGTCTGTGTTTTGTCTTTAAATACAGATATATGCTCTCTGAATAAGGCACACAAAAATTAGGGTTTTAGAGAGCAGAGCAATAAGGAGGCGCCAACTGTAGGGGACGAATTCTCTATGAGTTCTCATAGCTCGTTGTCCATCCAACGTTGGGAACTGAGCGGTATACAGTTCAGAAGATCTGAGCTGGAGTCAGATTTACGCAGGAAACTAAGTTCTGGCTATTTCCGAAAAACAACCATAACTTTCTCTACAGAACTCCGATTGAGGTGAAATAGGCGGCCTTGGAAAGCTCTTTTGCAGACGAAGAAGTCGTATTTCTGTAAAAAAATACGATTGGAGGTCGTTTGAGGGTCAAACGGAGTGTTGAAGTTGGCTGACTTATTCAGTGACGAATTGGGTCAGAACTGGAGTCTTTTGATTCAATCGTCAACAGCCTCTGCGTTCAATTCAGAAGTAAGTGATTCTAACTCCAAGGTGCAGCACTTAAATTAATAGGAGCATGCTAGGTTTAATCGATGTATGGTGAATTAAGATAATCCAAGAGACGATCTTCGGGCAAATCGAGTATAAATTAAATTTAATATTCCTACAATTGGCATCAGAGCCCGGATTAGTTTTCTTAGCTCTGTCTGATAATTCGCGTTCGATTAATATGTGTGTATTTTTAATTTATTTATTTGCTGCTGTTCTTCGTGGGATACGTCGATTTGACATTGTAATCGTTTTTCACTATGAGAAAATTCGTGGTTAGATTAAAATTTCAATTATAAATTATTTTTCAGTTGTAATCTGTAATTGTGGAAAATGAGATGGAGACGACGACGATCAGATCAGACGGAGAACAGTTGGAGTGGGCTGCCGTGCAGAGGGTGGCCGTGGCGGCGCCGGGAGGCGACGTGCGTCGCGCCCGCGCCGGGTCGTGCTGCTGCGCGTTCCAGTGCGCCGCTGCGCGCGATTCTCACGCACTGCTGCTGCTGCCGTGGTTGATGCGGTGGCGCCGCCTAGGGGTTCCCAAACCCTAGGCGGTGCTTTTCTCAAAGAAACCCTAGGGGGTCAAACCCTAGGCCCAATGGAGCAGTTTTGGGCCGAGCTTTCAGTTTTATTCTTTTCTATTAAATGTAATAGATTAGAATTGGGTTTCCACGAATGGGTCACGAAGAACTTTATTTTCTTTTATTCTGTTCTTTGCATGTCGTGGGTTGGGTTTAATCATTTATTCTGTTCTTTGCTTGATTAAGTTCAGGCGCAATAATAAAGTTTGAGTGGTATTGCTTAAGGATTACAAAGAGATTAATTAATTTAAGCTGTCAGAGCTCTAATTAATTAATGGATGTCGGATATTTTAAATACGGAGATTTAATAAGTTTAAATACAAGCCCCGACTCATCACCGGCAATAAAGGGGTAAGTCAGTATTGATTCTCTAGTGGAATGAATTAATACTTATGAATTAATTCATTAGAGGCCATCTTTATTCCTTGTATCTGGTCCCTGTACTGGCCCAAAGTCTCCTGTGCCCTAGTAGGAGTTAAATTTCGCCCATCACAGTTATTGGTGCCCTAGGAATGTATTTTGTCTATAAATACAGCTGTCTACTCTCAGAATAAGACACACACAAAAATTAGAGTTTTATATAGAGCAGTAGGGGCGCCGATTTCTAGGTGGTCGAATTCTCTGATGGAGTTCTCATAGTTCGTTGTCCATCCAACGTTGGGAACTGAGTGGGATACAGTTCAGAAGATCTGAGCTGGAGTCAGATTTTCGCAGGAAATCAAGTTCTGGCAGTTTCTGAAGAATGGCCATAACTTCCTCTACAGAACTCGGATTTGGACAAAACAGGTGGCCACAGAAAGCCCTTTCGAGAAGGAAGAAGTCGTATTTCTGGACAAAATACGATTGGAGGATGTTGGAGGCTTCAATCGAAGGCTTGAAGTTGGCTGACCTGTTCAGCGATGAATTGATGAATTCTTAGGAATTCTTCAGGTATTTCTAACTCTAAGGTGCAGCACTTAAATTTATAGAAGCATGCTAGGTTTAATCGATGTATGGTGAATTAAGATAATCCAAGAGACGATCCTCGGGCAAATCGAGTATTAATTAAGTTTAATATTCCTTCAATTGGTATCAGAGCCCGGATTAGTTTTCTTGGCTCTGTCTGATAATTCGCGTTCGATTAATATTTGCGTGTTTTTATTTTATTTTTCTGCTGCTGTTCTTCGTGGTTTGTTGATTCGTGGGATACGTCGTTTTAACGTTGTAATCGTTTTCCCACCACCAGAAAATCCGTGGTTAGATTAGAATTTCAAATTGTACTTTATTTTTCGGTTGTAATATGTAATTATGGTAAAACGAGACGAAGACGACGACGATCAGATGGAGAATGAAGAACATGTTTTTGGAGTGGATGAACAGGTTTCAGGCTGTGCTGCACTCTGGTTCTGAGCACTCTGGGCTTCGGCTCTAGTTCTGAGCACTCTGGGCTTCGGCTCTGGTTCTGAGCACTTTGGGCTTCGGCTCTGGTTCTGGGCAGTCTGGGTGTCAGCTCTGGCTCTGGAGATGTCTCTGCTCTGGCTCTGGGCATTCTGTGCTCTGGCTCTGGAGATGTCTTAGCTCTGGCTCTGGGCATTATGTGCTCTGGCTCTGTAGATGTCTCAGCTCTGGCTCTGGGCAGTATGTGCTCTGGCTTTGGAGATGTCTCAGCTCTGGCTCCGAGCGGTATGTGCTCTACCTTTGAGCGGTATGTGCTCTGGCTCTGGAGATGTCTCAGCTCTAGCTCTAGAGCAGTCCGTGCTCTGGCTATGGAGAGGTCTCGGCTCGACTCTGAGCGGTGTTTGCTCTGGTTCTGAGCGGTGTTTGCTCTGGTTCTGAGTGGTGTTTGCTCTGGCTCCGAGCGGTCTCTGCTTTGGCTCCGAGCGGTGTTTGCTCTGGCTCCGAGCGATCTCTGCTCTGGCTCCAAGCGGTCTCTGCTCTGGCTCTGAGTGGTCTCTGCTCTGTCTTTGAGCGATCTCTGCTCTGGCCTCTGAGCTGTCTTTGCTCTTGCCTTTGAGCTGTTGCTGCTCTATTTTGCCGAGGCTGCCGAGGGTCCCAAACCCTAGTTTTCAAAGACGGGCCTGATGGAGCTGTTTCGGGCAGTGTTTACATTTTTGAGTTTTTCTTTTCTGTTTTAAATGTAATAGATTAGAATTGGGATTCCACGAATGGGTCGTGAAGAACTTTATTTCTTTTATTCTGTTCTTTGCATGTCGTGGTGTTAATCCTTTATGCTCTTTGCATGCTGTTTTGTCTTTGCTTGTTAATATGTATTTATTAACTGCGCTTAGACAAGCATGCTAGGTTTATCATTTTCTTAAGCATGATTTAGAATTCCGCGAGCATGTTTTACGTGTTGCGTTCTAGAAGAGCATGTTTAGGATTATGTGTTGAGCATGATCAAACCTTTTGAAAGAAAAAGACTAAGCTGTTTTCAATAATTTTTAGTACTTAAAAATTATTTTAGACCTCCACAAGCGGTCTCTAGACAAAGTGATTGGCGATGTGAGTAAACGTCCACCCGCGTGGCTTACTTCATATTTGTTCTTTCATAAGTTTGTCAGATGAGGTTTCTATAAAAAATATTTTAATCCATTAAAGTAGTGGGAGTTATGCAGTAAACGTCCACACGTGTGGCTTACTTTTATGATTTTCACGAGTACTTTAGAGAATGGAATTAAATAAGATAACCAAGAAATTAAATTGAAAGCGGCATGGTCCGAGTGAGATGTCAATTTCGAGAATTTAATTGTCAAGGTTAAATTGTGGTCATTGCTTAGATATCATATGAAGTACAATGTACAACTCCCCGCGGAGTCCCTTCTTGATGATGATATGGTCTAGTTAAGGTCCAACTATTAATTTCTTTTGTCAAAAGGTTAAGTTGACATGGCTGGAAATTAAATGACTAGGTGAATAGTCTGGTTGAGGAGTTCGTGTGTAAACGTCCACACGCGTAGCTTGCATATGGGATTCCTTGGGCGGTTGGAGGTTCCATTAATATTATTTTTATCAAAAGTTATACTATTATTGTTACGAATTATGTGCTTCATGTTCTCACGTGTTTATTTGTTTACTTTCAGATATGTCTATGTCTCCTATTATTTATTTATTCTTGCACAAAGTCTTTAAATCGGTCCATATATATATATATATATATATATATATGGAAACGCATTTTGGAGTTTATCTTCATCACAAACTAGCACAATTTTTGTGTTGCTTACTACTCTACATTCTATTTGTTCGAACGATGAGACAACTGATGGGAAAAATGAACTGCATAAAAGGTGGCATGTGACGAATAATGTGGCAAAATGCTATATTATGAGAATAATGTCACAAATCTTATAACTCTAACATCAGGGAATGGACGATGCTCTTAGCATCTTGCTGAATCTCAAGAAAACGTTCGAAGAGTCTGACTGGGCTACTCGTTTAAATTTGATGAGAGTAATCTTGTTATGAGCGAGCATAGCTCAGTGCACAAGCATGTCATGCACATGGCAATTTTGTTTGATGGATTTGACTTGCTCAATGGGAGTATCGACGGTGAGGCAAAAGTCGATATTATCCTGAACTATCTTCCCGAGTCTTTAAATTAAGAACTTTCGCCTCAACGCTGTTATGAGCAAGAAGGATAATACTCTTTTTAAGTTGTTGAATGCTCTAGTTACGACTAAGGATGTTTTGGGAAAGAGATGTACAAGCACTTGTTATTATCAAAGGAGAGACATCTTCTTCGTCAAAAGACGAGAAGAAGAAGGGTCCAAGGGGCAAGTAAGACAAGGGAAATAGTGGGAGTAGTGGTGTGATAAGATTGATTATTGGAGAATTTTTCCTTTCAATACTCAAGGCAAGGGGTTAAGGTACTTCACTTGCTATAGTAACTGAGACATGTCAGCTCGTTTTCTACTCAGTTGTGAGTAGTAGATAACGAGAGAAACTGATAATGATTGTTACACCTTGCATGGCTTTTTTGAAGTTGACAAGGAAGCTGAGAAGTGATGAGATGATTGTCTTCATAGGCAACGTGACTAGAGTCGCAGTTGTTGCAATTGGAGACTTGTCTTTAAGTCCTAAAGACATAGTTCAGTTTTTTAGAGTTCCTTATCATGTTCCAAAATTTTGAATAGATGGATCTTATGTCATTTTTTATAGTGGTGTTTCTATCATAAGAAATGATAAAGTTTTCTATTCTGGTATTTTGAACATCTCTCTTCATATTATAACTTGTCTACAAAATACCTTTATATTGCATTTACATCATCGAACAAAAGAAAGATAAAAGTTAAGGCTAATATCTCATGAGGATCTTACACATATATTGATACCCTAGATTAGGTCACATCTATCTTAATAGGATCCAAAGGCTCGTGTCTAAATAGTACATTGGATTCAATCCAGATTGTACCATTTGGAACCTGAGAATCCTGTATAGAGGAAAAGATGGAGAGCGGGTTATTCATGGCAAAGGGGATAAAGGGCCAATAATGTGTTAGGAATGATCTTTTCTGATTCATTGTCAGTGTTTGGGATTCCAACCCAATTTACTACACCATGTAATCCCTATATAAGATGGTGTGGTAGAGGGAAGAAATAGGTCACTCTTGGAAAAATATGTTCGATGATGAGTTATGCATCTTTGCAATTAATCCTAAAGAATCAGAAGGTGGTTATTAGCAATGACAAGTGATTCTTAGAAGTGGACTATATGAATAATAATTCATCCAAGTCAGATATTGTGCTTGTTTACCACATTTTTGGGTTGTATTTGTGGGTTTTTTTGTTGTGCATTCGAGCATGCTTCGTATCTTTTAGTTATATTCTTCACTTGCTCGATGTTATTTGGTGGTATTACTGTTGTGTTGCAGGAATCGGGATTAATCGAGCTTTTTGGTATCATTTGGGAATATTTGTGAAGTAAAGCTGATAGCCACCGCCGTCCCACGGCGGCCGCCGTCCAGACACCGGCCGCCGCCTCCACGGCGCACGCCGTGCACATTTTTGGAAGAGCCAGCGAAGGTAGTATACGGCGGCGCCGTATCACGGCGGCCGCCATTTTCGGCAGTTACGTTTTTTCCATTTAAAAGCTCAATTTTAGGGTTTTCAGAAGAAGCTCGTCTCCAGCAGCCTCCTAGGTGATTTTTACCTTGTTTCCTCAGTTTTAGAGTAGTTTAAAACATCATCAAACATCTTTTAGATTGTGGAGAAAAAGATCATGTTAACTTTCATTTCGTTGGATTGAAGTTTTGAATCGAACTCATTGTAAGAACTTGGTTGATGTTTTTTCCATAAGATTGAAGGCTTGTTTATTTCTCTTGCGTAGATTATTGATGCTTAGTATTCAATTGATTAGATATTTGTTCTTTTATCTCGCTTTGATGATCGTTGTCTATGGTTGTTGATTCAATTACTGCTTTCTAGATTTCTAGTTAGAACCCTAGTTTTATTTGCCTTCCTGCGTTCTTAGTCTGCTTCCTTTCTTTTGCCTAGTTAACTTTATATGCTTTATTTTAATTACGCATTAGTTAATCGGAGAGTGATTGTCAGACCCAAACTTCTGATTAGAGTGTTTAGGATTTTTCTTTTCGTTCTTTGTGAGTAGCACAGTTAAAGCCCTGTTAAGCCTTTCGTGTGAGACGACTTGAGTCACCTTACTGCACTAGGACGACCACTACTACAAAAATGCACATACATAACACCTCATACATAACGGTTTTTTTAAAAAGTCGTTATGTATGAGCGCATTTTAGGAAAAGATAACGGTTTTGACAAAAAACCGTTATCTATGTAATTATTGTCCATAAGCTTAGATAACGGTTTGAGTTAATCTGTTATGTTTGTGTGTTATCTATTAGTTACATACTTAACGGTATTACAAAACTGTTAAGTCGACCGTTATCTATGAACATCTTTTTATAACGGTTGTTTTAACCGTTATATATGAGCGTCTCAAAACTGTTATGTATTATTTTTTATATTTATTTTTAAATTTAATAATATTATAAAAACTCAAAACCCTAACCCCCACAAAATTTTCCCCAAATCAGACCTAGCCTCTTTCTATCTTCTCCATCACGCTCAACACCGCAATCCTCTCTCTATCCGCCTTCCCACCGGCTCCGGCGAGGCCGTGTCTGGCCGAGGGCGCCGCTCCTTGACTACTTCTTCCCATCATCCATTCTTCTCTCTCAGAAATCACGGATGAAGACAAAAGGGGAGCCCTAATTTCCTCCCCAAATCAGGAATCGCCGCCGCCTAAGCCGAAATCCGGCAACGCAGCGCCCTTCTCTCCGGCGTTGTCGATGCCTCCACGCCGGAGGCTTTCTTCTCCCCTTTCCTTTCCGATTTTGAGCCCTAGCTTTCATAGAAAGAAATACCATTGCCTCTGCAACTGGAAGACTAGTGAATGGTCGGGCGAGTGGTTGTCACCTCCGCTCTCTCGTTACCTCTCTCACTCACTCTTAAGAACAGATCTCCCCCACACACGAAGAGAATAGAAACTGAGTCCTAGCTCTCTCTCGACTCTTTCCCTATCTCTCGCTGCTGTTACATTTCTCTGCCGAGCAGGTGAGGGCCTGCAGGCTGCCGCCTTCGTCGATCCTCCGGAGCTGTCGTGCGTTGAAAGTTCATCGTCGTGCCGCTCTCCTTGGTTACAAAGCAGGGTAGCCGCAATTCTCCCCTTTCGAAGCTAAGTTTCCTGTCCCATCCATAAAATCGAGCCCTAATTATATTTCTTACTTTTTATTCTTGCTGAATTCGGTAAATTGATGTTTGAGTTTGTACTTGTGAGTGAGAGTTACTCATTATTGCTGCGTTAAGCTGAATAATGGGCAAAGATGGCTTAATTTAACGAATTTACGTATTTGGCTAATTTGTTGAACGGAGTTGGTTATGAATGTGTGGTCTGATGCTATCTTCAATTCCTTACTATCAGTGTAATATGTATGTGGTGATGTTTCTCCTATACGTTTTAAGAATTTTATCAGGAGAAATCTAATAATAGATGAGGCACTTTCAATATTCATATATCCTATTTGTTCGTTGAAGTTTATGCAATTGCAGAAATTGAGAATGATGTGATTTTGGTACATGGAAAGGAATCAGTAGGATTATTTTTTATTTGATGTCTTGCTGGGATCTGATTCATGTGAATATGATCGACAGGGAACATAGCAGAATGATGAGGTTGCAAACTTATGGAGGGATTAGTTTAATAGCTTGATCTAGCTTCACATATTCACGACTTTGATATTGGAAGAAGAGAATGATTTTCATCATATCTTTTACAATTCAGATTATATACTCTTTCTTTTCTTTTTTTACTTCATGCAAATTATATATCGTTTCATTTCTTCTTGAATTGTAGGTCTTTGGTGGTGGTGTTAATGATGGAAACCCAAATATTAACAAAACTGATATGCAAGATAATGAGTATACTTTGCCATAAGTTGTCCTACTTTAGCATATTAGAATACTTTTCCAAATATTTGGTGCTTCTATTCTTCATATTTTTTCCTTGTTTGTTTTGCGTGTCATACCCCTCTAGAACATAACAAATATTGCTATCCTTCTTATAAGTCTTGATTTAAGATGGGTTAATTCCTTAATTGGTTCATTATATACTTTTGATCTGCCATGTAATTGCACTAAGTGATAGAACTTCTCTTTTCATTTGCTGTTGTCATTACCTTTCTATGAGGTAAATGATGAGAGCTATATAGCAGGAATTTACCTTTGAACTAAAATAAATTACAAGAATGATGTGCTTATTCGTATGACAATCTATTTATTTTAAATCAAATTATAATTTTGACAGTATCAACTTTTGTTTGGGTGAAATTAATGAATCTTAGTCAATGTACTTATGCTTTGCTTCTTGGTCTAGTGCCTAATGCAATTTTCTGCTTTGTTGGCAGTGAGCTTGTTTGTGTGAAGTTCAAAGAGATTGCTGCTTATGATCCATGGTGAGATCTATGTTTTAGTTGTCAAATATTGCATAGAAAGGGTTGTTAGGATTAAAACTAATTTATATCGGCATATTCTATATTGGCATTCACATTTATGATATAATGCCTCAGTTATACCAATATGTTTTATGTTTTTACTAGTTTGACCATGGTCCTAAAATTGTGTTGTCGGTAATAACTTATGAAACTCTCGTAGTGACTGTGACTAACAGGAGGGCGGAGGTGTCGAATACAATTCTTGTGGCATCTCTGACACATTAAATTTGTCAAAAATACATTATTTTTGTTCCTAGTATCCATTTTTTATTTAAGAATTATTTATCCACTTTTTCCTGAGTTTTCTGTGTCTGGCAGACTTGCTCTTGCAATTGATCCGGGACTGTGTAAGCTTGTTAAATCAGAAAGTAGGCAGTGGGGTTTGGGTTAGGTGCAGGGATTGACCACTCATAAGTCACAAGTATGGTTAATTTTAGTTTGCTTTCTTAATTGATGCAATGTTTCTTCTACATGAGCTTTTCTCATATATTATCTAAATAGTATTTTCTGAATATTAGGATGCCAAGAAGGTTAGTGGCTCATACAGTAAACTTCTTCACATTAGGGGTGGGATTTGAACGAGTGCTTCCACAAGATTTAATTGCTTTTGCTAAATCTCCTTGTACTTGCTCCAAATCTCTTTTATGAATGCTATTTATTTAGTTGTTCAACTAGAGCACTATATGGTTTATTTTCTGTTAGGTGTTGAGTATCTTATGATATTTACTCTGAGTTTGGTATAATTTGTTAGGGGCTGAGAGTTGTGCCTCTATGGGATGAGAGCAGCAGTCAGTTAGCAGGAATGTTAATTGTTTCATATTTTATTTTGATTTTGTTTCAGGTAATGCATCTCTTATAACTGTTCATCAACCCTTTCCTACTTGGCAACTGTCCTCAATTATAGGCATTAACATTGTAGTTTTTGCATATATCAGTAATTCTACTTTGTTGGATAACTGTCACTAGTTTCTAGTTTCACCAATTCATCTTACATGAGAAATAAGTATAACTTGATTATTGTCACTTAAGTCTAGAGAAGATAAATTATTATTTTTCTAGTCATTGATATCTTTTTACTTTTTGTAAGTATTTTCCTTCAGTCTCTTTCCATTGAATTCTTGCCTGATGTATCACCTGAATTTCTAGACGTGTATAGTGGAAAATGTTGCATTTATTTGATTGTGCTCAAGTAGAATATGTCATAAAGTGGAATATGGTTTGATAAAAGCAATCTGTAGGGGGTTTTTTGGTGAGCTTATAAGTTATAAGTTCTATTTTATGAGTCATATTTGCTATCATGATACTTATCTTGCCTATATCTGGTGCATTAACTTATCTGTTTTCAATCTTTACTGGGAATTCCTAAAATTGAGCCCAAAAGTTATCTGCAATATATAGTGGAGGTGATCACCAGTCTCTAGTTATGTGCTATATTTACAATCTTACCTTTTATGTTTGGTGAACTGGATATGACTGAAGGCAATTCCTTTTCAATGTTTGTTGTTTTACATGGTTCTTGGGGGCGGGGGAGGGGGCCGCAACCACGGCCGCAGCAGCAGCAGCAGTACTTGTGTTGTTTTGCATTTCCAATCTGCACGTGTCATAAGATTTAGGTTCATAGTGCTTAATTATGTTTATATAATATGTTAACTGAATAAAATGTGCATATATTAAGTTAGAGTGAGCTAGAGGAATTATAATTAGTCGTTGAAAGTTGGAGATGAGAGGGGGTTGATGCTAAGACGTCTTCTGCTCATTATTTTGTTTTTTGAAATACTATTATCTACTTTGCTGTTGTTGATGTGAATATTGTCACTATAATTTGAAGTGGTATGTGAGTTTTTAACTTTAGTAAGAATTTCAACTTTAGTTTCTGTAGTCTGTTGTTTTAATTAAACAAATTATTTGTCAAGGCATGTGTTAAAACCCCATATATTATCAAGTTAGGTATAGGTATAGGCTACCTTATTATTGCTCAATGAAATTATCTTTTTTAACTTAATTTTTTTTTAGTATACTTATTATCTAATAGTATACTTTTTAGATATGTATCTTTTTTAGACATGAGCAATCTTTGATGGGTGCTTTCTTTTATTCCACACAATTGATTTGGAGTATTTAGTGCCTAGTAACTTAATAGGTTTTGTCCTTCGTTGGATCATTTTACCAATCACTTTAATATGCTTTTTAAGTGTTTATCATGATGCTCTACATTGTGATTCTTGGTTGGCTCTTTGTATGATTTTGTGGCAGGTTTGTGGTGGATTAAATGAGATGTACGTTGAGCTGAAGAGGCTTGTGAATTCACAAGAAAAGTTGTACCAGATGGCTAGCTAGTTGCATATTTAATATGTTTAGTATTTTTGTAAGGCATAATAGTATAGATAGAGTAGTTGTTGAATTTTGACTATATTCAAATCTTGTATGAATTCCTTTTTACGTGGTTCGGTCGAGAAGACCTACGTCCACGGGGGTTTTGGGGGTTTTTCCACTATAATCGAGAGAGTGTTTTACACTTTACAAGTTGTAAGCTATAAAAATGAATATCTCCTTTAATCTATGCCCCCAAGGCCCTATTTATAAGCATGAACATAAACTTAAGGCCCTTAGGCCCATTAGACCTTTAAAGCCCATTAGCCCAATGAATTAAGCCCAAGCCCCGTTATTCTAATCTACATCTTGAAATTGAGCCATCAGAGCTGGAAAGCGGAGCCGAGTTGAGCCAAGCCGAGAGTCAGGGCAATCTTGTATCAAATATCAGAAATAACCACAATAACAATAATAATAAGAAATATTCCCGTTATGTTAAGTACAGCGCTGGTGCATATTTCAGTCCTCATCAGCTACTCCCCCCTGGTCTGGTTGAACCGGGTATTCTTCGTGTTCAGCCAACGAAGTATTGTTAAAGCCAGCGCTGTGCTGTTTTCCTTAATCCCTGCAAATCATGAAGACAAAAGAGTTTTAATAGTTTAAGAAAGCAAAGATAAGCATTTTCCCCTTGACTTTGGAATTGTAGTTCCAAGTTAGATTTCCTTCTTTTTTGTTGAATGTTGACAAAGATGGATAATTTCCATTTCTTTAGGCGCATAAGAAGACCAGCGCTGAGAATACCCCATATTGAATACTTTGCATAGATAAGCAATATAAATGCTTTGTGTTGGATGAACCAGAAGACCGCTGCAAGAATACCCGAATAACATAGAAAAAACCATGTCGAAGTTGAGAAATATGATATTCTGATCATGTGAGAAAGCCCGTCATAAATATTTATCGAGTCTGAACAATATACCCTGTTGTTGAGCGTATAAGAAATCCAACGCGTGAGAAGACCAATAGATAACATCGGCACGCCCAAGAGGCGGCTTATTTCTCGCTGAGCAGTGATTAGAATAGATCAAAACAACCCATAGAGCAGAGGCGCAAAATAGTGTAGCCCGTAGAGTAGAACAGAGAAATACCCCAGCCCGATCAGAGCAGAGAAATGCCTATCAGATCAGAGAAATTCCCATCAGAGCAGCCCGGTCAGAGCAGAGAAATACCCCAGCCCGGTCAGAGCAGAGAAATGCCTATCAGATCAGAGAAATTCCCATCAGAGCAGCCCGATCAGAGCAGAGAAATACCCCAGCCCGGTCAGAGCAGAGAAGTACCCCAGCCCGATCAGAGCAGAGAAATGCATATCAGATCAGAGAAATTCCTGTCAGAGCAGCCCGGTCAGAGCATTGAAATCCCGATAGAGCATTGACATCCCGGCAAAGCATTGAAATCCCAACAGAGGATTGAAATCCCAGCGACAGAGGATTGAAATCCCGGCAGAGCATTGAAATCCCGGCAGGGGATTGAAATCCCGGCAGAGGATTGAACTCCCGGCAGGGGATTGAAATCCCGGCAGTGCATTGAAATCCCGACAGAGGATTGAAATCCCGGCAGAGGCTTGAAATCCCGGCAGAGCATTGGAATCACGGACGGCGGCAGAGCATTGGGATCACGGACGGCGGCAGAGCATTGAGGTCACGGACGGTGGCAGAGCATTGGGATCACGGATGGCGGCAAAGCATTGGGATCACGGACGGCGGCAGAGCATTGGGATCACGGACGGCGGCAGAGCATTGGGATCACGGCAGAGCAGTGAAATCACGGTAGAGCAGTGAAATCACGGCAGAGCAGTGAAATTACGGTAGAGTAGTGAAATCACGGCAGAGCTGTGAAATCACGGTAGAGCAGTGAAATCACGGCAGAGCAGTGAAATCATGGCGGAGCATTCCTCAGTTGCTTCCCTCCTTTGTATGCAATTCCTTTGCTGCTTCCCTCCTTTGCTGCTTCCCTCCTTTGTGTGCATTCCTTTGCTGCTTCCCATCCAAGCTTGAGCACTCTGCGCGGAGCATGGAAGACCCGGGGGGTGCAACCAACTTTCGCGGCTTACGATTAAATAGTAACCCTCTGCGCGGAGCATGGAGGACCCGGGGGGTGCAACCAACTTTCGCGGCTTACGATTAAAAGAACACCCTGCACGGAGCATGGAAGACCCGGGGGGTGCAACCAACTTTCGTGGCTTACGGTTAAGAGAACACCCTGCACGGAGCATGGAAGACCCGGGGGGTGCAACCAACTTTCGTGGCTTACGGTTAAGAGAACACCCTGCACGGAGCATGGAAGACCCGGGGGGTGCAACCAACTTTCGTGGCTTACGGTTAAGAGAACACCCTGCACGGAGCATGGAAGACCCGGGGGGTGCAACCAACTTTTGTGGCTTACGGTTAAGAGAACACCCTGCACGGAGCATGGAAGACCCGGGGGGTGCAACCAACTTTCGTGGCTTACGGTTAAGAGAACACCCTGCACGGAGCATGGAAGACCCGGAGGGTGCAACCAACTTTCGTGGCTTACGGTTAAGTAGTAACCTCTGCGCGGAGCATGGAAGGCCCGGATGGCGCGACAAACTTTCACGGCTTACGAGCGCTTCCCTCCCTCTGCGCGGAGCATGGAAGGCCCGGGTGGCACAACCAACTTTCGCGGCTTACGAGCGCTTCCCTCCCTCTGCGCGGAGCATGGAAGGCCCGGGTGGCACAACCAACTTCGCGGCTTACGAGCGCTTCCCTCCCTCTGCGCGGAGCATGGAAGGCCCGGGTGGCACAACCAACTTTCGCGGCTTACGAGCGCTTCCCTCCCTCTGCGCGGAGCATGGAAGGCCCGGGTGGCACAACCAACTTTCGCGGCTTACGAGCGCTTCCCTCCCTCTGCGCGGAGCATGGAAGGCCCGGGTGGCACAACCAACTTTCGCGGCTTACGATAGCATCCCTCAGCTTTTCCCTTGACTTGCTTAAAAGCAATTTTGAATTTGTAAATTGGGGACTACGGGTATACACCCTACTCCCCCCTCTGGTGACATGTGCAATGCCCTGCATGAACATGTTAAGTGTGTGTGTGTTTGGTGCTCATGCTTGTGATGATTGTGAGAGAGTTAGCATAACTACAATTCCCAAGTAACATAATTCAAGTTGCAGTTCAAGCCCTAGCACATATGCAGAAGGTGTGCAGCTTCGTGTACTTAGTCAATTCATAATCCAGCCCTAGGCACATATGCAGAAGGTGTGCAGCTTCCAAGACATAATTATTATTGCATAAATCCCAGCACAGATCACATAAGTCATGGTTTTGCCCAAGTAAAGAAGTAGAATATTTCCCAAATCCCTATCATGCTTACATGTTCCCATAAAATACCCTAAGATCATAATTTTGCCTAGTGATAAAGCATAATACTCCCCCATCATGCTCACATGCTTCCACGAGATAAAGTTCAGCGAAGTACCTGAATTACCACTTACAAGTGGTTTACCGTTTTCATGTTATGGCGGTTCCCATATTTTGTTCAAAGCTTTCCCAAATTTAATTGCCCTGTGCTACAAGATCTCTTAGGCATAGATATTAGTACACATATGAAAGCCCCCTGAGGCGGGGCTGTAAAGCAATTATTGGGAAAATCCAAAACCTTGATCATGTAATCTACTAGCTCAAAGCTATTTTGATATGCTTATTCTCAACAAAATATTTTGTATTCTTATAATCACCCAATCACAAATAACTAGGTACAATAATTCACACCCAATCATACATGGCCAAAGAACTTATTTCTTTATACAATACTTAGTCACAGATCCACATACGGGAGCAAGAAAGTCAATTTATGAAATAGCAATTTGTTATTCTCATCATGTAATTGAAATGCTCTTCAAAGTTTTTCCATACTATTTTTCTCTATTTCCTCAAAACAACTTGTCCTATAGGCCATGCGAACCATAAATGCTTAAATCAATGCAAGCTAAAATAACAACAGGGGAGTCATGATCGATTCATAGAATTTCAGTGAGGTAAGAACATAGAGGTGACATAGCTTATTCATTCTCCAGAAGATATATATATCTTTATATACCTTTCTCCCATTCTGTACATCCTACATATCATCATTTGATCAAAATAGATCAATATGACAAGTTGCCCATTCATCATCAACAACGGATTGTATTCTTCCCTGGATAAGTCGAGCATTAAAGTTCATCATCTATATTGTCTATATCCATTGATTTGAATTCCCTCTGCCCCCAAACGAACAGATGAACAAATTAGAAGAGCATGGTTAAAGCTAAACAATCACTTATTTGCCACATATATTCAAGGACATCTGATTCTTAATTCGCTAATAGTAGAGATAATTAGTGGTCCACTATTATGAGCCAAGCATAAGACCAAAATTAATCAACAGATCATGAGTATCTTAGCCTCTTAAACATTTAACATAAAATTTAGATAGAGATAAAATTTAGAAATCTAAGCTGTTTGTGCTTTGTTGCGACAGGGTGTTTGAGGTCGTTATCATCGACAACGTGATAAAGCTGCTGGATGCCAGAAGAGCCATAGAGAAGACGACCCTATTTCGGACTCCTAAATGATTCTCGCGTCTCTCGCCACATAGTCCCTCGCCCATGAGGACCGAGCTTTCGGCCATAACAATCGGATCAGATAGTCTGGCCTTCTCGGTTCCCCTCAATTCTCGAAAGTTGCAGGCACTGCCGACCCCAGGCGCTGCGAAAGCCAGCGACCATCCAAGTAAAGAGAGGTAGTCTCCCTCGATAATTCACTGAGAAACACAACAAAAAAGAGAAAAATACAAACAATCATCAGGATCTGCCATAGTTTATTCGAAACTGCTAGGAAATTCATATGGGTCAGAAAATTGGGGGTTTTCCCCTATGCCAATGGACTGTGAGCCATTATTGCTCATCGGAACTCTGGGAAATCTATCCGGTGACAAAATTCTGAGGAGATTGGCGGTTGTCCCTTCGTCGAAGACGGAACGGTTAATGCGCCGCTCAGCGAAGACGAAATCGGCGGCGGCGACGTGGTCGCAGAGCGGATTCTCAGACGCCGTGGAGAGTTCTTCGATGTTCGGCGGAACAGAGGTGGTGCTCTGGGAATTCGGTTGGAGGCAACAGCTGGTCTTCGATGCTCAGATGGCAGTGGATGTTGCCGGATTTTCAGAGAGAACCACGATGTGGATTTAAGGGAAATTTTTCTGGTGTTTTACGAGAGAGAGATAATGACGATGGTAGGCTGGATTTCATATTTGGGTGTCGGATTTCCGCCGGAGAACCTAGTGAGCAGCGATTTAGGCTGGAATAAAGGGAATTTATGGAGATTGGGGCCTTTTCTTTGAGGATTTCAGATTTTCGCTTCTGATTGAATTTTTTTGGGGGATTTGTGAAGAAGGTTTGCCTCTATTTCAATGGCTAGTATTGCCGGAAAAGTGACAGAATAGATCGGAGAAGATGAATTGTCATTTTTTTTCGATGAACAGTAGCTTCGATGAACAGTAGCTTCGATGAATTGTCACGCCTTAGCTCGATTTTCCCACAGACGGCGCCAGTTGGTGAAACGAGAAACCAACACCTAAACTAGAAAGCACTAAACGACACGGATTTACGTGGTTCGGTCGAGAAGACCTACGTCCACGGGGGTTTTGGGGGTTTTTCCACTATAATCGAGAGAGTGTTTTACACTTTACAAGTTGTAAGCTATAAAAATGAATATCTCCTTTAATCTATGCCCCCAAGGCCCTATTTATAAGCATGAACATAAACTTAAGGCCCTTAGGCCCATTAGATCTTTAAAGCCCATTAGCCCAATGAATTAAGCCCAAGCCCCGTTATTCTAATCTACATCTTGAAATTGAGCCATCAGAGCTGGAAAGCGGAGCCGAGTTGAGCCAAGCCGAGAGTCAAGGCAATCTTGTATCAAATATCAGAAATAACCACAATAACAATAATAATAAGAAATATTCCCGTTATGTTAAGTACAGCGCTGGTGCATATTTCAGTCCTCATCAATGTTTAGTATTTTTGTAAGGCATAATAGTATAGATAGAGTAGTTGTTGAATTTTGACTATATTCAAATCTTGTATGAATTCCTTTTTATGATAATAATATAAAATTGAATATTTTGGATGATATATAATATTGTTATTGTTGGTTTTATCATTTATACTGTTATGTATAAATTAATAGATAACGGAGACATAGAAATCTAATTACGGTAAAAAAATGCTATGTAACACTTATACATAACGGATTACCAAACGTTATCAATATCAAAAAATCGTTATGTGTAGGTGTGTACATAACAGTGAATATTAAACTTTCATGACGGTTTAAAACATTATGTATAATACTATAGATAACGGATATAATCCGTTACTTATATATAAACAATCGTTATGTATATATGTATACATAACGGTGAAGTTTAACTTTCATGACGGGTTGAAACCGTTATGTATAATTATTTAGATAACAGATTATCAAGCGTTATATATTTGTGGAAAACCGTTATGTATAATAGAATAGATAACACTTAAATCTCCGTTATGTATGAAATTCACATACATTACACCACTATATATTATGGTAGTTTTTGCACATAGATAACGGATAAAATCCGTTATGTATGAGCGAATCTGGCGTAGTGGACCTTGTATAAATTCGAGTCCATCCACTAGGTGTTTTTGGATGAGTCAGTGCTTCAAGAAATTGAAGGCAATAGACAGGCGATTCCATAACCCAAGCCAAGTGTGCAAGTGAATGCACCATAGGACACTGCACAAACCATTGTCACAGCCGTACCACCACCACTTTATCGTAGTGGGAGGGTTATCGTCCAACCCGATCGATTTATGTTCTTGGGAGAATCTTCGGATCTTGTCCCTATTAATGAACAAAGGATATCGACCTTGACAACTTTAGACAAGCGATGGAAGATTTAGATGCAGATTCTTAGTACGATGCCATGGTTTCTGAAAAAAGAATCCATGACTGCTATGGAGGTATACGAGAAAACTGAATTACCAGATGGGTTTTTGGCCATCGGTAGTAAGTGGGTATAGAAGAGAAAGAGAGATTCGGATGGCGAAGTCGCAAGCTAGACTGGTGGCGAAAGGTTATACCCAGGAACAGGGTATAGTTTATGATAAGACCTTTTCGCCGGTTTCCATGCTTAAGTCCATCCGAATACTCCTTGCCATAGCAGCCCACATAAACCTTGAGGTTTGGCAAATGGATGTCAAGACCGCTTTCTTAAACGGTTTCCTTGAAGAAGGAAGGGATATCTATATGCAGCAACCCGAAGGGTTTGTGAAGAAGGGTGAAGAGCATCTTGCGTGGAAGCTAAAGAAATTCATTTATGGACTTAAGCAAGCTTCGAGGTCATGGAACAAATGTTTTGACTAGGTCATTAAATCTTATGAATTTATTCGTTGGGAGAACGAAAGTTGCGTGTACCATTTAGATGGCAATGGTAATGTGGTTTTCCTTGCACTTTATGTAGATAGTACTCTCCTAATTGGCGACAATATGGAGTTATTATCAGACATAAAGTAGTGGTTATCCGAACAGTTTCAGATGAAAGACTAAGGAGGTATAGTATACATCTTTGTGATCAAGGTTATAAGGGATCACTGAAAAAGATGTTGGGCTTATCTCGAGTGTCTTACATTGATACTGAGAATACTCGTTTTAGTATGCATACCGCCAATAAAGGATTGCAACCTTTGAGCTATGGCGTTCCTTTATCTGAAGACATATGTCTTAAGATGCCTATTGAGGTTGAGGAAATGAAGGCAGTATTCTACGTTTCCGCAGTAGATAGCTTCATGTATGGATTGCTATGTACGAGATCTTATATTTGCTATGCAGTTAGCATGGTTGTAAGATACCAGTATAGCCCTAGCATCTTATTCTAGTGATCTCTTATAACCTTGATCAAAGAGAGATAAGAGAGACAAAGGGGGTGGGGCGTGAGCTAGGGGGAGTGGGGAGAGAGAAACTTTTATTGTTTTGTTTTAATCCACTTGCTCCCTAAGTTATTCTCCAATTAATGGTCATTAATGCACTTAATCCACTTGCCCACTTGATCTCTATCTCATCTTAGCTTCTTTGATACTCATGTATGAAATATCTAGCTCATAAAATATAAAATAATGTGTGAGTGTAGGAATGTGTGGTGAAAATTAAATCATGTACTATGATACACTAATTAAATTAAAACCATACATTATGCACTCATGTGGCCATGAATTAATAATAATACTTAAGAAATTATTACTAA
This sequence comes from Salvia miltiorrhiza, assembly GCF_028751815.1. Lineage (NCBI taxonomy): Eukaryota > Viridiplantae > Streptophyta > Magnoliopsida > Lamiales > Lamiaceae > Salvia > Salvia miltiorrhiza. The sequence continues at coordinate 42,560,420 of NC_080391.1, forward strand.
AGCCCACACTTTATTCTCATAAAATAGATTTTGAGAAATTCCGTTAAGAAAGATCGTCGCGATAATAACATTACTATTCATCGATAAACTATATACATCTCGTTCATGAAAAGAATTTAATGAAAATCGATCTCTCATACTATCATTATCACAAAAGTCATAATTACTCAATTATAAGTGCACACGTATTGAGTAAATCACATAACGGTCGATCAAATAGCTCACACAAATGTCACATCAAAAACGGACCATCACTCATCGTCAATCCAATCATCACTCTAGCTAAATCTTCTCTATAGTGACTCTCATTCACTACCTCGACTCTATCTCTAGCATTTTTGTCTCAACTCAATTCAATCTGCATCTCTAACTCAACTCTATTATAACCTCTTTCCCAATTCTATCAGCATCTCTAATTTACTCACATTACTGCCCATCGATAAACTTCCTCTTGTCCTTAGTAAGCTAGTGTATAACTCTCAGTGCTCTTAATAATATCTCGATACTATCAATAGTAAGGTAAAAATACGGGGTGTTACAGGATTAGTGCCACGACCAGTTCAGAAGCAGATATGGGTTCTAAAAGAAACACGAACTGACATTGAAGGACCCAAACATTGATTGGGTACCTAAAATAACTCTTCCTTGTAGGGTGAAAACAGGAAACACAAAAAAAAGAAGTTAAAGCTTCAATCAGAACATGGTACCTGGACAGCGGCTGCTCGAAGCACATGACAGGATACAAAGAATATCCAACTCAATACGTTGAGAAAGCTGGATCAAAAGTTGCATTCGGAGACAACTCAATAGGCGAAACAAAAGGCTATCGTGTGCTCAACTTGGATAACGCCAGTATCAGTAATGTCAGCTATGTTTCTGGACTAAAACATAATTTGTTGTGTGTGAGTCAATTTTATGACAGCGGATTTGCAGTGAAGATCAAGAAAGATGAGTTCACTATGAGAAACAATCAGAAGAAGGTGGTGCTGAGAGGAATCAGGCAAGGAAGTCTCTACGTCGTTACATGGGAAGATAGTCCACCTGGAACCTGCCTCATCAGCAAAAGCAACTTAGAGCTCAACTGGCTTTGGCACAGAAGGCTCAACCACCTCAACTTCAAGACAATCAACAAACTTGCTAAGCATCAACTGGTAGAAGGCTTACCTTCTATTGTGTTCCAGAAGAAGCAAGAATGTGGAGCATGTCAAAGAGGAAAGCAAACAAGGACTTCATTCAAGTCAAAGACAGGACACTCCTCTGAAAGGATTCTCCAACTGCTTCACATGGATCTTTTTGGTCCAATATCTCCCAAAAGCTATAACGGTAGGAAGTATACCTTAGTTGATGTAGATGGTTACTCTCGATATACTTAGGTTATATTTCTCTACAACAGAGGAGAAACACTGCTGGAACTGCCGAACCTATTGAAAAGACTAAGCATTGAAAAGGAAGTCAACATCATCAGCATCAAATCAGATAGAGGAACCGAATTCCTCAATGCAGTTATTCAGGACTACTACGAAGAGCGAGAAATCAGTCATCAAACTCAGCAGCCAGAACTCCACAGCAAAATGGAGTAGCAGAAAGAATAAACAGGTCTTTGAAGGACGATGCTAGCTAAATCAAAACTCCCACTGAAGTTTTGGGTTGAAGCAGTCAACAACGCGTGCTACACACATAACCGCTCCTTCCTCACTCAAAGACATGGAAAGACTCCATACGAGCTATGGAATAACAGGAAGCCAACAATTTTATAGTTTTATGCTTTCGGTTCTCGGTGTTTCATTCACAACAATGACAAAAGAAAGTTAAACACATTTGATTGCAAGGCTAATCCAGGAATTTTCCTTGGATAATCTGGAACTGAACGATCCAGCAAAGCCTATCGAGTGTTTAACTCTCAAACTCTTTGTGTGGAAGAAACACCTCATGTTATTTTTGACGAGTCTATTGATGATTTCAGAAAACAGGAAACTAAGATAAATGATGAGATCACTGGGGTTTCCAATACTGAAATGAAAGAACCGAACCCACTAAAGACATACTCCCTCTGTCCGCCAAAAGTATTCCACTTTGGCCGGGCACAGAGTTTAATAAAATGTGTGATGATGTTGATGTAGTGGAGAAAGGGCCCCACCACTTTATAAGATGTGTGGTTGAGATTGAATTTGGGGTGGGTTTTTTGTAAATAAAGAGTGTTTGTAAGGATAAAATATAAAGGTGGATGGTGGGACCATGGCTTAAAAAGGAAAGTGGAATACTTTTTGCGGACGCCAAATATAGTAATTGTGGAATACTTTTGGCGGACGGAGGGAGTATGTCTTAAGATGCCTATTGAGGTTGAGGAAATGAAGGCAGTATTCTACGTTTCCGCAGTAGATAGCCTCATGTATGGATTGCTATGTACGAGATCTGATATTTATTATGCAGTTAGCATGGTTGTAAGATATTAGTATAGTCCTAGTTAAGGACATTGAACTATGGTAAATTATATTCTCAAGTCCCTGACTAGAGAATAAGGATAGTTTACCAGTTAGATAGTTTAGTTCTTTTTGGATTATACAGTTTTGGATTTCCAGGCTGACCACTACCTCGAGCTATGTGTTTTCCTTGGTAGGTAAAAACCATTTGGTTTGACCACTACCTCCAGGATCTAAGAGTGATTTCTAGTTTGCGTGAGAGAATCACCTTCGTGATAACTCAAGTGCAGTTGCAAACTCTAAGGAATCCATGAACCACAAGGGATCAAACACATTGAGAGTAAGTACCAAGTTATACGATTATTTGTAAATCGAGGTTATGTGCTCATAGAATGAAATAACTCATATTGGAGAAATTTACTAATCTTTCACAAAACGGCTTATCGTAAATGGTCATTGAACGATGGGAATGCGATTGAGGCCACCCACTTAGGAAACGTTAAGTATAAGTGGGAGAAGTGTTAGGTGATTGGTAAATAGACACATTGTATACTAAAAGTTTGCATTAGTGTAAGTGGGAGATTGTTGGATTTGTATACTAAAAGCAAGAACATTTTATGCTTGTATACAATGTTTCCTAAGTTCACTATTTAATCTCCTATCTGATTGTGTTCATGATTGCATATGTATGTCCTTTGTCTCTATATAAGTAGATTATATGGTGTGTTGTAGATCACAGAAGACCATATAACTGGAACTTAACTGATGCACGTTAAGGCTTCAGTCGAGTTTGCTAAGACAGAGATGTTACAAGTCTTCCTGACTATCAGAGGATAGATCAGTCAGACTGATAACAGACGCAGCAGAAATAACTTTATTTCGTAATAGCCTCGGTTGAGCACGTTGTTAGTCTTAGGTTTCTCTTTGCAGTTAATCAGAATTCAGTTTATCAAATGTAAGAACACAAGTATGAATGTAAAACTGAAAGCTGTAAATAACATAGAGAATTTTACGTGGTTCGGAAAACACTTCCTACATCCACGGTCGGTTGATCAGACCAACAATCCACTCCGCAAGTGCTTAACTTGTGCACTGCAAACCAAACCGTGTGCTTGCCGGGTGCACACAACCGTACCACTGAAGATTCCACTCTTCAGTACCAACACTTCACTCGCGTTGGATTTCTCACTCCTAGCACGACCTTGCACTAGGATCTCACGGAGTCAGAGTACCTTCCTGAACTCCTTTTCACTCAAACACTCGATTCTATCTCGAATGGAGGTTTGAAATCCTGCCAACTAAACTTCAAAGAATAAGTTCTTTGGAGCTAGTTTGACCTAGGCTTCTGGGTGAACATAGGTTTGCCTAAGGTCTAAGAGAATGTGTGTAATCAGCAGTGACTGATTTTTGGCTTTGGAATTTTCTTCTTCGATTAAAGCTTTGGGGAGGTTAAGCATTTGGCTGAGAAACTATTTTGGCAGAGTTTTAGCTTATGTTGTTGAATCGGTGAAGATTGAAGTGATCCTCGAGCGTTATTTATAGGAGAGGTCTTGAATAGATCCGTTGGCGGAGAACGTCTTCAAGATTTCTTTCGTTGGAGAGCTTTTCGAATTTGGGCTGAGGCTTCAATCTTCGAGGTTCCTTATTTGGTGAGAACGACTATGTTGAAGAGCAGGAAATGTGACGTCTCTGATAAAGTAGCCACCAAATAGGAATGACCTCTGCAGAGAGGGATGATCCTGAGATCTCTGCATTTAATGCGGCTGTACTTTTGGAGTACGTGGCTTCCTTTGAACGTTGGAGGTTCAGTCTGAGGAAGAATGTTTAATTGATACTTGACTTTAGTATCAGTCCATTGAATCCACGCGGCACGCATTAAGTAATCAGTTCCGAACTGATTCTTCAACTGATACTTCAGTTGGTATCTTCAGTCTTCAGTTCTTCAATCCTTCGTCCTTCAGTCTTCAGTCTTCAGAACTGCTAACTAAACTATAAACGAACTCTAACACTTGAGTTCAAAAGGTTCTAGTCTATTACAATTAAGTCCTATGGATTTTGGTATCATCAAACCAAGGATTAGGATATTCCATAAAGTTTCCAACAATTTTCCCCTTTTTGATGATGCCAAAACCGTTGGTCCAACAGGGAAAAACCGTTGGTCCAACAGGGAAAGACTGGAGTTTAAAGTTGGAAGATGCCTTATGGGCATATCGAACCGCATACAAGACCCCGTTTGGAATGTCACCATACAGAATGGTTTATGGCAAAATGTGTCATTTACCGGTAGAGCCGGAGCACAAGGCCTTTTGGGCAGTCAATAAGGTGAACTATGACTGGAATGAGGCGGGGCAAGCAAGGAAACTTGAGATTCAAGAGTTAGAGGAAATCAGAAGAGAGGCGTATGACAATGCAGTTCTCTACAAGGAAAGAATGAAGAAAAGTCAAGACGCCCTGATCACAAACAAGCAGTTCAGCTATGGGCAAAAGGTCCTTTTGTACCAAACTCGGTTCAAATTTGCCTCAGGAAAGCTGAGTACAAAATGGACTGGGCTGTTTGAAGTACATGCCCAATTCCCAAATGGAGCCATCGAGGTCAAGAATCTAAAGTCAGGGAAAGTATTCAAGGTGAATGGGCAGAGACTGAAGGCCTATTATGGGCACGAACAGAAAATTGGGGAGGAGTTGGATCTATCCCCAGAAACAAATCACTCGGGATAACTTTGGGGTACTATGTCATGTTCAAGACGATAAATAGAGCACTGGCCAGGAGGTAAACTGGTGTTTTAGTTTTTCCCATTTGGTTTTTCATAAGTTTGTTTCTTTCTATGTTTTGCCTAGGAACTAGGTTTTACCCACAGCTGTGGGTGGGTTTGAGTTTCTCACCTTCGCGGGATTTTGAAATTTTATGTGCAGGTACCAGGAGAAGGAGTTTTGGACAGAAGTAATCCAGGGTTGGGACGTTCGATCCAAAGGCAAGTAGGACTCTCGGGCAAAACACCGACCGAAACCGCCTGACGCACGTCACATCATGTGACAGTTGTCAGCCCTATCCATCAAAAATCCTAAACCTCTACCCACAACGTCACTACCCTCAACCATCCAACTTCCCATAATCACTACCCCCTTTTCTCGGACCTTTCTCATACAAAAACCACCACCGCACCACCATGGTCTCCACACGCCCGAAGAACAAACTCAGAGGAATCCCCCAAGGCACAAAAATCGACCTCACCGGAGAAAGCCCCACACCATCCAAACCAAATCCACCCAGAAAAACCTCACGTCCGAAGTCCATTCCAATGGAAACCACACCACCTCCATCATCCAAAATCCTGCCGCAAGCCGAGAACCCCTCGCCGATAGACGAGAACGTCATTGACCAACTCACGACGGAGATTGACGTGCCAACCCTTGGCACCGGTGAACCTCATGCAATCATAGGAGAGGGCAAGTCCGCATCAAAAATAGCGAAGAAGAGTGAAGAGGAGGCCGCGAAGAAGAAGTAGCCGCCCTCTGCCTTAAAGAGAAAGAAACCGGCGGCTGAGAAATTGTCCACGCCAGCCGAAGGATCGTCGACTGAGAGAAATACCTTCGGGTTCAGTGCTGCAAGAGGAGCAGGGGGAATCTGGCGAGGATGCAGAGGAGACACCAGCCAATAGGAGGAAGAGAACTATGAATCCAACTCCAATCTGGATGATCAAAGGGGAACCGGTGTCCGCCCCGAGAAGCAGGAAGAAGACAACTGAGCTGTCGAAGAAGAAGGGGATTGTTGTGCTCAAGATCCCGGATATGGACTCGCTAGAGCAGTTGGGCGTACTGGGAAAGATCAAGGAGTATTTTTCCAACATAGGATGGGAGGCATTTTTGGAATGGCCAGGCCACGCGTACGAGGAAGTGGTAAGGGAAATTTTCGATTCGGTCCAGGTGGACATCAACCCCACCTGTGGCCCTCTGGGCATGAGCTTCTCCATGAAGGGGAAAACCAGAGACATGTCCATGAACGAGCTGAACCTGAATTTGGGGATGATGAAGTTGAAGCATCTGCAGAAAAAGGAGTACAAGGAAGCCAAAAGAGGAATCCCAACCTTCGACGCGCAGGAATGAGATGTCATGTAGGCAGACATTGGAGATAGAGGCCCGTTCAAGACACAAAAGGTCAAGGTGCACAGAATCCGTGATTCTGCCCTAAGGATGTGCCACCGCATCCTCTTTTACTCTCTCTTCGGGAAGCTGGACAGTGGGAATGCAATGTCCAAAAAGGATCTCTACATCCTTTGGGCAATGAACAACAAGGTGAAGCTCAACTTCGGGGCCTTCCTGATCGAGCACATAGAATCCATCATCAGCAAACCCAACCAAAGGCTCTCATGCATCCAGTTCACCACCGCATTTGCTCAACTGAACGAGATCGAGATCGAGGAAGGAAACACCAGAATCGAGGCAGAGAAGCTCAATGTGGAGGCTTTGATTCAAATGAGGGATGTGAGAATGGAGAAAGGTGTGCCCAAATTCATCAATCCAGAGGAGAGAGAAGTTTCGGCAGCCGAAGGCCAAAGCCCTACTGTGGGCAAAGGAAAGGAGAAGTTGGAGGAGTCAGAGTCAGAGGAAGATGAGAACCAGCTGGACAGGATTGAGTCCAGGATCGTGGAGACCCAGGTTGCGCTGGCTGCAACCCAAAAGGCCCTTCTGGCCTTCTTCAAGCATTAGGGCTTCAGGTACCCGCCTGCACCTGCCCCTTGAATTCTCACCCTCCCTAGGATATTAGTTTTTTTTTCGTGTCTTTTGTATTGTTTTGCGTGGTTGTTGTTTTGTGTTGTCGAGTCTGTTTGGCCAATGCTAAGGAAATGGTAACCTTTTGCCTACACCGGTGTTATGCCCAAAAGGCAAAACACTTGGTGCAGGCACCCAAAGCATTGGCCACTTGTGTTTTCTTTAGTTTTCTTTTGTTGGAGTCTGTTTGTTTTCCTTGACCCCCACCACACACCCACTTTGCTCAAAGCAAAGTGTGTGTGGGGGGGGGGGGGCAAAGCTTGTGTTACTGTTGTGTGGGGTAATCCCTGTTCTCACACCCTTTGCCTTAAGGCAAAGTTTGTGAGTGGGGGGGGAAGACCCATTTCTTTTAGTTTTCGTAGAGTCTTGTGTTAGCATGCTGTATTTCGAGGTTGCTCTGTTTTGATGGTTGTCGAGTTTTGATTGTGTATCCTCGCATATAGTTTACATTGTATATTACTACCCCCCTCCCCCTCCTTTTTCTTTTGATGGTTGTCGAGTTTTGATTATGTAAGTAGGAAATTCTAAACTGTTGTGCCGTATGTAGTTGAAGACGATGGATAGGGTTGTGAGCATATCACCCTGTGAGGATTTGAGCTAAACTGTGTTGTCTTATGCCCATGACAGTTTTTTCTTTCTTGTGTGAATATTGACATCTTGATTAGGGTAATGCTAGAACTTGCCTTGATTCTTATGTTGAACCATGTGTACATAGTCTAGGCGTGTCAAATGATTTATGCAATTCTTTCTTTAGCCCACAAAGCCAAATTGACCAACCCTACATCTATCACTTGTGAACCCTTTTGAGCTTAATAATTCATTTGAATTCACTGATAAATTTACTCAAATTTGAGCCGTCCTGGTCAAACTGAACTTAAGGGCAAAAGAAGGGAAGATAGTGTAGTGAATCTTATGGGCAGGACTAGTGCAAAAAAAAATTGCGAAATGGGACACCTAATCCCAAAATAAAGAGAAAGTCTAGAAAAAGAAAAAGAAAAATAAATAAATAAATAAAAAGAAAAGGGGAGAAGAAAAAAAGGGGAATTGATGTCTTAGGGAATATGTTCTTAGGCCCGTAAGAATAGGCATGGATCTTAAAAATCTGGGAGGTTTGTGCCCAGAATGAAGTTCAGGATGACCTTAGCCTCGTACCAAAAATTCTCACCTTACGCCTTAAGCCCCGTTACAACCCATAGAAGACCTAAGGAGACACACCTGGAACTTTGACTAAAGGGGGAGAGAATAGAAGATAGGCAAGCCTATGGTCAAAGCCCAACAAGATGTCCAGAGTGAAAACACAAGCCTAAACACTTGAGAGAAAGAGTGAAATGGGAGGAACATCCTCATGCCCACAACTTGATCTTGACTCAACTGATGGCAGGTGTTTTGTTTGATTCTACTGCTAATCTTCCTTTATAATCGTCATTATCTCTGTGTGGCTGAGAAACTATAGCATGATTTGTTGGTTTTTTGTTTTGTTTTCTGTTTCGTCTGTGTCTGCTCTTGGGCAAAGCCGCATGTGCACGCTTGAGGACAATCGTGTTTAAAGTGTGTGCGTGTGATGACCCCAAGATTGTGCTCTGTTTTCGAGTCTATTTTAGGTCTAGATAGAGTCGTTTCCTTTTGTTTTGTGTTGTATGGTCGCCTGGGAGGGCGTAGTTCTTTGGCAGGGCCTGCTTGTGGGCAAAAGGTGCTATAGGGGTCAGAATTGCTATCACCTTCCGTGAAAGAGGCATGTGCCGGAAGCAAGAGGGATTCAGAGGCAAAACCATCCCTTATGCCTAAAAGTACCGCACGGAAGCTGGCAGGCATTGGGAGGAGAATAGAGAAGGAAGTGAGAAGCGCAACAGACGGAAGAAGCATGATTGTGGAGTAGGCGCTTGATATGGGCCGAAGGTTGCAGCATCCAAGAAGAGACCGATAAGGCTAAACCCGTGCCTTATCCAAAAGGAAAGAAATCTTCAAGATACTAGGTCTGAAAGTGGATAGCATCTCCACGCCTTGCATGGATCCGGCCGCAACAACATGGACTGGGCCTTCTGTTGCCCTAGTCGCGCCTATATATACCCGAGGATCAGTCGAAGCCAAGGGTGTTGGAAAACCGGCTGGTGCGCATTTTAGTTTACGAGTTCTGGGGTTCAAGCTTGCCCAGGCTGTGGGCGTCATAACACTCATTTTTCCATGGTTTTTAGTGTTCATATAATGTCATTTTTATAAGGAATTGAGTGTTGGATGATTGTTTTGTGCTTTTATTGCTTTATCTTGTAAACTATGTTACTTGCTCGAACTTTGATGGATTTTACAGGATTTTCAAAATGAAATTTAGAAATATTATCAGAAATAGAAGTTGTAGTTCGTCTCAAGAGAAATTTGTGAGCGCAAACGGATTGTAAATCGGAGTTTGGACGAAAACGTTATGGCCAAACCAAGAAAGTCGCGCACAGCAGTGAATAGTGTTGACGGAAATTTCCGAATTTTCGGGAATTTTCGGGTTTTTTATATTTTCTCAGTATTTTCGAGTTTTACACTGTATTTATCTCTTGTGCCTATATATAGGTACTTTCACTGACCTATTAGACACATCTTTTCACATCTCTTCACTTCCTTTCCTTTTCTTTCTCTTTTTTCAGTTTTACATTCAGTTTCATAGATTAGATTTATTTCTGCAGATTCCAGCTGTTCATCCTGAATTCTTTTTGGGTTTTAATCTATTTTATTTTATTTCAATTATTTTCTTTTATTTATACTTTTATTTTATTTTATGATGTCTAGCTAGTTCTTTTATCTGAACCTAGGGTTTGTACAAAGTTGTTTTAATATGTGTGTTTGATTTGTTGATTTCAATTTGCCCTCCAACTTGTGATTCATGATTCCTGGTGCCTGTTTTCTTGTGAATTACCTGATCAATAATTTACATGTCTAGTTGTTCAGTTTGAGTCTTGAATGTGATAATTGTTCAGCCGATTCAGGAATGCATGATATAGTGTTAGCCTTGAGTCTTGAATGCGACAGGTGAAGCTATAGGAAGCTATTCTTTGTGTGCTATTTGGAGTTAATTTATTCCTTGGAGTCTTGAATGTGAAAAGGGGTAAATTAATCTACGTTCATAGGTGTTCGTTAGAGAAGCTTGTGAATAATAGAATGATCTTTCATCAGGGTTGGATTAAATTGGTAATTGAATCAATAGGTTGAATACATGTGTTTGATTAACAATAGTACATCCCTAGGGTCAAATTCTTATATTATTTGAGTTTTTATCCTGTTTTATTTTGTTTTGCTTGGATTTTAGTTTTGTTCTTCGTTTTCGTGGGAGTTTGCCTGAATACTACTAGAGTTTACTCGGGATTACTTAGAGTGATTTGTTATAATAGTCCATGTGGATACGATACTCGACTTGTTGTTTCTGTGCTACGATTACACTGTTTAGTTGCAGTTATTGTTGTTAAGAAATTAGTGATCAACTTTTTGGCGCCGTTGCCGGGGACTATTTAGAATATACTTTAATATTTCTGATTAGACTTAAGCATTATTTCAGGCTTTTATTTTTTTTTATTTTTTTTTTCATGGCTCCTGATGTTTGACTGATGTGTCCCTCAGAGTATAAGCATATAGTGGAAGATCTAGAAAGACTGCTCGAAGAATCGAACAGGCGTGCACAGCATCAGTCATATTCCAAGCTGCAGGATGCCGAGGAGAAAGATGAGGAGATTGAGAAAATAGCAGTTGATGAGCCCTCTACTCCAAAGGAGGATTTTAGCATCCCACATATTTCTGCTGCTATAGAGCATGTTTCTATTCCTGCTACTCTCAGGCCCGAGTACAAGCTTGCTACTCCAATCCCCCGCTGCTTGGCCAAGCCAAATCCAGATGAAAAGATAGTCAAGTTCTTGGAGATATCTTTGAAGCATAATGATCCCGATTGCTTTATTGTTGCTTGTGTGATTGGTTGGCATACCTTTGTAGAGGTGTTATGGGATTTAGAGGTTTATCTTCTTTTGATGCCTCTCTTTGTTTTCCACCGTGTGGGGATAGGATGAGCCATGAGGTATCGTCGAGCTCTAGACGTTAAATTAAGCATTTGTTGGGAGGTAACCCAACTGTTTTTCTTTGTTTTTTTTCGTTTTGTTTCTTTTTGTTTCTTTGTTTTCTTTGTTTTCTTCGTTTTGGGGTTTTAGTGCAGTGTTGAGCTTGGAAGATGTTGAACTCGCGCCTTGTTCATACCACCACCATGAAGCATGTGTTTCTGTGAGTAGTGACACACATATCATCATCCCTCCAAACTTATTTTCGAACTTATGTTCTATAATAAGTTTGGGGGAGGGGGGTGAGAGTAGATATGTGTATCACTTTTATTACTTTTGTTAGCTTTATTGTTTTATCCTGCTTGGTTGGTAGTGTGTGTTTTTTGTTTTTGAGATGTTTGTTAGCTCCATTAGATTTCTGGTGAGATACCAATGATGATTTCTGTGAAAAAAATTTGGAATTTGTTTTCCTTTCATGATTTGAGCATAATTGGAACTAATTTGCATAATTCTAGAGTGATTTTAACCTTGACTTTTAGACGTTGAATAAACCTGTGAGATTTTGAGCCATAACTGTTTATCATACACAGTTTATTCTTTGTTGTGAGTTTTGTCATGCACGTGGTGATCTTCTAGAACTTGCCATGGTTTCTGTGTTGAGGTTGCTGTTGTGCCCAGGATTAGGAGATGATTTTAGGCCATCTTTTGTTAGCCACATTTTTTCCCAAACACTGTCCTTAACGAAAAATTATCCTTTGTTATCCACTTTGAGCCTTTTTAGCTTTTATTCTTTAGCCGGATGATAGGGTGTGATGTAGTATATGGGAATCTTTGTGTGGTGAATATCATAGTGGGTTGTGAAAAAGAAGGGATGATACTGTGCTACTATTTACTCTTATAAGCTCTAGAAAGTTGTGAAAAGAAAAAACAAATTATTGAGAAAAAAAAGAGAAAAGAAAAAAAAAGAAAAAAAAGAGAGGAAAAAGTGTGAAGTCGAGTGTATATTGAGAAATTGATTAGAAAATCGACTTTGTGTGTTGGAAATAAATGGAGAGCATAAAAGAGTGTTTAGTATTGTTTTGTGATGATTAAATCCCTTGAGTTGTGTTGATTATGGTGATATAGTTGGGTGGAAGATGGAATTTATTCCATGCTTGATTAGTGAAGTCATAAGGTTGGTGTTCTTGATCTATTTGAGCCACTTAGCCTATATTTCCCTACCTTAACCAATGTCCCTACATTATAACCCAAAGAAAAAGGCCTTTTTGATCTTAGTCCTGGCACACTTTTAGTGATGGAGATTGTAGACGATTGGCAAGCTTATGATAAGTGATCTGCATTGCATTGAATTCGATGAGAGCATACACGTCCTATATATTCCATCAAATTGAGAGTTGAGTGATACACATACCTTGTGAGATTCAATTGTTTGGAATGTCAAGGTTGATTTTGCTATAGGTTGTGTTTATTGGTGAATTTTATGCTTAATTATTGAGGATTTGAGAATTCTATCATTTATCTTTCGGAGGCATCGATGAGCTAGATTTCTTACCCATTCGTGTTATTGATTGTGTTCTTCTCATTATTCGAGGACGAACAATGGCTTAAGTTTGGGGGAGTTGATAACACTCATTTTTCCATGATTTTTAGTGTTCATATAATGTCATTTTTATAAGGAATTGAGTGTTGGATGATTGTTTTGTGCTTTTATTGCTTTATCTTGTAAACTATGTTACTTGCTCGAACTTTGATGGATTTTACAGGATTTTCGAGATGGAATTTGGAAATATTGTCAGAAATAGAAGTTAGATCTCAAGAGGAGTTCGTGAGCGCAAACGGATTGTAAATCGGAGTTCGGACGAATAAAGTTATGGCCAAAACAAGAAAGTCGCGCACAGCAGTGAATAGTGTTGACGGAAATTTCCGATTTTTTGGGAATTTTCGGGTTTTTATATTTTCTCAGTATTTTCGAGTTCTACACTGTATTTATCTCCTGTGCCTATATATAGGTCCTTTCCCTGACCTATTAGACACATCTTTTCACATCTCTTCACCTCCTTTCTTTTTCTTTTTCTTTTTTCAGTTTTACATTCAGTTTTCATAGATTAGATTTATTTCTACAGATTCCAGCTGTTCATCCTGAATTCTTTTTGGGTTTTAATCTATTTTATTTTATTTCAATTGTTTTCTTTTATTTATGCTTTTATTTTATTTTATGATGTCTAGCTAGTTCGTTTATCTGAACCTAGGGTTTGTACAAAGTTGTTTTAATATGTGTGTTTGATTTGTTGATTTCAATTTGCCCTCCAACTTGTGATACTTGTGATTCATGATTCCTGGTGCCTGTTTTCTTGTGAATTACCTGATCAATAATTTACATGTCTAGCTGTTCAGTTTGAGTCTTGAATGCGATAATTGTTCAGCCGATTCAGGAATGCATGATATAGTGTTAGCCTTGAGTCTTGAATGCGACAGGTGAAGCTATAGGAAGCTATTCTTTGTGTGCTATTTGGAGTTAATTTATTCCTTGGAGTCTTGAATGTGAAAAGGGGTAAATTAATCTACGTTCATAGGTGTTCGTTAGAGAAGCTTGTGAATAATATAGTGATCTTTCATCAGGGTTGGATTAAATTGGTAATTGAATCAATAGGTTGAATACATGTGTTTGATTAACAATAGTACATCCCTAGGGTCAGAGTGTTCTATTATTTGAGTTTTTATCCTGTTTTATTTTGTTTTGTTTGGATTTTAGTTTTGTTCTTCGTTTTCATGGGAGTTTGCCTGAATACTACTAGAGTTTACTCGGGATTACTTAGAGTGATTCGTTATAATAGTCCATGTGGATACGATACTCGACTTGTTGTTTTTGTGCTACGATTACACTGTTTAGTTGCAGTTATTGTTGTTAAGAAATTAGCGATCAGGACGTGGTTCTAGGATATTTTGTTTATGCTCATTGCGGCACTTTTGGCCGTAAGCACTCTTTTATTTCTTTAAGTACTTTCAGTTTGTTCTTAATCATGTATTTTGCTTTTGTTATTTACTTTATGCCCGGCTAGTTTTATATTCTGATTTGGGCAAGATGATCTAAGCATGAACACTTAACTCGAGAGGTCTAATTTGGGCATAACAACTGTATGAGCATATTCCCGATACACTAGGTTTGATTCTAATAAGGTTGTAACAACTTGGTTAATTAATTGATCACTAGTTAACTAGGGAGTTTTGGCCACAAGTAAACTTTGGGCAAAGGCGAGACGCCATCGATCTCCAAAATAGTACAATGAGTGTTGGAGCCGTGACTGCGGTGAAATATCTGCGTAAGAGTCAAGTGGGTCTATCTAATTCTTAAAGCATTCTGGGCAAAGCACAACTACCGATAGGCCATCGCAGAGAGCGTGGATGTTGCCCGGGGTAGTTGATTTTCATTAGTGGTAACTTCTAAGGGAACATAAACTGAAAGGATAGATTGGGCAAGGGGTTTTTGCGTGCATGACGAGTGACAATAGGGGCGCAACAATTCTTATGCCTATAACCACTGGTATGCGAGTATAGTAATTTATCTTTGCACCAATGATCGAGTGCCTAGTTCATGCTTAGTGATTCGAACCCAAGTCAGGATTGTGTTGTTATTTGATTCATTTACCTTTGTTATTTCAGTTTAGTTGGAAACTCTGTTCTGCCCATAAGCACGTTGTGGTCAGAACCCGTAAGAATACAAAACCTTTTTAGTGATACCCTTGTAGGAGGAGTTACTGCTCAGTTTCCTGTGGATTCGACTCTGAACTTACCACTAGCTAGTCTAGTTGTGGTCACAGGATATTTTATTTGCGCGAAGCTCAAACGACGGCTTCATCACTGCACCATCGTGATTAAACCAGTCTTGAGCTCAAAATTATTTGTGTTGACTCTTGGAGGCTCGTGAAAATGATATTGCGGAGTGAACGCCTCATTGATTGGGGCCTGTTTCTGCTCGCCGGCATTTTTCTGAGCATCCAACAACGCCTGCAGATGTTCTCACAACACACGGACTTCTTCTGCAGTAGCAGCCATCGTGTTTGGTGTGGCTTCTCTTTTCTTGTTGTTGTTAAGGTGGAGCGTGGCTTCAATCTCTGGATCAAAATCTTCAAGAGGTAGATTCCGAGATCGCGTGTTCATGCACTACCTAGAAAACTCCAAGCACAAGAATGAGGACCGTAGAAATGACAAAGAACAGAATTTAAATAAACTTGTTCGCTATTTTTATTTGACACGCCGCAAGTGTACGGATGCAATTGTGTACAGTAGTAAGCAAGGTCGTATTCCACATAGACTGAATTAACCAATTCCTATCTTAAATTATTTCACTCTATCTGGACAAACGAAATTAAGAGTTTTAGTTCTGAAAACAAATTAAGTAAATAAACACAGGAAAGAAAATAAATCAAACTATGAAAATACGGAGTAACAGAAAAGAGAAGGTTTCCCAAGGTAAAGGTTTCAACAGATTCTCCTAACTAACATGTTCAATTCAATTAATAAGATGATTCCTAAGGCAATCTCTAAGCTAGTTTATACCCACTCCCGTTGATTACATGCAAGGCTACCATCCCTGGATCACACTTCTAACATGTAACTCCTAAAAGTTCCTAGGATTAATGCGCTCACAATTATCAATTCCCTTTAGAATTAAAATAAATGTGTTCTATGTTCTTAGTTCAGGTAATAATCATCATCTCCCGATCTCAAATTAAAACCTATGATTATGCTAAATTGGTGATCAAGCAATAAAGCAAACAATTATAACAAGAACATAAAAATGAATAACAGTCTCAATTAATTGAATCAAACATTCAGAAATTCAAATCATGTCTACTCCCTAAACCCTGGGAAAAAGGGATTTTAGCCACACATAGACATATGACTAAAAATCAATATCTCAAACAAACAAATAAACATTCAATAAAAACCGTAGTAAAGTTGAGATTCTTTTGTTCTTGCTCCAATGATGTTCTCCGTCTCTTTAAAGCTCTCCAAAAGATGTCAAAAAATGATAAAAGCTGATAAAAGATTGATAAAAGGTCTGCAGAATAAGTTCTTGGGGAGTATTTATATGTCATAGGTCTTGTAGCTCTCAAAAATACCCAAAATCACTAAAAAAATCGAATTTTTGGGCGAAAATACGGAGTCTTGCGCGGCCGGATAGCTGGCCCGCATGACGAAACAGAACTCCTGACAGCTTTGCGCACCAATTTTGTTTTGGCTCGTTCTCCCTCGTCCGAACTCCGATTTACGATCCGTTTGCGCTCACGAACTCCTCTCGAGACGAACTACAACTTTTATTTCAGCCAATTCTTCCAAATTCGACTTCATTATTTCTGAAAATTCGTTCAAACAACAAGAAAGTGACAAGTTCTTGACCATAAACCAATATAAGCTCAAATGAATCATCAAACACACAAAATCCTCATAACTAAACATCAAATATGACACACCAAGAGGTAAAAATGCATGTTTATCAAGGGGATGTCATTATCCTATACCGGATACGGGTACTAATACAGATAACCAAATATCATATATTAACCGCTATCACCCAAGATACAGAGTACTCAAGTTAATATATAACTCTCACCCATAGTAAATCAAAGTGATACACAAATCAACATATATTTTTGAAACCTTATTAGTATTAAGATCTTATTAAGTTACCGAGATCTTGATCCTTCACATATGTCAGATAGAAGAATACATCTCATTGTGATCCTATCAATACGTTACAACGTACCAATATAGACAAGTAGTCAAGACAAACTCCTTTCATCTATACAGCAGCCTAAACCAACGACTCACATTACAACGTACCAGTATAGACAAGTAGTCAAGACAAACTCCTTCTATCTATACTGCAGCCTAAACAGTCATCTCGACTGTGATCAGTTTATATCTCTTATGATTATTCCAATTATATGGTCTTTTGTGATCTACAACACACAATTTAATCTACTTATATAGAGACAAAAGACATACATATGCAATCATGAACGCAATCAGATAGGAGATTAAATAGTGAACTTAGGAAACATTGTATACAAGCATAAAACGTTCTTGCTTTCAGTATACAAATCCAACAGAGTCTGCACCACAAAGAACTCGAACTCAAGACCTTTGGTTTAAACATTAACTCCTTACCTCTTGGCCAAACACACCTAAAACGTGGTAGAATTGAATTAAAATTAATTTTAATTATTAAAATTAAAATAATTGAATTTTTAAAATTAAAACTGTTATGGGCATAAGACAGCACAGTTTAGCTCAAATCCTCACATGGTGATATGCTCACAACCCTATCCATCGTCCTCAACTACATACGGCACAGCAGTTTAGAATTTCCTACTTACACAATCAAAACTCAACAACCATCAAAAGAAAAATGAGGGGGAGGGGGGGAAGTAATATACAATGTAAACTATATGCGAGGATATACAATGTATCATTTCTATTAGAATGATGCGGAAAAAAATAACCGTTAAACTGCTCTTTTATACTCCCTCCGTCCGCCAAGATTATGTAAAAATTACTATATTTGGCGTCCGCCAAGATTATGTCACTTTTCTTTTATGGCAATGGTCCCACCATCCTCTTTAATATTTTATCCTTACTAACACTCTTTATTTACAAAAAATCCACTCAAAATTCAATCTCAACCACACATCTCATAAAGTGGTGGGATCCTTTCTCCACTACATCAAAATCATCACCAATTTTATTAAATCTCGTGCCCAAGCAATTTTACATAATTTTGGCGGACGGAGAGAGTATAATAATACTCCCTCCATCCACGAAATGAGTACCCATTTGTGGACGGCACGGGTTTTAAGAAATGTATGGAGTGTAGTGTGAATAATTTAAGGATCCCACTTTTTTAGTGTATTAATTAAAGAGATGTGTGGGGTACACTTGCCAAAAAGGGAAATGGGTACTCATTTCGTGGACGGACGAAAAAGGAAATATGAGTACTCATTTCGTGGACGGAGGAAGTAATATATAGAAATGATACGGAGGCAGTAACCAAAAGAAACAGGAGGGGGAGGGCGGTAGTACACAACAACACAGTTGAAAATTCTAGAAATATTGTCAGTTTCTCAGTAACAGCAAAGATGATGGATACATGTAGCCCGTTCAAAACTGTATACACCACGGCTACTGTAATATCAAAATTGTACAAAGACAACATCAAAGAGCTTCCTTGAGATTGAAGCTTCTTGACAACGCTCTCGCATGGTCGTACTCGTTCAGCTCCACCAGCATTTTCTTCAATCGTCTCACCAGTTTACCCGTTTCACTCTCCATGCCACCGCTCACGTGTTTTCTCTCCACTGTCTTGCCCAGCAGCAACAAGTAGTCCACCAATGGCTGCAGTTTACTATCAACAAAACGAGGAAGAGTTAATACGAGGTTTTGTTGCTGCTTTCCGCCATAGGTAGGACATCAACACCACTTAGTTCTCTATTGAATGCACAGTCAAAAGCTCGAAACCGCTTTATGTACGAGAATACCAAGCTATTCATATATATTACAGACCAACAAAATCATAAGTTCATCAATTTGGAAAATGTCTTAACATTAGTATACAAGTATTCTATAGATTTGGAAGGGGCATGTTACAAGCCAATCTGCATTAGCAAAGTTGGCGGTCGATACAGTTTCAGTAAAAGCTCAGGAAGAGATACATATTATACTGGTCGTAGTCATAGATTTACCCAGTAAAATCCATTTTTGCGGCATACAGAATGGAAGTGAATCTATTATATACTGTGTAACTTCCAAATATTTGACAGAAAAGAGAACACAAAATCACAATATGCAAGAACCATGAAAACTGACACCAGAATACACAAATACGCATTGCAAAATCGAAACATGGGAAAATTATCGGAAGAAGATTAAGAGCAGGAAGGTAATTAGCACCAAATCTATCATCGAGAATGAGCTCAGAACAAACTGAGTGAGTTTATGAAATGCAAAGAAGCCATACCTCTGGTCCCTTTTGACACTAGGACCTGTCCAGACATCATAAAGTGAAGCAATCACCCTCTCTGTTCGTATAATTGCTTCATGCACGTTTGCCTGTATGCTGTGCAGATGAGGAAGAATCTTGCCACATAACAGTCCATCAAGAGCAATCTTCTCAACGACGGGAAGAGCAAGAACCTTACTCCATAGGCTTATGTTCCTCAACAAGCGAACAGAGGTGCCAAACCTATATGCAGCAACTCGTGCTGCATCAGGTACCGCCTTCACTTCGAGTGGGCTCCATGTGGGGACCTATTTTAAGAATCACGAGACAGAAAACATCACTGAGAAATATTGATATGACACATCAATATAAAGAAAGACCCAGTTATAAAGTTTAGATACATTACCACCAAATCATTCACAGCATTGGTGAGACGGTCAAGAAGAACAGTTAACAATTTCCCAAGAGCTTCACTAGAGGAACCTACACAGTAGGAGGCCAAGAACATAGCAGAAACAGCATACTTCGTTTCACGGGTACTAAGAATGTCGTAACAAAAGGCTAACTGATGGTGCAGAATAGGAAGAAGAAGTTTTTCAACCAGCTGAGGAATAAGATTTGTATCGCCATCAGCTTCCTCTCCATTCTTTCCATTTTCATCTTCCGGATACTTTAAGAGCAACGAATACCTACACAGTACACAGTTGAATTTATAAATACACGATTATGTAGTCCTTAAATTTCTAAATATAGAAGATGAGATAACTCGAGCATATAGTTTACATTGTATATCCTCGCATCATTCCTAATTTTCAAAGTTTCAACATGTTTCCTAGTGCAACATTATATTTTTAACAGAACATCTTCACAAGTAATGCTGTAAAATTTCAAAGAAAAATCCCAGAATGTGTGAACAGAGAAACTGACCAGACTACCATTCAATAAATGGAAAACAATAATGTTTATCAAGAAAATAAAGCCAAGAAACCATACATATGAAGATGTTTCATTCATATTCCTGTTTTGTGCACTTGTCCTCAGTTTCTTCCCAGATAATATTCTACTAAAATTAAAGGGGGATATAAGTAACCAGAATGGGAGTGTTCAATACCCATGGTAAATAAAAAAGTAAACAGCAAATAATGTACGTACCACTCCATATCCCTAAAATCTGCATCTTCATGAAGTGGGTCCCACTTTAGAAGCTCCAATCTCACATAAGGTGAAAAAATAGCAGGTATGCTTTTATACATATATGCGTCGCGGTAGCTTGTTGCATAGCCTGTCTTCCATTTCTCAAATTTTTCCACAACCATTGAAAATTGAGAAAATTTATCCGCTCCATCACTTAAAATTTTGCCAGCTACCTGAAGTAATTGATTATGGGTTGACTCATGAGCACTATTCTCACTATCACTCTCATCAGTGCTGAATTCTCCTTCCATAAGTTGAACAGAACTATCATTTTCCATGGCCAACTTCCTCTTTGAGTCGGCTTTCGCTCGCCTTCGTTTCCGAGCTTCTGATCTTCTAGTAATATCCATTCGTTTCTGCAGATTTACATCTCTACCGAATTCATCTAGCTCCACTGGTGCACCTTTAGCTGCTCTTGCATTAGAAGAGGCAGCCTGGGAAGGAGTGATAGCTGCTGCTACTTTTTCCGCACTGCTTCCTTTACGGAGCTCTGCCCTTGCTGCAGCAATAGCTAGTTCTATCTCAGATATTTCGTCAACATTATCTGCAGCTCTTCTTTCTATAATGGCTCTTGCACGTTCTTCATGAAGCTTCTGCATTTGTTCTTCGAGTTCCTCAATGAAAGGAGCTTTATGCTGTGAATGCAAATTGAGCCAAATTTATAAGGGAAATCTCTTTACCCGCATATTAAAACAAGTTAAGAGGATGATTAAGACACAAACCCAAGTAAAATAGCAAACAATAAGCAATGGATAGTCGAATGTATGTGCCATATACCCAGGTTCGTCAAAGATAGATAATTCAGACTGCTGAAGGAGATCGGGTCGTGAAAATAATCGGATGATAGTTGCAAAGTATATAGAAATTATAGATAGTTACCTTTAATTTTTTTGTGATATTGCTTTCACTAGTTTACATAATTTTAATAATTCCAATATCTAGAATTCTTCATGTTGCCCTTGTCCGTAATATATGTAAACTCAAAAAAGGATGAATAATTGCCCAAACCAATACATGGCTCTACATCCAATCCACTGAGTTCTACATTAGTTTTCATAACACTACAAAGAAAAGTTTTATCAAATTCACAATATTTAATCACAAACTTATAGATGCTATCATCCTTTTCTGCAATGTTCCGCTACACTCTTGGGCCACTTATATTCTGTTTGTTTTGGCAGAAGAGTACTTGCTCGTGGAGGTACAATATGAGTACATGACAACTTAATGGTTTGTTACTAGTCTCTCAACCAACAAAACAGAAATGGTTTTGTATTTCTTATATGGACATGATGAATCAAAAATTACATTTCCATGAAAGTGTAACAAAGAAGCATAGTAGGTTCAGACGTCAATGAATTAACCAACATTACAAGAGACAAAACTCTATATTCATACCTGCAAAAATTCACATATAGCAGAAACATAGTCACGAAGCTTTTGCATAAAGCGGAACTTCTCATCGGCAGCAGACAAGGAATCCTCCAGGCTAGTAACATTCAGCAAAGAAGAAGAGAGATTTTCCTCTGTCTTCGCCAAAGACACTATTGTCCGGGCATGAGATTCCTGAATCCTCTTGAGGTTCTCAGTCATGGCTTTTCTAGCAAGCTCGGCCTGCTGAGATATAGACATATCACCAGAACCAAACATGTCGAAACTAGCCCCTCCAACACTGTTATAGCTACTTCTACCATCCACATTTTGGGCAGGATGATGCATTCCACTAGGAACTGCACCAGGGTACCCAAAACTAGACGGCAACATACCACTCGGACGAATGCTACTTACACCACCAACAGCAGCGCCCGCTCCTTGGCTTCCAAGCCCTTCATCCAGCCTCTTTCCCAACCCTTTCCTCACCTGCTCTTCCTCCCACATCTTATCCTCCTCGTCCTCTTCATCACTAACCACTTCCATTCCCCTCTCCTTCGGCAATGGCCTCTCCTCAAAATCCTCGAAAACACCTTTCTTGTCACGGCCACCAATTTTGTCACCAAAAAATCCAATCCTCCCTTGAAACTCCGGCTCCTCATCACTCAAACCCTCAGCCTCTCCATGATTACTACCTCCATCCAATGCTATGTAATCCGGAGCCGCAGCCCTGGCCTGCCTCAGCCTCTCCCTCTTCGCCCTGATCGCTTCTATCGTGGCCTGGTCCGGTATCCCTTCTTTATCATCCCTAAAACCCGGCCCTATCCGAATATCCATCAATTGAGCTTCAACACCGGAATCTTTGTCCTTCCGATCAAGCACCATATCATCATCACTACTATCCTGACCTTTTCCAGTAGCTCCGGCATCCAATGCACTTGAAACCACGGGTTTGATCAAACCCTTTAACACTACAACAGGCCCAGGGTCGGGCTTTGGCCTATTACGAGCGGGCGCAGCGAGGGTTTTAGTATTCTTCTGAAGCTCTAATAGGGCTTCTTTCGTGTAGACGCCAGCCTGTGGCTGGACATTGGAGGGGAGGGACGAGGATGGAGGGTGAGGGGCAATTCGGTCTTTTGAGGATGTGAGCTTATGGGCCGAAGATGATTTGGGGAATCGCGACGAGGAAGACGGCTTCGGCGGCGGCCGAGAAAACGGAGATTCTTCGTCGTCGTCATCGGCGAAGGAAAGGAGATTTTTGGCGGCGGACTGAGGGGTCGGCTTTTTGGGTTTATTGGTGGTGGAGGGTTTGTTTGTGGTGGCTGGGGTTCCGTTGGTTTTGGTGGCGGATGGGGTGACGAAGTTGCGGGCGTCTTCATCTTCATCGTCGCCAGACCGTCGGCGGAAGTTGCGGGATTTGGCGCTGCTCATGGCGGCGGCCGATGATAGGTTTTTGTTTAGCCGGTTTTCTGCATCCTACAACGCGATTTAAAGCTTTTGGCAATTCCGGTTACGAGGAGGAATCTAATTGGCTTCAAATAATTACATGTCGGTATTTACATTTAAACAGTTTATAGTATGATTAATAGATTATAAGCCCAAAAATATTGAATAAAAAAGTTAAATTTATCGTCTTTACCTTTGAGTTGTCTAATTGGCTTTGGTGGCGGGGAATCTAACTGGCTTCAAATAAATGCATCTCATTGAACTTTTTTTTCGATTGAATTTTTTTCTCCTCTACGCTAGATTTCCTCTAGGGTTTTGAGAGAACAATCCTTCCGTTGCTTTTAATGGCGGTTTTCCCCCTTAATCAGAGGAAGAGTTTTTTTTGTTGTTTTTGAAATATAAATCCTATCCCTCAAAAAAAAAAAAAAAAAATATAAATCCTAGATTCAAAGGTTGGTCAAACAACTAAAGCTTTCGGAAGAGGCTGATGGTTCCACAGTTTATCTCAGCCACTCTGACGGAAACTTTACGTGATAACTCTAAAGTCTTTTTGGCCTAAAAAGTTTTTGTTGGGCAACAAATTAACAAAGATCTTCTTCTCACGCAATTGTAGTACATACTCATGTCACAACAACGCATTGATGTGGAAATAGTGGGTTCCAACATTTTTATGGTGCACGTTACATCGATCATGGACAAAAAAACATGCCTACATGGAGGTCTTTGGCACTTCTTCCAAGACCTTCTATTATTTGAAAAGATCGAAGGATTCCAAAACCCTTCAGACGTGAAATTTAAGGAATTTACGGGCTGGATCCAGTGTCACAATTTGCCGGTTGCCTGCATGCACCTGAAAGTTATTCGATGGATTGGTGAGGAGATCATAGGTAAGGTGGTGAAAATTAATATAGAGGCAGGTGGATTATGTATGGGAAGATTTGCTAGGGTTAGGGTTTGCTGGCCCGTAACCCGCCCTCTACAACGGTGTGTTCAGCTCCTCCCATATGGGGAGATGGATGGAGCTATTATTTTCCTATTATATGAGAAACTTCCAAACTTCTGCTTCCGGTACAGGATAATTGGCCATTTACTTCGATTTTGCAATGAACTGAGTTCTTATCAAGATAATGTGAAGTACGGAACATGACTTAATGCGGCAAGGCCACATGACAAGGTAAAATATGGCTTGAAAGATGCCTAACAGATCAGAAGTCTCGTACACATCAGAAAAAAGGGTTAGTGAATCGTCATCGAAGCCCATTCAGACGGAGAATGATTATATCCGCTCATATCATAAGGCAACATCGAGATAAGTCTGAATAGAAGAGCCATTATTCACAAGTCATCAGATATTTCTACGAACACGGATGCCCTCTATCATAAGGAGATTGAAGGTTGCTAGGAAAGGAGTTCCGAAAAAAGATAATACAAAGGGGAAGAGGGGATCTACTTGGAAGAGAAGGGCGATGGAGCATTAAGGTGAGTTTGGTGGAGTTGTTACCTATGGAGCTTTACATATTCTGAATGAAGGGGATAGTATTAGAGAATGGAACAAAACTCTTAATTGTTTTTATTCCTAAAGTAAAGAATCCCACAAAAGTCAATGAGTTCTGTCATATTAGTCTCTGTAACACTAAATATAAAATTGTGATGAAGATGGTGTCCAATAGACTTTAGAGTGTCATTGGCAAAGTTCTTGACGATTCACAGAGTGCTCTTGTTCCGGGGAGGATAATTTCAGATAATATCCTATTTGGGTACGAGTGCATGCATTGGTTGAGGAATCAAAAGAAAGGGAGAAACAGTTTTGTCACAGCCAAACTCGATATGAGCAAGACCTACGACCGTGTGAAGTGGGGTTTTCTCAATGCTATGATGGTTTCGATGGGGTTTCCACACACCTTGATTAACAATATTATGGATTGCATCTCACCGGTTGAATTCTCGTTTATTGTTAGTAGCAAAGTCTAGAGGGTTGCGTCAAGGCTGCCCTCTATCACCATTCTTATTTGTCTTATGTGTGCAGGGTTTGTCTTCTATGCTACAATGTTATAAACCTTGCAGATTGTTTGAAGGAATTAAGGTGCATGGCACGTTCCTGCCCAACTATCTCCTACCTTTTCTTCGCCGACGACAACCTTTTGTTTTTCAAAGCCAAAGCCGAAGGTGCTCTTGCCATTCGCGAAGCGTTTGATCTATATTCCATGGCATCTGGCCAAGTCGTCAACCTGGAGAAGTCGGCGGTCAATTTTAGTCTGTGCACGGTGAAAGAAGATGTGGAGGAGGTTGTTAATATTTTGGATCTTAGGGAGACTCAAGGTCATTCCATCTACCTTGGGCTGACAAGCCAGTTTCATTGTCAGACAAAAGAAGTTATAATTTGACTTTTTACGAGAACATGTTTGCGAAAGACTTAGCTCGTGGAAGAATAAACACTTCTCTGCAGGCGATAAGGAAGTCCTCATCAAGTCTATTATTCAAGCTATCCCTAGGCACACAATGTGTTGTTTCAAAGTGCCGGATGGAGTGCGAAGGGATATCAAGAAGTTGTGTGCTAATTTTTGGTGGGGAGAGTCAGAGCAAGGAAAACAAATGCACTGGTCCTCTTTGAAAATTCCTTGCAAACAGAATTCCAAATGTGACATGGGTTAAGAAATTTGGAAGTCTTCAATAAAGCGTTATTGGCTAAGCAAGTTTAGCGCATTATTAAGTTTTCGGACTCTCTAATGGCAAGGGGTTCTTAAAGGGCATTGTAAGGACTATAATATAATGAAAACTACCCCTACTTCTAATGTGTCGTACTCAGGGAGGCCCATTTGTTGGGCCAAGGAAATTTTGGCTAAAGGCTAATTTTGGAAGATTGGTTTGGTAATAAAATTCGAGCTTTTGGTAATGCATGGATTCTTGGCCATGGTGATGGAATTACTGTTGATAAACATGCATTTTTGCCTCTTGGTGTGTCATATTTGATGTTTAGTTGTGAGGATTTGTGTGTTTGATGGTTGATTTGAGCATATATTGATTTATTGTCGAGAACTTGTTACTTCCTTATCATTTGAGTGGAATTTTTAGGAATATTTTTTGGTAAAATAATCTAAATGAAAGTTAAAGTTAACCTCGATACGAGTTCGTGAGCTCAAACGGATTGAAAATCGAACCTCGGACGAGTAAGAACGGGCCGAAACAAAATTGTTGTGCAAAAAATAGGTAAACATGGGCCCCGAGGCGCGGGCGCGCGTACTCGCCGCGTACGTTTTCCAATTTTGTGCAGCAATTTTGTTTCGGCCCCTTATTTCTCGTCC
The DNA here is from genome assembly GCF_028751815.1 of Salvia miltiorrhiza. NCBI lineage: Eukaryota > Viridiplantae > Streptophyta > Magnoliopsida > Lamiales > Lamiaceae > Salvia > Salvia miltiorrhiza. The sequence continues at coordinate 42,586,944 of NC_080391.1, forward strand.
GAAGTCCAATTTACGATCCGTTTACGCTCATGAACTCGTATTGAGATGAACTTAAACTTTCATTAAGATTATTTTGCTAAAATAAGCTTCAATATTCCTAAAACTTTGCTTAAACAATAAGGAAGTAACAAGTTCTCGACAATCAACTAATATACCCTCAAATAAACCATCAAACACACAAAATCCTCATAATTAAGCATCAAATATGAAACACCAATAGACAAAAATGCATGTTTATCAACTGTGAACAAGGGGTTGGTAGATATGACAATCCTTGTCTCTGAATTCATATCTCTAACAAAGACATAGAATGTTGAGAAGATTTGAAATTCTTTTATGGGGTTTTTATTCTCCGGATCCTTCTACCACTTTTACTTTTTTTTAAAAAAATTGTGGAGCTCTATCTGGTGCTGTAACTTGCCGCCAAAAATTAAGATCTTTACGTAGAAGGTGGTGAATAATTGGATTGCGGTGGATGTAAACCTTCGTAGACACCATGTCTAGCAAGTCTCGCTATTTCATCTGATAAATGTAATGATAAATGTAATGATCTGGAAGTCGAACTTTTCGAGCTGGCTTTTGGATATGGTTCATCGAGATTTAATATAATTTTCCTTTTTGCCTAAAAAAAAAAACCTTGAGTTGTCATTTTGTTGGGTTAGTCCATCTCCAACAATTCATACAAAACTCAAATATATTTTGCAGTATATGTCATTCGAACATTAATTCTACTCTAACCATTTATATCAAACTCAAATCTAAAAGAATAATCTTTAAATATTTCTACCTACTTTTTATACTTCTTTAATTATACATATAAATTTCTTGTAAATTATACATTCACCCCAAAACTTTTTAATTACTAATTTCATATAAAAATAAATATTATATCAAAATTAAATTATTATTATTATTATTTAAAATATATTAATTTTATTATATACACATAAGAAAAAAATATAAAATTTTAAAATAAAATTCATTAAAAATTGCATAACTTGAGAATTAAAATACAACAAACAAACCAACGTCCATTTTTTTTTTATTACAAAGCCCAAATTGACAAAAAAAAATTAAATTAAAGAGTAAAAGAAAAAAATACAACTATATAGGGAAACTATTCATCATACGGATATTTTTCATCTCTTCGCCGCTACACTTCATTTTTTTCACATTGATTCTGTTGCACTCCTTTATTGTCCTAAATTTTTTTCTGCTGCACTTTTTCTTCTTGTTTTCTCTCATCAATCTAAATTTTCCTCACCCTGAATATTCTTCTCCCTTTCATTATCCCACATCTTCTTAACTCTTACAAACAAGAGACCTAAAATGCAATTTTCAGAAAACAATAAAGGTGTTTGTGTTTGTGAACAGTAGAAACCTATATATGAATTTGTACTGTTCAGAAGGTGGCATTTTAGGTTATGTTTTGGTGTACCATTGGAGCTCATATTTTACTGCAAAACTCATTTTAGTGTACCGTTGGAGATGGTCTTTGAGACAATATAAATTAGGAAAAATGATGGTAAAATAGACCATGTTTGGACATATTTTGATTTTGTACATAATATTTGAAATTTAAAATAAAATATATTATTATTTTTTCTCAATTTAAAATTGTCCCAAAATTGAAAACACACAAAATAAATAAATATATAGAAGATATTATAAAATTAATATAGTAGAAAAAAAAAGTAAACATGTCATTAAAGAGATCGAAAGGATATTTTGAAAAAAAAATTAGATAGAATAGAGAATAAGGATAAAACAAATTGTTTTAAAACATTAAATTACCACAAGTTATTCATTCTAAATTTATTTTCTATGATTTTCAAAATTAAAATTCTCAAATGAATCAGTATAGATTATTTCTCCTTAATTGCATTAAAAACTATTATAATTAAAACAATATATATATATATATATATATATATATATATATATATATATATATATATGAATGTTGTGAATGAATATAGATATACTCACCTCGTCAGTTTCTCCAATTAAACTAATATACAAAATTGTGAATGTATTATTTGTTGAAACCAGATTTGAATCTGATGACAAACCTTTAGGAGATCATGCTGATATGGAACATTATTCGAGCTGATAGTTGAAAATGGATTCAAGAGTGCCATTCTTGATGGTGGATTCGAGGAATCATGCTTGCCTGCATTTATATGTATCTTTAAAAATCTTATCTTTTTTTTAGACAAACACCCAAGGAGTGAGGGGTTAGGAAGACCCTCAACCTGTAAATAAATCATCAACCAGTATCACATACACGATGCTGCCCAAAAGTGACAACGCAATCGAAATCAACCAGGAAAAACAAAAATGAAATGGACAAAAGACATACCTAGGTATAGTCCAAAAGTGACTACAACCAGAGGACAAAGAAAAACCATCATCAGAAAGGACATAAACCAAAACTAACTAACTATCATCATGAAATCTGAATCTCAAGTTAGGATAACCAAGTTGGTCCATCCTAACTATGGGCAAGGAAATAACATGGAGCAGAAAAACAATCGAAAATAGTCAATGTTTGGGCCTGATACCCCCTCCTCGCCATAAAGTCTGCAGGCCAGTTGTTGGATACAGGCAACAGCATGCCGGATACTAGCATGACTGTGAAACCCAGCATACCTGAGCAAAACGATCGCATCAGCATCTAGCTCAACCCAAATATGAGTAGAGAAAATAATAGCCAGCCTAAAACCCTCGAGCAGTGCAAATAACTCAGCCTCAAAATTGGAAGTGGCGGCATAGGGAGAACAAAACACTGTGAGAAGAGCTTCAATGTGATCACGAACCAGCCATCTACCAGCACTACGCTACATCAGTGAGTTGTAAGATCTATCAGTGTTCAGCTTCACTCATGGGGACTCCGGTGGGAGCCACCACACCATAGTGTAACGAAGAGTCTTCCTCACGGGTGGAGCTGGTGGCATAAAGTCGATCGCGGGAGCACATCCATACTAATGAGTATCAGTGAGTTTCCCTGCCGCAACAAGTAGACGGAGATGATGAGTAACCTGCCAAATCACATGAGAAGCACGAAAATGAATAGCTCTATGCTTACGGCTATTCCGCTCTATCCTAAGAAACCACATAATCAAGCAAGGAATCAGAAAAGAAATATGCCTCTTGGCCTCCCTAGGGAAGGTGCGCCGCCAGTGACCTAGTCTACGTACAATATCAGTGCTCATGTGAAAAGGTGTGTGCACAGAGAGAAACCAAAAGTCAAAATGAGTCCAAATAATCAAACCAGCCTCACTCCACAAGAAAACATGAAGACACGACTCGGACTAGGGAGAAATACAACATAGACACATGGAGGCAAGGGAAATACCCCGAGGCAGGAGACAAGAATCAACAGAAAGACGACCAAGTAACAGACGCCACAGGAAAACAGAAATAGTAGGAGTACGACAGTCACTCCAGATATCAGCAAACAAAGTCTGCTTGGGCAGCCGTCGCCAAACAAGATCCCAAGCAGAGGAAGTCGAGAACTCACCGTGGCTGGTCAGATCCCAATGCATCACATTTTCCGTCCCCATTACAATCGGTGTCCGACTCAGTGCATCAATCAAATAAGCAGAAAGATCATGCAAGTCACATAAATCATGCAAGCGAGTCTCATCCCATGCAAAGTCATGTCGAAAATCACAAACTCGAGGGAAAGTGTCACCATTTTTGGGATGACCATAAGAGCTCAAGGTCCGATCTCCAAACCATATGTCATCCCAGACACTGATCCTACCATTCCCAAGTGCCCACATAATATGACAATGAGAAAAATCAGAATTACGCATCATACGACGCTAAGTATGACTCACATGAATGGTGTAATGCAAGCGCTAAGAAAATTGGTTGTTACAATACTTGGCCCACATATATCTAGCCCAAAGCGACCCTCTAGCCTGAAAGCGCCACTGATTTATGCTTAATTGTTATTATTTGAGTGATTGATTATTATGTTGTTGAGTTATATTTGCTAGCATTTGGAGTATTGGTTGATGTAGGAGTTACTTTTTGTAGGAGATGGAGCAATGTTTGGGAAAGTGGAAGAAATTTGATTATTGGCGGAAATAAGGTCCCAGCAGCATCCAGCGGCCGCTGGGTGTGCCTACTCCAACCCAACGGCCGCGTAACAGCCCCACTCGCCAAGTCGCTCAAATTCCAGCGCTTTACCTAGCGCTCTCACCAGCCATCTCACCCAGCCCACTCGCCAAGTCGCTGGATTTTCAGCTGTTTCTCTCGCGCCCCTTTCAGCGCTCGCTGGGCGATCGCTCTTTTTCAAGCAACCTCACAAGCCGGCTCAACACATTGCTGGAATTTCAGCACTTTCGGTCATCGCTCACTCGCCCTCACGCTGCCCTACGTCGTTGGATTTCCATCCGTTTTGCCCAGCCGGCTGCCCTTGCTCGCTAGCCAGTCGCTCGCCTCCGCCCGCTCACATTCCCAAGCGGCTGCCCTAAGTCGCTGGAACTTCAGCGACCTCGCTAGCCCTCGCTCAACTCGTTCAAACACGAGCGACATTCCCAGCCGGCTGCCTAAGTCGCTGGAACCCCCGCGACCTCGCCAACCCGCTCACCTAGCTCGTTCTATTTCCAGCGCCCGCTGGGTGCCCTCTTTTACCCGGCGTATGTTTTTCGGGAGGATATAAATCGTTATTTCTCATTTCTCTAGGGCACACTATCTCCGCCACATTCTGGCACCACAAACACTTAGCAGTTTTATTTTCATTTTCATTCAGTCTTCGTTCTAGCTGAAATAGAAATTTTATTGAAAAAATAAAAAAATCAAATCCCTTGAAAGCACAGGCGCAGACTAAGGGTCGAGCCTCCAAAAGGAGCAGTCTTCGTTCTAGAGTTATTTCCTTGAGTATTGTTGCTTTCGATTCCAAACTTGAAAGGATTGATGATAGGTTCTTTTCCATTGACGTTATTCTGGTATTTTATTTATGTTCTTAATGAATGCTTTCATTTCTATGATTATGAGTGAGATGCATTATGCTTTTCATTATGCTTTCAATTTATTATCGTTTTAGGGTTAGTAGTTATTTGCAGTAAGTGATTTAACTTCTTCCACTTTAGTATTGTTTATTGCTTAGTAATTGCCTAGGTTAAATAATTATTTTACAGTATCGGTACTTATGTCTTGTTTGATTATGCATTGTCATTTCTTAGAATTAGATTGATATATATTCAGTTTATTTAACTATGCACATTAGGAGATTAGAACAAACAACCAATAATTGATTAAAGTGTTTATGTTTTATTACTTTCTGTGTGTGACGTGATTGAATTCCCTGCTGAATCTTCCTTGAGAGATGACTTGGGTTAGCTTATTCCACTACAATTAACCTCGTACGATTGTAAGTCAATTCCGTAGGCGTTTTGGGTTGAGTCAGCCACCACAGCTTAAAGTTGAAGGTGCGAACTAACTTAGAGAAGCGGCGAACCCCCCTCCACTAAAGGCATGCAAATCTGCTCCCAATTCACCCAGTGAATCTTTCCACTGTTCATCCACAGTACCCCAAAAGAAACAAACAATCAACTCCCAATCTTGGAATACTCTACAAAGGTTCCATCACCTCAAGGATGTGAATGGGAATAACAACAAGAGTACCCCGAATTAGGGCCAGACGTTCGCAGAAAGAGAGATGACGATGAGACCAGCTGTTAATCTTATCCGTTAACTTCTTTCGAACACCAATGTAGTAAGAAGAACAGAGGTAACCATGAAAAATTGGAACACCAAGATAAGTGAAAGGTAAGGTACCATGCTAAAAGCCCTCAATCTCATTGATGCTCTGCTCCCACTACCCATGACGATCACCAATGTAGAAACAGCTCTTGCCATTGTTCACCTTCTGCCTAGAGACAGCAAAGTAGTGATCAAGGCACTCAACCAAGCACTGCATGGACTTAGTCTTCATCTGCGTGAAGATGATAATGTCATCAGCATAGGAAATGTGGGAGATGGGAAATCCCCTGTAAGCCGTCCTATACATCATGTGCCTCTGCCCAATAATCAGCCGATCTAAAGTCCTGGATAAGTAGTTCGCAGCTAGAAAAATAAAGAAAGAGACAGCGGATCACCCTGTCTGAGCCCACGAGTCGACTGAAAAAAATTGGTTGGGGCTCCATTCATAAGAATAGAAAACCAACAATGATTGATACAACGCTCGATAAGACTCAAGAAATCCGGAGGAAACCCCATCCTCTGAAGGACCTGAAGCAGAAACAACCACTGATCCTGATCATACGCCTTAGCTATGTCAAGCTTAAGCACAACATTCGGGGTGGGAACACTCTTATCCAAATCCTGAATCATCTCTTGCGCTAGCAAAATATTATCACTCAACAATCTGCCCTTCACGAAACCACTCCGATTCGGGGCTAACACCAAGGGAATGAGAGGCGCCAAACGTGAAGTCAAGATCTTATTGGTAACGTTGCAAAGGCAAATAGGACGATAATCACCCCAAGTCTCCGAATTCGTCTTCTTTGGAAGCAAGACAATAGTAGTGGAGGTAAAACTACGGGGCATAAAACCCCCAATGAAGAAATCCTGTATGCAGCAATCACATCAATCCCTACAAAGTCCCAAAGTGCTATCACCACTAATCCTAAAAATAGTCACATGGATCTCAGTCGCATCAAGAGTAGCACCTAGACCATCTCTATCCACATTCTCAGGAAGAACATGAATCACATCAAGATTTAGTGGAAAAGACTTATCAATAGCAAAGGATGAGAGAAAACTCTGGAAGAAAGACACAGGAAAGGTGCAGATATTTGTCTCATCAGTCAAACTTTGGCCTCCGTCAGAGATAGCATGAATATGGGTCTTTATTCGCTTATGTTTCATCCAACCCTGAAAGAATTTGGTGTTTATCTCACCCTCAGTAGTCCATCTGATAGCTGCCTTCTGTTTCCAAAAATCCCCCTCCATGCAAGAACGGAGCACGTACTCAGCAATAGACTTCCTCATATTAGTCCTATAGGCAGGAAACAGATTTGAGTCATAAGTCAATTGCTCTGTGTCAACTGCTTCATCAGCCTGTCTCAATCTGTACATTGTCAAACACTTGACAGTTCCAGCCTTTGAGGAAGTGCTTAACCCGAGTAAGTTTTAGTTGAAGGTTCAACATTTCGTTGAAACAGTTTTCTCAGCCCAAATACGAGCAACCTCATGCGAGAAAGTGATGCCTGATCCACATATTCTGAAAAAGAAAAGAAGAACAGACTGTACTAGCAGAAAAGCGGCAGCTTACCAACAGAGGGCTATGATCAGAAGAAATTCAAGGCACGTGGGAGACCCGAGTCACAGCAAACACGGAAGTCCAAAACTTACCCAAGAGAATTCGGTCCAATCTTTCCTGAAGATCACTGCGCTCCCAAGTGAAAATCGAGCCGTCAAACCCAGGGGTCAAACAACTAACAGTCAGTAATAGCATCGACAAAGTCAATCATCTCACGGTGTCAGCTGGTCGTACTCTGTGAGGAAAATGTTGAAGTCGCCTCCAACAAGCCACGATTGTCAATCCATAAGCATGGACAACTCATGTAACTTTTTCCATAAAGGATAACGCTCATCTCTGCGACACTTGGCATAACCAGAGTGGCAAAGACCAGAGTGGAGAAAGTGGCTGCAGACACTCAGACATTGAGAACCTGCTCTAAATCATCCATCACATGCACCTAATAATCCCTATGAGAAAAAAACCATATTTTACCGTTGACGTTGTTTAGCCCTATTTTGTGATGTTTTTATGGGCCTTTTTGTTGCGCATTCGAGCATGCTTCGTGTCTTTTTGCTTTATCCTTCACTTGCTCGATGTTATTTGGGTGTGCTACTGTCGTGTGCAGGAATCGGGAGTTACCGAGCATTTTGGCATCGTTGGGAGCAATTTCTGGTGAAATCAGCGAAGACCTCCTACGGCGTCACCGTGTCACGGCGGCCGCCGTCGAGACGCCGTCCGCAGCCCCCACGGCGCACACCGTGCAATTTCTTGGAGGATTCCGCGAAGGCCACCCACGGCGGCGCCATCCCACGGCGGCCGCCGTCTCACGGCGGTCGCCATCCCTGGCAAAACTCGGCAGTTACGTTTTCACTATTTAAAAGCCAAATTTTAGGGTTTTATTTCGCACTTCCGACCACAGCAGCCTCTAGGGCGATTTTCCACATTTTTCCTAAGGTTTTTAGAGTTTCAAACATCAATATTCGTTCTCGGATTCATTGGATCGCTTTGGATGTCAATTAACATTTCATCGGATTGGTTTTCCGTGGATTGCTACGTTTTGTAAGAACTCATTTCGATTCTCTTAGTTTATTTGCATCATTGGTTATTTGAATTCCTTCGTTTATGCTTTGATGAATGTGATGATGATGAATGTGATGATTTGAGAATGTCGACGTTGGATCTTGATGATTTACGTGAATCGTTGGATTGCTATTGTTGCTTTCGAATTTATCTTATTGGTGAATGTTTAATAATCTCTTTTATGGTGATTGAAGTTTTCTTGAATTTGAACTTGATGCTTGATTTAGTTTCTTGCCTAGATAATAATTAATTATTGTTGATCAGGAGTTTAAGTTCGTTTGGTTTAGAGTTCTAGATTGAAACCCTAGTTGATAGTTTTCTTGTTTAATCCTTGTGTTCTTAAGTTGTTCTTTTCTACTGCATTAGTTAATGTTTATTGCTCATTCTGTTTATGCTTTGGTGATTAGAGAGCGAGATAGTGACAGACCCAATTACCCGATTAGAGCGTTTAGGTTTCCTTTCAGTTTCTTGTGAGCAACACGATTAGAGCCCTGCTAAGTCTTCCTTGTGAGACGACTTGAGTCACCTTACCACCCTAGGACGACCTCGTATAAATTCGAGTCCATCCACTAGGTGTTTTAGGATGAGTCAGACGTTTCGAAAGCGAAACAGCAGACCAAATCTCCGACTCAGAAACTCAGTATCAGGCTCAGTCTGGAATTCGATCACATCAACTATGCTCAAATGATGTAGACCAATCAGATAATGAAGATGTCTCTAGGTACCAGGGTTGGCAATGCCCTGAGCATTCCATATCAGAATTTGGACAGACATGGAAAAAATGGTTAGGTAGGCGGAGGTAGAAAGCCCCTTACCAATACATCCACTATCCAAAGTCGGGGAACCCGAACTACGAACAGGAGCTCCTGAATCATGTGTAGGGGTCGCACCCTCAACCATAACCATATCTCTAGCAGTATGCACTGCTCCCTCCTTAGTAATCTCAATATCAGTGCCATCAGAATGATCTCCATCCTCTCCCTCCTCATCACTCAACATGGAAAAGGTGTTCGCATGAACAACCATAGCAGTGGTAGCAACGTCAGCATATTTTTGTCGAAACTCCTCAATCGAAAGCCATGGGTGAGTCACCTGAAGAAGATGGTGATCTGTACCGGGCCTAGACTCATGAGCATGAGTAGCACCTACAGCACTATCTCTGATCTGATCTTGTCTCCGCCTCTGCTAACGCCTCGATGAGGCTTTACGGTCTCTACGTTGTCGACGAGAGCGACTCTATCTCTGAAAACCATCACTGTCAGGCTGATCATCTTGGGCACCAAGAAATGTCTTAGGTAGAGTAACCTAGGTAGGCTGTGGTGTAGAAGAAGCCTCTGGTGCAACTGACGAGCCCGTTCAGAGCCAACAGCAAGTACTTCATATGGGATGATCCTTACCTTTGGAAGATGTGCTCGGATAAAGTCATCAGGAGGTGTGTGGGCGAGTTTGAGCAAGAGAGTATTATGCAACATTGCCATGCCAAGGAGTGTGGTGGCCACTTTGGGCACAAACGGACAGCAAGGAAAATACTGGACTGTGGGTTCTATTGGCCCACAATCTTCAAGGATTCTTTTGAGATGTGCCAAAGGTGTGAGGAATGTCAAAGAGAGGGTAATATTACCCGAAGGAACGAGATGCCTATGGTCCCTATCCTTTCAGTGGAGGTGTTAGACATATGGGACATGGACTTCATGGGTCCTTTGCCCAATTCGGAAGGAAATCAATACATACTTCTGGCGGTGGACTATGTGTCCAAATGGGTAGAGGCAAAGGCAACCAAAACCAATGATTCCAGGGTAGTGTCCAATTTCTTGAGATCCCACATATTCAGCTGCTACGGTGTGCCCAGAGCAATCATCAGTGACCAGGGCACACACTTCTGCAATGCCACAGTGCGGAGCCTACTCAAGAAATATGGAGTTCAACACAAGGTGTCCACAACTTACCACCCACAGGCCAATGGTTTGGTCGAATTGTCCAATGACTCAACCTAAACACTATACTAGATTGACTCGCAATCGAACGAGATTTATTGTAGTGTGTAAGCTAACCCAAGTCGTCTCTCAAGGAAGATTCAACAGGGCTCCTAATTGTATCACAACGAAAGTAGTAAATTTTAAGGTTTGATTATTAAATTAAACTAAAGCTTGGGATTGAAAACTCAACTTAAAACTAAACTTACAAAATAAACTATTAAACCCTAGGCAGAATTAAAAGAAATAAATTGAAGGCTACTAAGAATTAAAAGCTACTATGCTAAGAATTTAAATAACTGTAAATAAAAACTTCTAATCTAACTTGGCATAAATGAAATTGCAAATTGAAAGCGAAACATAGTGCATGTAGATTCAAAGAGATTAACGTAAATAAGAAATACCAACAACATCGCGAGAATCAAATCACTGTCACTGATCACAACTTCTAAACAGAAAATTAAATCAAAACAAAAACGGGAAGCTAACTAGAAGAAAATCGCGGAAAACTTAAATAACTTTGAAAACTAGAAAAACCCTAAATTGTTTTGGTGCCGGAGGCTGAGATTATCATGAATAGGCGTAGTTAAGCCCTTTTTATAGACTGCCTTTCATCAACCCTAAAGTCAATCAAGAGGGCCCATCAAATCTGGGCTTAAAAGATAGAGTCGTGCGCGCACATGAGAGTGCAGGTTTGGAAAAAGTGCTCGGCAAGTCACGGCAGCGCTGGCGAGTGATTGCCAGCTCTGGATGTGGTCAGCTCTGGCTAGGGATTGTCAGCTCTGGATGCGGTGAGCTCTGGAGACGTAGTCAGCTCTGGAGACATAGGCAGCTCTGGCGAGTTTTGGTCAGCTCTGGAATTCAGCTCTGTCAGCTCTGAAAATCTACTCTGGTGAATGAATTCAGCTCTGTCGAATTTGTTCAGCTCTGGCTTCCTCGACCGCTCTGGGGAGTGTTGTCAGCGCTGGCGAGCGATTGTCAGCGCTGGGCACCACTTTGAGTCCAAATAAGCAATTTTTTATCCAAAATCTCCAACATAGCATTCTTCCTCCTATTTTATCAAAAGCTCCTACAAAGCATCAAACAGACTCATAAACGCACCAAATTTCATAACAATAAACTCAGACTTAGCACAATCAAACCCCCAAAATAAGAACAATTAGGTATAAATCATCCAACAAAATCATCAAGACCATTCTGAGGAAAGCTGTGGGACCAAACGGAAAAAAATGGTGTACTAGGTTGGAAGATGCCATGTGGGCATATCGAACAGCATTCAAGACCCCATTTGGAATGTCCCCATACCGGATGGTATTTGGCAAAATGTGCCATCTACCCGTTGAATTGGAACACAAAGCCTTCTGGGCTGTGAGCAAATTAAATTTGGATTGGGACGAGGCCGGAAGGAACATGAAGCTCAGCATTCAAGAGCTTGAGGAGATTCGACTTGAAGCATATGAGAGTGCCTCATTCTACAAAGAAAAATTGAAGCTTGCCCATGACAAACTCATCAAGGCAAAGAGCTTTGATACAGGGCAAATGGTACTCTTGTACCAAACTCGATTCAAGATGGCCGCAGGAAAACTCAAAACCAAGTGGGCTGGGCCATATAGTCTGTGCCCAATACCCTAGTGGAGTTGTGGAGGTAAAGGACCCGAAGCACTTTCAAGGTCAATGACCAATGACCACATACTCAAGGCGTACTATGGACAGAGCTTGAAGATCTCAGGTCCTAGCCTAAGGGACCTTGATGATGACTCAAACTGAGAAAGGACTATGTCGTGCCCACGACGTTAATCAAGGCGCTAATCGGGAGGCAACTCGGTGTCTGGTTCGTTTTTAGTTTTTATCTTCGTTTCATTTTCTTTTATTTTTATTTTCTTCTCTTTTGTTCGGTTTGACCGCCCTTCCATGGCTTGTGGAAGGGCGTGTTTTTCTTGGTTTGGTTGTGTGCAGGTTGTGAGATGCCTCTACAAGCACTGGAGGTGGAAGGCCTCAGGAGATGCAGAAAAGCACAAGTAACGGCCGGGGGAGGGAAAGGTCTAGAATTCAAGCCCCTGACACCTTTTTCGCCCCACGTCTGCCTAACCCTACCCTACTTACACCTTTCCCTCTATTCCTCCCTCATAAACGAAATAACCTTCGCTTCTCACTTCCCCACCATCACATCATCCCGAAATTCCAACCGTCGGCCACAATCATTACAACCTCCTTACCTCCGAACAAAACCCTCATTCCCCTCGAAAAGATGGCCAAAACTAGAAAAGCCTCAGCCTCAAACACTCAAGCAGCCACCACCACCAAACCCAAACCTATGAAAACTAAGAAGACAAAAACCTCTAAAACCAAAACCATGTATGCTTCCGACCGGAGCCCTTCTTCGGTAGATACCGGCCCCTTCGAGCAATTGGAGTTAGATGTCGAAGCCCCCAACCTTTTAGGGGAGACCATGAACCCTCTGTCGGCTGCCCAAGCAGCAAATACGGAGGAGCAAGTAGAGATGGTGGATGTGACAGCCGAGGCCCTGACAGAACTGGCGAGGCAAAAGAGGGTCACCACCTCTGTGGAGCCCTCTCCTTTGAAGAAGAGCAAGCGCGAGCCATCTGACGCGGGGTCTTTACCCTCGTCAGAGAGAGAGAAGGCGGCGGTGATCGTTTCCACCGCCCAATCATAGGAGGACCCGCAGGATTCCGGCAATGGGGAGGAGGATGAAGAAGTGACGATAATTAGGAGCACTTCAGGCTCCATACGCCCCCTTACGCGAAATCAAAAAGGGGAGTCTCCCATGGTGCATACGTTCAAGCATGCGAAGGATGAGATTCGGGGGAGAGTCGTGGTCATTCCCAAGACGGTGGACATGGGAGCGTTGGAGGCGTTCGGGCTTAAGGAGGAGGTGGTAGCAAAGTTTGAAGCAATCAGATGGGGGCCCTTCCTGAAGTGGAAGGGCGTTGTGTACGAGGATTTGGTGAAGGAGTTTTACTCCACCTGGAAGATAGAGGTGAGCAACCATGAAGGGCCGGTGAACGTAGCGTTCACCATTTTGAAGGAGAGTTTCACAGCAACGATGGGTGATATCAACCTCATCATAGGAATGGTGGATGAGAGGATGTTGATGTCCTCTGAGTACATGTCAGCGCTGAAAACTGTGCCCACGGAGTGTACTGATCAAGTGGCATGGGCACAACTGGGCACATGAGGGAGGTTTGTGGCCCAGAACTGCAAAGGAACACAACTCAGGTCACATGCCCTCCGCATATACCATAGGATTCTGGCCTTTAACATCTTTGGGAAGAAGGACAGCAGCAACGCCCTAGGACAACTTGAACTCTTCATCCTATGGGCAATGGAGAATAGGAGGCGTCTCAACTTCGCCTCCATTGTGTTCGCCCACATGCCGAATGTCATAGGGAAGAAGGGGCAGCGCCTGTCTATGGGGCACTTTCCCACAAAGTTTGTGGACATGATGAAGATGGCTGAGGGTGGGCTTACCATACCCAAGAGTGATGAGCGCCTGTCTATGGGGCACTTCGCCTCCATTTTGTTTTTATGTTTTTGTTTTGTTTTTCTTTTTGTGTGTTTGCATGTGTGTCGGTTGTTCCCCTTCTCTTCTTTGGCTCGCCATTTGCCTAAGGCAAAGTATGTGAGTGTGAAGGGGGATTGTCCTTTGTTCTTTTTCTGTTTTTTTATTTCTTTTCTGTTGTGTCTGTGCCTTCCTTTTCACACCCTTCGCCCAAAGCAAAGTGTGTGAGTGAGAAGACACCCTTTTGTAAAATGGGATGTCCACGGTTTGGGACCCCCATACTCATGCACTTGGCTTTGCCCAAAGTGTGTGAGTGTGGGGGCCTCTACGCTATCCTATTTTTAGTTCGTTTGTTTATTTTTCAAGTCGGACTAAGCATGATTTGTACTTGTGATTTGGGCATGATGATGATGTGCTGTATATGTGAGAGTTGACATGCATATGCCTAGTGATAGTAAGTGTGACAGATTAATTATGTTGGGCACATACCCTGTGAGGATTTGAGCTTTCATGTTATATGTGTTCATCTAAGCATGCTTTTCCTTTCTGTGTGAATTTTAGTTCTCTGTACTTGAGTGAAACTAGAACTTGCTTGTCTTCTCGCTAAGGCCTCATTGAGTCGATTTTAGAGTCTTAGATGACTTAGGCATTTCTTTCACTTATCCCTTTACCCAAAATGTAAAATCTACAAACTATCCCTAGTCAGCCCCTTTGAGCCTGATCGTTTCTTTGAAATATCACTTTAAATTTGCCCATATGAATTGTCAAATGAATTAAGGCAGGTAAGAAGTCAAAGGAAGGGAAAGTAGTAGAAATATGATGTGGGAGGGGCTGTGCCTATGGTCACAGATTTCATGTGCCCCTATAAGTGAAAAGAAAAGAAAAATAATGGACTGAAAAATGAAAAGAAAAATAAAAAATATATATATAAAGTCCAAAAGTGGTATGTGCTTAGGCCCGTGAGAGGTGGACATAGTTGGATGCAAAAAGAGAAGGGTAGACTTCATACCGTGCCCAAAACTAAATTCATTTGACTGAGCCCAGAGCCAAATACTTCATACCTATGCCTAAAAGCCACATTACAGCCTAATAAAGACCTAAGGATGAGAACATATTGCCGATATTTTTGAGAGGTGGAGGTTTGAGAAGACAAGCAAGTCTATGGTGAACGCTTAGGGCAGAGAACATGAGCGATACACTGAGCCATATACACAGAGTGATGAGCGGATTGGTGAGGAACCCCTCTGTGCCCAAACATGTTTCCTGACTTGCTTGAGGGCAGAATCTGTCTTTATCTCACAATGCATGCATGTTTAATTCTTTACCTAGTTTGCTTGTGCTTTGATTGCTTTTGTCTCTTCGGTGTCTTTCTTTCTCTTGTTTTTGGGTAAGTAACATTTACACGCTTGAGGACAATGCGTGCTTAAAGTGTGTGAGTGTGACGAGCCCATTTTTTGTGCTATTTTTGCATCTGTTTTTAGGATAGATCGAGTCTTTTTGCATGTTTGTGTGTGTGTTTGTGCCTAGGAGGACATGTTTTGGGCACAAGAAGTGTGCAGGGGGCACAAGGAGGAAACCGGCTCCATTCCGAGAAAGAGGTAAATACCTGACTTCAAACAAGGGCACAACCCAAGCTGTGCCCACATCGAGTACCGCGCGGGATCGGGCAGGAGGCCCAGATGAAAGCCACATGAGCAGAAGACAATGGATTGAAGGCAAAGGAAAGGGGGCCAAGAGAGAAGTTGAAGTTGGACACAGTTGGAGTGAATAGGCACAGGCGGGAGAATCTACCCCTCGGGTCCAGAAAGGGAAGGAAATCCACTTACCATCCACAGCCGAGATTTGTTGCCCTACCGGAGGCTCTACAGATCCTAAGGCACACCATGGAAGGAAAAAACCAACCATGAAGCCCTAGCCCAGCTGCCGCCTATTCTGGGCCAAGCCCTAGCCCATGCCTTCTCTAAAAATATGAATGCACTACACGCCCAGAGGATTTTTTTTCAACAGTCCTGAGAGTTGAAGTCCGGCGAGTGCACTGATCCAGTTCCACCCCCTACGCGGCCACTTTCTTTTAATAGCTTTTTTTAGTTTATGTTCATGTGTTGAGTGATTGTGAGGCAGATACACGGCCACATGCCACTTTACTTTTCTGTTCTATATTTTGTTTGTCTATGCCCGGAGTTGGTGCCGGCAAGTACTTTGTATGAATTTTGCCTAGACAATGTTCAATTCAAGTATGTTTTCTTTTACCTTCTTTGCCTTTATTTGTATGTTTATGAGTAGCTAAGTTCCTTTGCCCGGTATGAGATAGTTAATGTTGATATGGGATAATAATAATTCGTGAGGTCAAAATGGGCACAAGATTTGTGTAGTCACATTCTCGAAGCATTTGGCCTGATACCAACACAACTTGGGCAAACCCAGCGCTTTATTCCGGCCGATACTGTTCTAGGCACGATCAAGTTACAAGCAACAAGTGGATCAAAGTTAGGAGAAATCTGGCTCCATATAGTGCAGCAAATGTGGGTGAGTGGTAGTATGTCTTCGGACATGCCTGTTGACCATTTGGGTCCGGCAAACTTCCTGTGGGCGACCATTGCACACGTGACACCTGAAAGGGGTCCCTTCCTATTGACGACTGTCCATAACCAAAGATGTGACCACATAATGAAAATCCTTGAACTTGTGATCGAAAGAATTATCCCATATCACACCAAGACTATGCCTAGACTGGGTTCTTTTTATTACTGATTATTTTCTTGTGTCTTATTTTTCAGCATTTACATATTTCCCATAGAGATATTTCAATTCTGTTTTGGCCACAGACTGGCGAGTGACACCTTTGCCCAGAGACGGGCAACCATTATAAAGCTTGTGACACGAGTACTGTGATGCACCGATTCCTTGTGGGTTCAACCCTATTACTTGACATTAAACTAACCTTAATTGCAGGGCATAGGAAAATATAAATATCATTTGCCTGGAGTCTCAACGACGGGCTCCGGCAGCAACATTAATCTCTGGTGGGACCTGAAACTGTAGGGTTGGTGCTCTCACCAAGCGTGAGTAATCCCGTTTGAACGGGGAGGGGTCTCTTGCCAAAAGCATAACATGACACTGCTAAGTGTCCAACATGCCTACATTCAGAATAATAGGAAGGGATTTTGTAACATGCACATAAGGCATTAACATCATATAAATGCAGAGGTAATCCAGACAAGTTACAGAAAATAGCAACAATAGGCGTCTCAAAATAAGGATCAAAATCAGGAGTCCACTTAAAGATACACATAGGATGATGCTCAACAAACCACACAGGTAAACCATTAGGACCACTCAGAAGCTTAGCATAGTCAGCAGAATCAGACAATTCAATCAAAATATGCTTCACATTTAAAAATTTCCAAGTTTAGTTACCTGTTAATTTGATGTTGCCCAGTGCCTTGGCGATTTGATGGGAGGTGGGAATCGAGTGAGAGAACTTGCCAACTAAAGTGAGACCCTTTTCCCTGTCAAAAAATTATTATCCAAGTTAGAAATTAATAAGGTTGGTTTTCCCTCATGCAAACCTTGAATACCAATAAAGCGGATATAATCGGGCCGAAATGCCATAGGTATATTAGAACCACTGGCCTTGCTGCCCTGAACCACCTCGCCAGCTGATCTACCACCTTAAACGCCAGGAACAACCATGGCTTCAATTCCACTCGACTCCAAATTGGCATGGTTCTTCTGTACTTCCTTAACTTGGGGGAAAAATTCTCACCACCATTATTCACATTACTCAAGGCTGTCACAAGTTCCGAGGCCACCAATGTGTGTCGGCTTTAGGCACTAGGAACAGAGGGGTTATTAGTTAAGGGACCAATAGGCTAAGTGAAGGGAGAGGTCGGTGATATAAGTTGGGAAAATTGATTTGTGGTTTGGGTAGGTAGGTGTCTTCACCGGTTTGTTGGTGGGAACCACGTGGGAAAGTGATCTGGAAGGAAGGGGTAGGAAGGGGTCAGATGTCGGTCCTGGGGCTGGGCTAGCATGTGACGAGTTTGGGCTGGGGTGGGCAGACTGAATGTATGGCTGGAAGAAGAGTTATGGGCTGAACTTAAATCATGTGGGCTAGGAGATGACCCAAAGGATTTAAAAATGAAAGTGTGATTTGGTTGGGCATTATTAAGAGCATGTGATTTAGATAGACTAGGAAAAGAAATACATTGTCCTGGAAGTATTCGAATGGGATGCGCATGTAAGGATTGGGCCTCAATAAATTTAATATGTTCAGCCATCTTGTCAAGTCCATCATGGATGGGAGAGGCATTGAAACCCTCAATCATTTCTACAGCCGTTGTAGTCGCAGGAATAACGGGATTTATGTTAATCGTTTCAATATTCTTCAGCTGAGCTATAGGTTGATTGCATGGAGCTTGATTTGCGGCCCCACTTATTTTAGAATTATGCAAATCTATGCTAAATTTATGACAACTTTTGTCATCCCTATCTTCCAAAATTATCATAGCCGGTTTGGTGGGAGAGTTAGGGAGAGATCATGTGACGCCATAATCTATTAATTGATTCTCAATCAACTCCACCTTATCAGCCTTCTTGGACGTCCGAAATTGATTAATTCCATCCATGAAACCATTGCCGGAAATCATCACCGAAATAGGAATAGTCGCATAGTCCGACAATTTTTGAAACTCACGAATGTATGTTCGAAGCTGTTCGTTCTTCTTTAGAAAATAATGCATTTCTTCAAACTCCTCCAGCGTCGAGAGATCATATAGATGATCCATCAAATCTTCCCATTCCAGAGCTTCATTTCTCCATCAAGACATTTCAAAGAAATCCGATCAGACCCATCTTCAGAATTGCAGATATCTGGATTTAGCCGTTCAATTTTCGCGACCAACTGACAGATTTTATCGTGAATTTCAGCAACCATTGATGACTCTTCTCCACATAGATCAGACCCTGTACATTGGTCCTTTTCGAACTTCGAATGCTCCTCCATTTGGTCGGACTTCAAACTTCCTAGAGACGCACCATTACTATCTCGCACACCATACACCACAATCATAATGTCCTCACCATTGTGAACTTCTGTCTCAAACGTCTCATTCTCTCTTTCTTCCGACACTCTATAAAACATAGATGTATTCGGCGGGAAGGTTCATCACGATTT
Organism: Salvia miltiorrhiza; assembly: GCF_028751815.1. Lineage (NCBI taxonomy): Eukaryota > Viridiplantae > Streptophyta > Magnoliopsida > Lamiales > Lamiaceae > Salvia > Salvia miltiorrhiza. Next base: position 42,605,954 of record NC_080391.1, read on the forward strand.
GCTTTTCCGGCCTCTGTTTGGCCGATTGTTGAGCGACGGGGAATCCGCCATTTCCGCCTCCAAGAAAGTTGGAGGAAAGAATTCCGACGTGGATATGAGGACCAGGAAATAAAGTTGATTTACTAAAGCAAAATGTAAAAACAAGGAAAATGACGTGAAAGACACCGAAAAAATACTGAAAATTGACTCAAAAGAACACAAGATCGAAGGACAACACATGCAAAAACAAGGAAAATGACGTGAAAGACACCGAAAAAACACTGAAAATTGACTCAAAAGAACACAAGATCGAAGGACAACACATGCAAAAACTGAGAAAAAAGCTTAAAATCATGCAAGACCCAAAAGAACTACTGGGAGAAAAAAAAAATTATGTGTTTTTTTCTCTCTTTAGAATTTGAGATTAAATTATAGGAGTATTATTCAAGACAAGAAACATTTACTATTATATGGGGCATTCGATTTATCTTGAGATTATCCGATATTAAATTGGTCAAAGATTATCCGAGATTTATTTTATAATAGAGACTGGGTTAAGACTCATAAGGTATGACTAATTTTATGTGACATTGTCTTCAGATTAAATATCAAGCTGTATTTATTTATCAGAACGAGATATTATAAGACTAATCCTACAAACTGAACAATCCCAATATATCTGACATCTTATATTCTTATTCATGTACTCATGATGTGTTATTTCTACACCAATTATATGTTTCCAATATCTATTTCTATACCCACATTTGCAGCTCGGTGTGCAATGCTCGAGTCCGATGTGCAAGATAGATAATTTTTTTCATTGGCTTAAAGATACTATAATCAATGGCATATATTAAGGTTATATTTCATTCATTCACAAAAGGTACGATCATTTTGTCATTTTAGTCCTACTATATATAATACTCCCTCTATCCACGAAGTGAATGCCCATTTGGGGGTGACATGAGTTTTAAGAAATTGATTAAGTGTGTTTAAGTGGAATAAGAAGCCCACTTTTATTGTGAGTGAGATGTGCGGGTACTTACCAAAAAAGAAAACGAGTACTCATTTGGTGGACGAACAAAAAAGAAAATATGGGTAATCATTTCGTGGATGGATAAAGTAAATAGGAGGAGAATTTAAAATTCCCACAATACTAATAATTAATAACTAATAAGTATGGTGTTTTAATTTTAATATATATACTCTAATATTTTTAGCTTCATTATATTCAATGTATATAAATAACTATTTCCTAAATATTTAATAATTATTAACAAATCAATTTAATGATCTACTTTTTATTTTATAGCTCAATCTCACAATCATTTATTAAAATCGATACACATCATAATTTGAGTGATGGAGTAACTGAGTAACGAACACTTGTCTAGTTGTCTTATATTTCAAAAAGAAAGAAATAAATAAATAAAGCTTAGGAACTTGGGTGGGCGAAGTACTCCCTCTATCACAACTTTTAGTATTTATATTTCTATTTTTGGATGTTCCATATTTTTATATCAATTTTTATCTTTAGTAAAAATAAGTGAGACCTTTACTTCACTTTAATAATTTTAACACTCACATAATGTAGGATCCTTATTCCACTCATAATATATTTAATTATTTTATTAAAGTCTACGTCACTTCCAATTGAATATTAAAAGATGAGACGGTTTGAAAGGAGGTAGTACTATTTAGTCCATAAACAAACGAGTGTATTTTTTTTGGGTTATTGGCCAATAAATACATCAACTTTCCCAATTTTCTAGAATATAACACCACCTTTAGTCTTTGCTCCATAATTCACCACCTTTATGATTCTTCTAGTTTCTCCCATGACTATTTTCTGAAAATTCTAAAACTACCCCAAAATAATCAAAAATGCAGAATAACCCCATCAAATAACAAAACCAAGACAAAATACCCTTATTATGATTTCTAAACAGTTTAACAAGTAATCAGGCCCAACATGCTTCCGTAACACTTCAAAATATAACTAAAATTAAACCAACATTATACCTTTATCGACTGGTCTTCTTCAGGAGTCAGTCCGTTGCGTTTTACGGCTCGTCTGCCCACCTGACACGCTCCAACCATGCACTCGCAAGAGATGGTTGCAACCTTTCTCCTTCACTAAGTGTCGACTCAATACTTTGTTGGAAAAATAAAAGATAAATTTTTACTCAACCGGAATGGTTGGACGAAAACTAAGCGTTTATAGAGGAATTATATAATAATTAATTTATTTCATAAAATTCTCCCCAAGGGAGGAGACTAACTTGTTTAGCTACTCATAGTAGCCAATACTTGTGTACATAAAAGGAAATTAAAACTAAAAATGAAAAGCTTTGAAAACAAACTTAAAAAAAAGGGTTTATAGCCAGAAAATACACGAACTTTCATCGGAATTGCATATTGCACACGACCTTCAAAAATAGCCATAAAATACACCACCTTTTTAATTTAGTCGCAAATTGCACCCTTGAAGTACCCAATCGTGATGCAATTTGCGACTAAATTAAAAGGTAGTGTATTTTATGGCTATTTTTGAAGGTCGTGTGCAATATGCAATTCCGATGAAAGTTCGTGTATTTTCTGGCTATTAACCCTAAAAAAAATTACAAGGATAAATTTTCTAGAGAGAGGAAGTGCTTGTGAAAATGTGTTGTGATTTTCGGATGCCTTCTTCTCTTCAGAACTTAGGTTTATATAGAGGTTTGATTCCCTCTATTATTACTCGGTTGTTGGCCTCGGATTCTTTCTTCGTGGCCAGCTTTCTTGATTGTGATATCCACCTTCTTTTGTCGGCCATGATTGCCGACATTTGTTAATGTTCTCACATGGTGCTGGACCCTTGCTTTATCTTTTTGTGATAATGCTGGTAGGGGCCGGCTGCTTTTTCCTTCTACTCACGTTTGTCCTGGAGCGCTTGGTGAGTAGTCCTCCTGTCATTCCACCCACTTTTGTCGTTTCTTTTGTGGGTGCGATCCTTGCTATGAATCACATGATTCACTTTGCTTTGTCGGCCACCTTACTTTTTTGGTGCCCGAGGGTTTCTTCCCTTTGGAGTCTGATGCTCATCATGTTCATCAGACCGGAACCTCCTTCTGTCCGGCTTCGGGAAGAATCCTTTGCCGAATTCTGGCTCCTTCTGCGTTGAACATTGATCGCAGACCTTCTCGATCCAATGGCTCAGATGAGCCATATTGCAAAATTTGCGACGAGTCTCCTTGCTCCCCGCTATCTTGTTTTCCCACAACATTTGCCGTTTCTTTTCGAAGGATTTTTCGGCAAAAGGGGTCGTAGTTCCTGTCATTGTGTTAACCAGGAACGTTCCCAGATCTGAACTTTGATAGAACTTGAATCTGGACTTCATTTTATCCATCTCTGTGAGACAGACCCATAGACCCCATGCTCGTCTAGTGGAGATTTGGTCATCCTTGAATATTGAGATGATTGTGGCCTGGAAATCGGGAACTTTGATCCGGTTCAGGGCTCCCGTGTCAGGTCTCCGAAGCTTGATGAAGTGGAAAGCTTCATGGATTCCTTTTCCAACTGGCTCTGGCGCTGCACTGAAAAAGTACAATTCCAGAACATCTCCCCGTTTGAGGGACTCGTTGTTCTCCCATGCATCAAACACCGTTTTTTGGATCCATTTGGGTAGACCCTTGATCTCGGTGAAGGCTGGAGAGGTAGTATAAACTGAGGCCAATGCCCCAAACTCATACCATTCCTTGACGTCGTTTGGATTGGCTCCTGGAGTCGTCCAAACCCGTGGATATTTTCCTGCAACATCAACCCGGCAATTTCCCGGATTAATTCCTTTTCTTATGAGAAGTTTCTCCCACCTGTCTTGATACATCTGCCAAGATGGAGAAATTTCAATAAAGTCAGTATCAACCTTAACTTGGCCTGTCATTGGCCTAAGATTGATCTCTTCCTCTTTAACCCCAGAGGTGGAGGGTTGACATGTTGACTCAGGGTGTGACCCCTTAACAACATCTTCTCCTTGGGGATCCGGCTGTGAAGCCATAGCCTTAGGACTTGGGCTAGGGGTACTTGAATCCCCTGCTACAGGTAATCCGCCCTGTACGGAAAGCATTGCTTTAATCCGATTTTCACGGATAGCGCGCAAGAGCGGCTTGTTGATTGCTTCCTGAAGATTGAACATCCTCATGAAGCAAGCATCGATTTGGCTAGATACTTGGGCTTCGTCAGCCGCCTGTATCTTTCCTGCTTGTTTAGTGTGTAGGACACACTTTTGCCATTCCTGTTGTAGCAGCTCTAGACTTTCAAAGAGCTGCGCCTGTTTTGCTTCGATGGCCTCCACCTCAGGGAGCTCCATCCCTTGTTAAGAAATCTGCAAGAACATTTTGATCAGATTTCAAGATGACAATATCATAATCATAATATTGGCATTCTGCTTGCCATCTAAGCAATCTAGCCTTTTCAGGTTTCGATTCAATCTTTTTTGTTAAGAAAGCTTTAAAATTAGTGTTATCTACTTTCAAAACGAATTTTTTAGCAAGTAAGAAAAGCGGCCATTTTTTAAACACCTTTCGCACTGCAAAGAATTCTTTTTCGTTGATGTGCCATCGCACAGCTTCGTTGTCGGAGAAAAGACCGCTACAATATCTGCAAGGTTATTCTCCGTAGGGGGTGATTTTTGTGAGCACTGCTGCCCACCAGAAATCACTTGCGTCTGTATAGAGGACCAGGTCATCCTCATTTTGTGGTATCGAAAGTTTTGGGAGATTTTTACAAATCTCTTTTAACTTCTTCATACCCACCCGATGCTCCTCCTTCCATATGAATGGAACATCTTTCTTCAGTAATGGACTGAAGACTTTCCTGTGCTTTTCAAGATTCTTAATAAACATTCCTGCAAAGTTAACAACTCCGAGGAAGCTTTGGAGCTGCTTCTTTTCTTTGAGATCCTCCGGGAAATTCTGGACCTTTTCCACAATATGATCTTGTAGAATAATTCCAGATTCATCGATCTCAATTCCCAGAAACTCCATCTTCTGGGTGGCAATGACTGCCTTCTTTTCAGACAGCACTAATCCTTCTTGTTGGCAAACATCCGCAAACGTTTCCAGATGCTTGACATGTTCATGAATGTTTTTTGATGCAATAAGAATGTCATCAATATAAACAAACATAAACGAAGAATAATCCTTGAAGAGATTATCCATCTTCCTTTGGAATATCTGAGGTGCGTTGGCTAGCCCCATTGGCATGACATTCCAGACATAGTGTCCTTGTGGAGTTGAGAAGGCTGTAAACTTCTTACTCCCTTCCTCCATGCGAATCTGGTAGAAGCCTGATTTGCAATCGAACTTTGAGAATACCCTTGCACTTCTGATGCAGTTGATGAGGTGTTCTCTACTTGGGATGAAGTATCCATCAAACTCAAGAATGTTATTAATCCCTTTATAATTAATGACTAATCTTGGTTTTCCTCGCTTGATCTCCCCATGATTTCTTACCAGAAATCCCGGACTACTGTAGGGTGATCTTCCTTCTTCAATCAGTTTTAAATCAAGGTGTTCCTTGATTATACTCATCATATCCTGTTGATCTTGAGGGTTCATCAGGATAGGTCTGAACCTTACGAACTCATGCTCCTTTCCAGTTTTAACTTTCAAGGTTGCTCTGAGCTGGTTCTTGTCCCACCATGCCAAAGGATCCTCGTGGTAACACTTTTGGATTCTTCTTTTGACATCGGCAATGGACACCTGTTCTTCTTCCTTGATATCTTTGTGTGATATCAGGGATACTTTGAGGATTCTAGTTTCTTCTTCGGAGAGATTTGGGAATCCCTCAGTTCTGCATTTGAGCAAAACTTCTCCGAATCTCCTTTGATCCTTCATTTGAGGTCTCCGGAGTCTGCCATCATCACCACGCTTGCTGCGGAATTTGATTGGCATTGAGCGATGAAAAGCTCCATTGAGCCTTTGCACAATGATCTTGTGATCACAATTGGTTGTGAACACTAGCCTCCTGGCTTCATTGTCTTGTATGTACCTCTTGAAGCTTTGCAGAAAATTATTTCCGAATAATATATCTGCTCCGGTATCATGGAAATAAATTGGTGGAGTTTTGACCTTGTACCAAGGTGTCTGTCCTGCTCCGCCGATCAATATTTTCGTTTGTTTTACTCCCTTTGATAGGAGTAAAATCTTTTTGGAGAAATCCCTTCCTGCAATTCGAGGTAGATCTTCTTCCACTTCTGTTGGAAAGACTCCTCGTTTTGCTGTACAGATTCCTGCTCCCGAGTCCACATAAGCAGCAAAATATTCTGCTTTGAATTTCTCATACAACATCCCTACAGAGATGTAAATCGAGAATGGACTGGTCATTGGATCATCACTCTTTGGCGTCCAATTGTGATCTCCATTCCTCCTGATTTCCATGACCATGGTTTATATTTGTCAAGAAAATCTCGTCCTAAGATCAGGACGTCTGCTTCTTGTCCGGCTTGGCCTTCTGCCTGGATTTCAAAGCCTCCAACTTCTAAAGTTCCGATGTATCGGTTGTCTTCCGGATTCACCAGATAATACAACGAACTACAAGGAAACTTGTTTTCCTTGCTTGTTGTATCAAATCTTGTAGAAACTTGTCTCCATCCTTCGGGACATTTGAACTTGATTCTCATGTCCAGATCTAGTGTTTCCTGTATCGCCCTTCTTTCATACGAATTAGAGAAACTTCTTGTTATAGGCCCTGAAGTTAGCCTATTTCCTTGGAATGATAGCCTTGGTGCTCCTAGTCTGAGACTCTGGGTATGGCTAAGCACCGGCTTGTCTCCAATGTCGATGTCGATTTCTCTGATCTGAGGAATCTCCACTCGATTTGGATTGACTGCCTTGGCCACCTCCTTGAATATTTCTGGAATTTCAATATATTCTTTTCCCAGAAATAATTCCGTGTGATGGGAATTTGATAAGGCATACGAGACTTGATAAGTCAGTGAGTATGGCCTATTTCCATCCGTCATATATTCCTTCTTCTTGTAGTCCTGATAGAGAGTCAGGGCACGACTGAAGGATGAATCTTGCAGATTATAAGCGATTTGTGGATAGAACTCGGTTATAATCTTCTTGGCATAGAGATTGCCTGAAAAAGCTCCAAGAATTGATTCCCTGGCCTCTTTGATTCTTTTGTCGCAGAGTGCGACGTCAATTGGTTGGTCTGTCCCTGGGGAAAGGGAAGATTTGATTACCAATTGAATTGCTCCAATATGAATCCATTTCATCGTACTTGCGACTTCTGGCTTCATTTTCTTGAGATCCTGCTTAATTTCTTCGGGTGGAACCAGCTGGATTTCCACCTGGTTACTTGTGATCTCAATTGGAAGCGCCATTTCTTGGCTTGTGACGCCAAAATAGACATGATGCTTCCTTTTGGTTGGAATCAAGCTATGTAAAACTCGATTGAATCTTCCACTAGAAAACCCTTGGTAGGTTTGAACCTCTTCGGTTTCCTTCTTGAGTTTTCTCACGAGCTTCTTCACCACTTCTTCTTGTGGAATCAGGAAATGGCTGGTAAATCCATTCTGATCCTCCTTCTGGGTGTGGTGGACCTCGTGCTCCTCTTTAGTCTGACTCATCTTCGGTTGATCCATCGGTCATCTCCGAATCTTCAGAACTAAGGACTTCTTCTTGCTCATAAATGCTCTCATCAGAGGATATATCTTCAAACTGATACACGGGTATCAATTCCTGGTGGTAGATAGCATCTTCGATATCCGGTGTGGATTCGAATTTCCTTATTTTGTTGTCTGGGCAATTTGTTGAAATATGCCCCTTTGCACCGCACGTCCAGCAGTTGCAATCTTTGAAACTTTCATTTGTTTTGGCTTGTGTACGCCTGAAAGTTTTTCTCGTCGGGATTCTCTTTTGGGATGAGAATCGATTCCTTGATGGTCCGCTCTGTTGGCCTGATTTGTAGGAGCGTGCTTTCTGTCTGGTCCACATTGTTCTTGGCTTCCAAGAATTCTTTCTGGATTTCTTTTCATTGGGCTGGTACCTATGTTTCTTTCGGCTTTTCCTTTGATATAGAAATTCAGCACCAATCTCTGTTGGAAGATCAATGTTGTTGCACATCAATGGGGATTTCTTATTGAGTCTCCTCAATCTCTTGAGATTTCTCTGGTCTGCTGCCTTCTGGCACCATTCGGACAGCTTCTTGTGGACATAAGACATCCTTCTTGAAGCGCTATCCAGTGGATATCCTCCTGGTGAAACATACTCATTGATGAGCATTTCCCTCCATGGACTTGGAAACTTTGGAAAAAAGAGGTCCATGGCCTCTGGTCTTCAACCATCCCCATATGGACATATAGGGTATACAGGCGCAGAAATTCATCGAGAGCTTTTGGCTCTAGCACCATCAATCTTAGATTGTAAAGGGCCTGTTGATATTTCTTACGCTTTTCCTCTGCGGATCCTTCGAAAAAACCCATTCCCAAGAAATGGATTTTAATTTGTTTAGTAGTCACCTCAATGATTTCATAAATCGACGTGCTACTAAACATCTCCTCCCTTGCTGAGACCTCAATTTTGTCCCAGTATTGTTTTGCCATTCCTGCCAAGCTGGCTTCGAAAATTCTGGCAAATTCTTTTTTGTCGTAATCTATTGTGGCAATCACGACTTTTAATGATGAAGCCCATTCGTCGATGAGACCCTCCCATTCTTTGAAACTGGCTTCGTCGAGGTTGAGAATCAATCCATATGGATGGATAGGTTCTAAGGTGACCTTTCCTACAGGAGTATCCTGCATCCGAGGCCTCCGTCGTCTGGTTCGTTGGAACTGGCTTGTATCTTCTTGAGCTGGTCCCTTCCTTGACGGTTCTCCTTCTAGGGGCTCGGTTTTAGGCACCTCATCTCCTTGGTTCATCTTTAGATCAACCATATTGAGGTTAGCAAAAGATTCTGCTAACTCCTGTAAATCTTCTAATCCGATTCTGTCAAGGCTATTCATGATGTTTGCCCTTCATGATTCGGATTATGTCCTTCGGCTGCAACTCCTTGGGTGTTGCATCAAATAGAAGTGGATACGTTGGGTCTTTGGACCATTGATTCCGAATTTTTTCGGAACATGGTTTTCGCCTTTCGATCTCCTCCACTTTCTTCTGGATATCACGCAAGAGGGTTAGGATTTCCTCTTGTTTGAGTGATATTTTGCTCATCTCCATTGGTCGCTCATACAGCTTGTTGCCATAATACTCCACCGTCTTTTGAATCTCCCGCAAGTTGACATTGTCGGAAGAGTCTGGCTCGATTTTATGGTAGCTTGGATAAGCTACTCCCGCCTTGTTTTTTGGTTCCATCAATCGTGTGACTGATGGGCCTCGTTTCTGGTTCGTTCAATCGCCGTCCTGGTTGCGGCGAGTCCCATGAGATTCTCATGGTAAAATTGGATACTCGTGATAATATCACGAATAATCTCGACCTCTTCTCCTCGTCGTAGGTTAGTTACGAGGGCTCGATTGTTCCAGTTGAGGCCGTCTAGTAGACAGGTTGTTTCTCTCTCCAAATGTTGGAGAGAATTCCTGTATGGTACACATCTCGGACATTCGTCCGGATCCATAATTTTTTAATGGAGTCTCCTCCCACATGGGTTAATCATAAAATAAATTAAAAATAATATAATTCCTCTATAAAAACCCGCTCTGATACCATTTTGAACAAGGATCTTTTACGTGGCATTGTCTCACAGTCCAGACCCAGATTACAAAGTAATCTATCGGGCACGAGGAAAGTTTCCAGCCGATATACCATTTAAGCCCAATCTTATACATGTTTTAGGTATAAATTGTCTTTTAGTCAAAAACCAAAAGTTTTAGGGGTCAAAGTATAAAGAATTTTATAATGGGGTTATTTTTGAATATTCCAAACTTTGGACATGAGAGGTTCTAGAAAAAATTGAAAGGTGATGTATTATGGGGCAAAATCTAAAGATGGTGTTATAAACTAGAATTTGGTCGTAGTTCATGTATTTAGGGGCAATAACCCCATTTTTTTTCAAAGTAGATTGTTCTTTTAAAAAAAAAAAAATCCACAAATGAGTATTTTTTTTGTGAGAGAGACAAACGAGTACTCTTTAATTGACTGTTCCCACGTCAAATCAGTAGAACAGTGAGTTACTTTTTTTTTTTGAATTAACAGTGAGTTACTTTTGAATCCTACAAAAGAAAACGAGAAAAAAAATTAGTCTTGAAAGTAGAAAGTGGGAGATTTCAAAGAAAAATCGCTTCACAATATTCAAGACAAACTGGACTTTATTCGACAACATCCTCAATTTCGGAATTCAAATACTTTAAGTTGAAGTTTTGGTGTTCTGCTTTGATCCTCACAGAGCATTTCACCATGGCTGGGTATGCCCTTACTCCTTTTCCTTTTTAACATTTTGTTAGGATTCTGTTTAGGTTTTTCTCCCTCCTGTTTTTTGGGGGGACAATGTTATTATATAGATGGAAAAGTAGATTAGCTACCATTTTTGCAGTCGTTGAATCTTGAAGTGGCATGAGATTCTCGCAGCAAGATTCTGTTTTTGTAGAAAGTTGCTATGTTTTCGAGCCGTATTATTAAAAGTTTTTATCTTTATTGTAGCAACGTAATACTAGTTTAACCTTCAAATCTGAACTGTGAGTTGGGTTATGTCGATTGTGAAATTTTCTAGCTTTAATGGAGGTTTGTCACTTATTAATATTTTAGTTATTGGGTTTTTGTTGACTCTATGTCGACAAAAATGACTATTTTGTACTAGGCTATAAGATTTAGGCAATGGGTGTATTTAGTTGGTATCTGTTTCTTGGTTATATCTTGAATTCGGTGGTTAATAAGTATCAAAGAAAAGGTCATGGATCTGTGTGCTCAGAATTTCCCGTTTAATTTGAAATGAGTTACATCAATATTGCATTGTGGGATTCTTTGATGCATTAGTTCAATTCCATGTTTATTCCGTTGTTATCCAGTATGTGACAGTAAGGGAAAATTCTTGGTTTGCTAATTGCGTAGTGGACTAACAACCGGAGATTATGATGCAATTAATGATGAATGCTTATAGAGTTTAGTGATTCTCAGTTGATTTATCAACGACCACATTGGCTAGTTTGCAAGTAAAGTGGCTAATCTTTCCAGAATGATTGCCCGTTAGAGGAAATTGTGTGTTTCAACTGTATGGCGTGCTGTCTTTCCTATTATGTTTGCATTTAGTAATTCTACCTTGCCTCATCGTTTGAAGCGGAGGCCATGAATTTCTTTTGGAGTAAGCTTATTTGGTATAAGGCTGCTACTCGATTTTCAATATTTGATACTATCAAATCAATAAAACTGACAGGGTTCCCATTTTCCACACATACACGCGCACATATGTTTACATTGAATATATGGATTCCTATTGAATGCTAACAAGCATAAGGGTCGAGTGGAGAAATTGAAGTGAGCATAGATATTCAAATAACTGAGTAAATGCTAACTATTAGTGAAGAATTTATTGTTTTTCTTAGGTATTATACTTAGGGTGAAGTTTGTTTGTTGCAATTTAATATCAATAGAGTCTGATTTAACTCAGGCCACGGAGCCTGTGATTAGGATTGTAGATGAAGAGTGTTTTTGCTAAACGTAGACAATGTTGGATGCAAGTGTAATAACTTTGAGCCTGTAATGCTTATGATCTATTTTTCATCCTTGTGAGACAAAATTTCTTCTCATTTAGGTTACTTACTAGGGAGCAAACTTCCTTGAACAGAAGACATCACATTAGTTGGTAACGTTTCCGGAAGTTATTCATGTTGTATGTTGATAAAGCATTAGGTTCGAGTTAGTTTCTATGAACAGAATAGAGTTAGTGGAACTCACTTTACTGACTCTATAAGGTGTCTGTAGCTTTTTGTGCAGGCAAGTCCTGTACAAAACCAACTTGCAGTTATCAAGATGTGTTCATAATTTGATTCTTCCTATAATTGATTCCCACTGAACTGTATAAATTACGGAACCTTTTCGCTTAGTTTGTTTTGGCCTCTCGGTGCTGTTTTTTTATATTTCCATTTTTTTCTTGTGCTGTCAATGTCTCTCCAATTGTTTGGAGAATCGTGTAGCACTGCCTTGCTTGGACAGTTGATGATTACAACATTTTTTTCGAGACATGCAGGCAATCGTGGCTGGTTGACTCAAACAGAATTGCTACCAAAATTAGGAGTGCGTCTGGTGCAGTTGATCCACAAGAAATCCAGTGGAAAAGCAACCCGACGAAAAGTTGCCCAAATTGCCATTATGTCATGGACAACAGTGATGTATATTGTTTTTGATGAAATATTTCTGAATTGACTGCTATTTCTCATATAATATGTCTGTTCAAAATCATGCCTATAGCTGATTGAGTGCATCCTATATAATTTAGTCGCGTAAAAAAGTTCCCCACCGTACATTATCATCCCAAAATGGACCAACAGTTTCACCGATTTTCATCACATTGCAGGCCCCTCATACGTGGCCAGGATTGCCTCGTGGTGTGAAATTTGATCCTACAGATCAAGAGATTATCTGGCACTTACTCGCAAAGGTTGGTATTCAGGATTTCAAGCCTCATCCCTTTATTGATGAATTCGTTCCAACCGTTGAAGAAGAAGGTGGCATTTGTTACACTCATCCTCAAAATTTGCCCGGTATATGTCGTAGTCCACCGTCTTCTATTGCTTTATTTGCCTTCCCCAACCCCCGACACGTGAGTCGTGAGCTACATTTTTCACAAAACATTCGCAGGTGTAAAGCAGGACGGAAGCGTATCACACTTTTTCCACAGAGCAATTAAAGCATATAGTACTGGGACAAGAAAGCGTAGAAAGATCCATGGCGACGATTGTGGCGATGTTCGTTGGCACAAAACTGGCCGCACGAAGCCTGTACTACTTGATGGTGTGCAGAAAGGATGTAAGAAGATTATGGTTCTGTATATAAGCCCTGTGAGAGGAGGGAAGGCTGAGAAGACTAATTGGGTGATGCATCAGTATCACCTGGGTACGGGGGAAGATGAAAAGGAAGGCGAATACGTAATCTCGAAAATATTTTATCAGCAGCAGCAGCAGCAACAAACCAGACAGATTGAGAGGGCTGAAGAAGAAATTTCTGAAGCAGCCCCTCAGACGATGACTCCTAAGGTGGATCCCGTCACCCCAAAGTCCGTGACTCCTGAGCCTTGTGTGGAGAGGAGATTCTCCAATCACGAGGTGTTGCAAGATTCTACTGCTCCTCTTACCTTTGAGGTAAAACTCAACTCATCTAATGCAATCATCGATATCTTTTGGTATCAATATAAAGCTTTTTAAATGTTCAACTGCTCGCGATGTAGCATGAGGGCAACATTATGATAGATGAGATAGAAACTCCCTTTGCGCAAACCTACGATCAACATCACAATGATGTGGAGAATCAGACAGATGAAGCGGTGGCAGAAACGAGTGAGGAAGAAGACGCTGAAGAGAGCAAATGGTGGGAAAATGAGTCGCAGTTTTTGCTGAGCTCACAGCAGCTCGTGGAAGGGCTATCTCTCTGTGACGAGTTTCTGCAAAGCCAGTCTCCGGGCAGGGATGAGAACGGAGACGGTCAAGGACAGAAAGGTAAAGCTCTACTACGCGAATATGCTCATTTAGGACCAGAGGACTTGAAGAGGGACTTGGAGGAGTGCCAGAATATGGCTACTGATCCAGCAAACATTGAACTCGACACCCCTCCCGACTTTCGCTTGAGCCAACTCGAAAGCTGCTATGCCTTTTTCATCTGCATTCGTTCCAACTTTTTCTGTTACACGCAGAACTCGACGTTCTTAAATTCTTGCAGGAGTTTGGGTCTCAGGACAGCTACATTGCGTGGGGTGAAAGCTTCCGAGGAGGGAAGGTGATCGACTAGATTCGAAGCTAACAAGTTGATGAAGCAATTCTTTTTGTGGAGCTTTTTCAACACTTCCTTTTGCTGCTACAATTTCTTAAACAAATCTACGGTATTATGTAATCCATTTTGCTGTCTTGCTCAGGCTTGCTTAAACAAATCGACGGCATTAACCTGCTCTGCTTGTAAAGTTTATGATATCGTGCAGAAATTACGACTTGCCATTTTCTGTCATTCTTTATTTATTCATCTTTTGAGAAATAGGCAGCGCCACATGCGTAGACAAATGCCATATTTGGGAAGTGATCGGCCCGGCCCGAAGACGAATTTTCCACAAGCGCGATAAAAGTTGCCTGATCGTGCTGGCCCATGCTAATAAGTTCCAGGTTGCAGGGCCCGGCCTCAACTTACCTTGGCAATACGATTTTTTGGGCCGGCTTGCCTGATTTTTCTTTGGGCCTACAACTTTGCAGCCCAATCCACCCTAAAGTAGAGCTGGATTGGGATTGCCGATTCTAAGATTAAGAAGGTGTTCGGTTGAGCTTATAAGTTCTTAAAACAATTTATAAACATTTGAAAAGTGTTTAGCAAAATAAGTTTTTAAGTGGACATTTACTTTGCTGTTTGATAAGATAAATAATTGAGTTTTTTTTATTTTACAGAATAAGATATCTCTAATCCCACCCTTTTAACTAGGAATGTCAATCCAGCCCGAAACCCGTAGGCCGACCCGAGTAACCCGACAAAATTAGAAGGTTAGGGTTGAAAAATCGCAACTTGATTATAAATCGGGCTAATCGGACTAGCCCGTTTGGACTGGCGGGTTGAAGCGGGTCAACCCGTTGGGTTGGTGGGCCAGCCCGTTGGACTACTATTTTTTTTAATTGAATTTTAAAATACTTTAGAGTTTAGGCCTTTAAGATTTGGCTTGAAACCAAAATTTTTTCAGCCTCACTAGTCACTAGCGCGCCTCCACCCTCACTTCAGCCATTCTTCATCTACCGCCAACCGATCTACCACTTCCAGCCACGCCGCCACGCCTCCCTCCCGCATCCACTCCCACCGGGCAACCGCGCGGCCGCGCCTCTTTATATATTAAAGATATATAATTTATATCTTTAATATTTATGTATATTTTATACATTGTACATTAGATCATTAACAATAATAAAATATAAATGATAATTTTATTTTTACGCCTATAACCTGGTTAGCCCGATGGGCTAGCCCGAAACCCGAACGTTTAGTGTTAGGGTTGAAGATTTACAACCCGAAAAAATCTCCAGCCCAATTAGCCCGCACCCGATTAACCTGGAACCCGATAGGGCTAGCCCGAAAATTCGGAGGGCTGACCCGATTGACATCCCTACTTTTAACGGAATGAGAATTGAACAAAACTAGCTTAAATGATATAAATAATCAAGGGTCTTTGAATATCCCAAAGTTTTTATACATCAAAGTAAATAAGATATTAGCCTTACTATTTTCATCTATCAAGACTAATCCTTCAAAGTAAACATCCCTAACGATTTATAAGTTATAAAAACAAGTTTTTCAAGCCCAATTTATTTTTTCTTTATTTTTATAAATAACAATCATTTTACAAAAAATAATTTAATTATGATTTGTATTTTTTATTATACATTTTTACAATTTCTCTCTAACTAGATTTTTTTTTCTTCACCTCACAATTTACCCTCTAACATATAAACTCTATTATCTATTTACGTTGATAACTTATAAGCTCTTGAAATATTACATTATACTCCCATCTGTCTCACAAAAATATGAACAATTTGTCATTTTGGGGAGTTTCACAAAAACATGAACATTTATATTTTTGTACACTATCTTCTTATTTTTTTTCATCC
The DNA here is from genome assembly GCF_028751815.1 of Salvia miltiorrhiza. Lineage (NCBI taxonomy): Eukaryota > Viridiplantae > Streptophyta > Magnoliopsida > Lamiales > Lamiaceae > Salvia > Salvia miltiorrhiza. The sequence continues at coordinate 42,621,703 of NC_080391.1, forward strand.
CTCATTTTCATATTTATAGTCACAAAAAAATCAACATGACCCACCACTATTTTTACTCAATTAACTCATTATTTTCACAACACTTTATAAAGTGGAACCTATTTTTCACTCACAATAACTTTCAACTAATATTTCTTAAGACCCGTGTCACTTTCAACTATTCATGTTTTTTTTGTTAGACAAGGGGAGTATAATATTTTAAAATATTTTATAAGTTTCAAAAATTTATAAAATCCTTAAATTAAGCGTAGTCAAACGCTCACTAAGAGGTGCAGACAATTATGAAAATGGACTTACCTAAACTTAGGTATCACTTTCGTGGCATTTGTCTACAGCTTATAATTTGCATGGAATTAGCCTTTTGCTTTTGGGGATACTCTCAAAGTCCCAGGTCAATAGGCTCAATTGCTTTTGGCACGGAGATTAACAAATTCATTTTATAATAGATAAATGGTGTGATCCACAAAAAATTAACCTTTTAAGTATTCCCTTATTTTATTTTTAATCATATTTGTTTCCTAATCTCATTTTAATCGTCCCTGTTCTCGCCGCCTTCGAGCCATAAATCCCAAAACCCAAATGCCCTTCCCCGCCTCTCGCTCCTGTTGTAATCTGGCAACAATAGCCACAAGCCGTCATCGTTGCACCTACTCCCTCATCTACGGCGGCAGCGTTGCCTTCGACCCTTGCTCAACTCGACGGACAGCAGCGGCTCCGTGCTACAGCAGCGAAATCACTATGAAACGCTAATCACAGAACGACTCCGTCGCCGCCTCTGTCGCGGCCACCATGGATGCTCCGTCTCGCTCCCCTCGGACGGCCGCCGCCTTCACCAATCCTCATCCCTCTCAAACGCGTTGCCCCAACTCTTCTCACTCTATTCGATTCCTCTGCAGAGGTAGAGGAAAAGGGTAAAGAGGAGGCAGCTAGGGTTTGCGCCGGCTAGGGAGGTTGTTGTTGTCGCTGGAAATTGAGGAAAGAAGGGAGGGAGGTGCCTGTTGGAGAGAGAGAGAGGAAATGGCGGAAGAGGAAATTGAGAGAATGGGTAGATTAGGGTTTCATCAAGGGGGGTAATATCCCCTTTAATTAAGTAAATGATTTTTATTAAAGCCCTAATTATTTCTAATTTTAGACTGGGCCTATTGGAGTGGGACGTCCCAAAAATGAAAACAAGTCTATTGGAGTGGGACGGAGGGAGTAATATCTTCAAGGCAACATCAAATTATTGTTTTATTAACTCCCACCCCCGCAAGTCCACAACCACTAAGGTTCGAACCAATAATATTATATATATACTCCCTCCATCTCACTGTTCCATTATAAGTGATTCAAAATTTCTCGTACATAAATTAAAAAAAATATATAAATTTGTTAAAAATGATGGAGGCGCCCATACTTTTTTAAGCATTAAATTTTTTCATTTATGCAGACCACTTATAATAGGACGGTCAAAAATAAAATACAGACCGCTTTTAGTGAGACGGAGAGAGGATAAAAATATCATGCTACAAGAAAATTATAACCGTGATGACTGATGAGTAAGGGTGAACATAATCAAATGAATTCGGTCCGGGTCGGTTTTGATCGAAAATAATACTCTCTTCGTCCACGAAAAGATGTCATAATTTGCTATTTTGATTCGTTCACAAAAAGTTGTCACAATCTATTTTTAGTAATAAATTGTGTGCCCCTTTCTACACTCACTCGCTTAATTAATTTTTTTTTCACTTTTCTCAATTCACCACGCACTAAATAAACAAATCTTCCTAAAACTCGTGTCACCTTGACATCTTTTTCTCTTCGGACATTTTTTAGTGGATAGAGAGAGTAATACTATAATTTGTACTCTTTATTTATTTCTTCTTCTCTTGTCTTCCCCAAACCCAACTGCAAAGCTGCAACAATCAATAGAGGTTTCTTCTTTTTCTACAGTACAAGTGTTGAGGTGGGAATACTGTTGAACACGCTTTCATCAAATGTCCAATGCTGTGACAGAATTTGCACGACTCAAATATATCATTCAAAAATTCAAAATAAATAATTGTGCACTAAAATGTTAAATTCACCGAATGCATGATTGCGTGATGGGGAACTGATTGAACACAGGTTTATCGATTCAAACGTCGCGTACCAGCATTCTCAATTTGATGAAATAATTAAATAAATATAAATATATATATATATATATATATATATATATATATATATATATATATATATCCTCGATTTGCAGGCAAACGAAATTGGAGCACCTGTTGTATGAGATAGCAAGAAATATGCATGGCCCCCATGATTTATTTGAATTTCGATCACGAGGGTTGTTCCTTTATTTTAAATTTTTTAATGAAAATAATTAATGCGTGAGTGAATTACAGACATTGAAGGCCTCGGACAACCTGGTTGGTGCGTCCAGCTGGAGCTCATAGATATTTGATTCAGTTAATTTATGTATGTCAATCATTTTTCTTGTTGCTTTTGGGACTTTCGTCTTCCTTTTCTTTTCATGATTTTAGTAGAGATCCAAAATGAACGGAAACGGAGAAAAGAGGTCATCTGATTGATTGCACCCTTCATTCTTAAGTTATGACCGTTTATAGCATGCAATAATGCTATTTAGACAAAATATATATTCAGATAAAATATGATTAAATATTTTATAAAATAAATAATATTTAAAAAATTTTGTTCAAAATAATAAAGAATTTAGTTAGTTTTATTATTTCATCTACATTGTATTTATCTGTAATTTTTTCATAATCTTTTTAATTTTTATTATTTTCAAAGTACAAAAATAATAAAAATAAAAAAATGTTAAAAAATTGTCCAAAAAATTACAATGTGGAGAAAACAATAAAATTAACTAAATTATTTTTAAATTTGAATTGAAAGTTTTAAATCTATCGAAAAAATAATTAACATTTTTCTTTTGTCGGGACAAATTTGTCCAAATAGCAATACTCTTTAGTACAGTGCCCCTGCTTTAACATTATTTTCATAGTTCGATGTAAAATGAGACATAAAATGCGGAATAGATTTAGTAATTAGGGATGTAAATAAATTAAATAATTTTGGTATGTTTTGATATTTGATTTGAATTTTTGATGATCAAATACTCCCTCCGTCCACGATTTAATGCCCCATTTTGGTATCGACACGAAAATTAAGAAAGCTGAAAAAGGTGATATTGATGAAATAAAATGGTAGTGATTAAGAGATTATATTACTTTTACTGATCTTTGATTAAAATATTCCTTTCACTTTTCTATTTTCTTTATTTCAACTTTGTTTTTATTTTCTTTTTTTTCCATGTTTACTTTAAATTCCAATGTTTATTTTTTGTTCATTTTCTTTTCCATTTCAATCTTTTTTTTCATTTTAGTTTTGTTTTTCTTTTGTTCCATGTATCACCTTACTTTTTTTTGTTTTTTTGGTTGTGATTTTCGACACATACCAATACAAAAACAGAGGGAGATTTGATTTCTTATCACCGATTATTTTTGGTCTGGCGGAGGAGGTTCTTAGCTATATGCTGCTAGTTGTGGTTATATTTCTCAGATGAGGATGTCTCGTTCTTTGCTCTTTCCTTCTCACTTGCTTTATCCCGATGATGTTCTTTTTTTTCTGCAAGGCGAACAGGAAGAGCTCTGTGATGATTGATTCCATCCTCTAGATTTATTTTTCTGTTTTCGGCCAGTTTTGCAATAAAGCTAAGTCTACAATATATTTTGGCAAGGGAGTGCCTATATAGAAGAGGCGCGGTCTGAAGCGTGCTCTTGGTTTCTCCACGGGTTCTCTGCCTTTTGTTTATTTAGGAGTCCCCCTTTTTGCTAGTCGGGTTTCGTCTTCCTGATTGGCCGGTATTAGGGACCAGATTATTGCTCATTTTCCCAAGTAGCAGGGAAGGCAACTGTCTACGGCTGGGCGCCTTTGTCTGGTCTCCTCTGTCATCCACAGCGCTGTTGTTCATAGCATGCTAATTTATAACTGGCCGGTGAAGTTGTTACATGATTTTGATCGTGCCTGTCGCTCCTTTATTGGATTGGTAGTAGTACTTCTAAGCCGAACTGCTCAGTGGCTTGGAATAGAGTTTGTGCGCCCAAATCTCAGGGGGGCTTAATGTTAAGTCTTTTTCTCACATCAATCAGAGCTTTATGATGAGGTTGGGGTGGCAGATCATCACTCGGGATTCTTTGGGCTTCTCCTTATTCAGGCAGCGGTATCTTGGCCCCTGTTTTCGGCCACGCTCCCATTGGTTCTCTCCTTCTATTTGGTTGGGTACTCGTCATGTCATTAGCTCTCTGATCTTGGACTCCTTTTGTTTCATCGGCTTGACTCTTTAGTTTATTTCTGGCTGGACAATTGGTTGGGCTACAGGTTGATTGATAGGCTTCAGATTTCCAACGGGGTTCATCACTTGCTCCTGCAGCCTATCTCAGCCTATTTGTATGACGATTCTTGGCATTTCACGTTGGATTTCCTGATTGCTTTTTCGGAGGTTGCTTTTGATATTATCTCTGTCCCCATCTTTCGGGATAGCGATAAACAGGCGTGGACGCAATCTCACTTTGGGGAATTTTCCGCTTCCTTGGCTATGGATCACATTCGGCCGAGTTTTCTGGAGGTATATTGGGGCAAGTGGATCTTGGCCTCTTTTATGCCTGTCCGCCGATCTATTGTGACATGGCAGATTATCTAGAGACGCATTCTTGTTCTTAGTGTTCTACGCAAACAAGGGTTTCAGGGTTTGGATTGGTGCTTGTTTTGTCACTCAGTGGGGGGGAGGATATGGATCATCTTTTTTGGCATTGCCCGGTGGCACAACATGTCTGGCATTCTTTATTTGGTTGGTTTCGCATGGAGCACTCCGATGCTTTGGATGTAAGCAGTTTGATTATTTGGGCCATGCAGATTTGGGCTAGTAAGCAGATTACTAATCTCTGGCGTGTGGGGTTATTTCTACTCTTTGGTGTCTTTGGAATCATAGGAATCAGATCACCTTTGAGGATGTTTCTGTTTCGGCCGCTTCTATTGCCATTCAGGTGAAAGTGTTTATTCTTTAGGCCTCCCGCTTTAGTCTCGGCGCGATGGAGAATTCGGTTGAGGACTTGTTAGTCCTTCATGGTCTTGGGGTTCCTGGAAACCACCGCCGTCCTACCTCTTTTGTTTATGTCTACTGGCATCCTCCTCCGCCTCCTTGGATTAAGATTAATATTGATGGTTCGGTTCATGGGTCTCCGACCTATATTCATGCTAGGGGTGTTGTTCGTGATACTCATATTGTGCTTGGATGTTTTCACTTCTCGGCTGGCCGTGGTTGGGCATTCGAGGCTGAGCTTCTGGCGCTGATCATTGCTTTGGAGCAAATGGTGTATCATGGCTGGGATTACATTTGGATTGAGTCTGACTGTACTTATTTGATTCATCTTCTTCGCTCTCGGTTCCATGGCGGTTCCTCAGTCGTTAGCGTAGTGTTATTTAGAGTACGGATGAGCTTCATATTTTGTATTTCTCACATTTATAGGGAGGGTAATAGAGTTACGGATTTCATGACTTCGTCGACCGCAAAAGATGGTTAATGGCCTTATGCTATTCCTGGGATTGCTCAATTGGTACACGATGATGCTCGGTTCATGCCTTACATTTGGGTTGTTCAGTAGCTTTGTCTGGGGGGGATAAACGGTTCAGTTTGCCTGAAAGCTGTGTGATAAACACTCATTTTGCATAATTCTTATGGTCTATATCTTGTGATTTATGTCAAACTTGTGCCCATTGTGTGATTGTTTAGAGTTAGTTTCATGTTATTTTGTGATTTCACGTTTGGGTATAGTTTTGGCTGATTAGATGCAGGAATGGGTGTTCTTGGAGCATGTTGAATGAGGAAAGTGTCTAAGAAAGGATGTGAGAGAGAATCGAGCCTGGAAATCGAGAAAAGTTGAAGAATTTGAGCTGAAATTGAGAAGGAGCAAATTCGGCGGTCAAAGGATTAGGTCGCCGAATTTCAGCCGTTTGAAGAATTAAAACGGCGACCAACTCGGCGGCCGCCGAGATCCCTGGATGAATTTTGTGTTTTATGGAGAAAATTCGGCGACCGCCGAATTTATGATGTTTCAAGGGCAAATTCGGCGACTGCCGAATAGGCCGTCGTTTTGTCCGCGTGTTTTTAAGTTGTCCGCATTTTTCTGCTTTTCAATGTTATTTTCGAATTAGAACTCTATGTTTTACCCTAAGACTATAAATAGGTCTTCTTTTGACCTATCTAGGGTTCCCAACTTTTATTTTCAGTTTCATAGCTTTAGATTTTATTGCTTTCCAGTTCTTAGAGCATCGGATTTTGATTTCTGCAAGATTGAAGATTCAAGCTGTTACATTCATTTACTACGGTTTTATATAATTTAGTTTTTACAATTGCTTTCTTATTTATTATGTTTATGTTTTCTTTTGCGATGTTTGGCTAGTTCTTTTATCTGAACCTAGGGTTTGTACAAAGTTGTTTTAATATGTGTGTTTGATTTGTTGATATCAATTTGCCCTCCAACTTGTGATTCATGATTCCTGGTGCATGTTTTCTTGTGAATTACCTGATCAATAATTTACATGTCTAGCTGTTCAGTTTGAGTCTTGAATGCGATAATTATTCAGCTGATTCAGGAATGCATGATATAGTGTTAGCCTTGAGTCTTGAATGCGACATGTGAAGCTATAGGAAGCTATTCTCTGTGTGCTATTTGGAGTTAATTTATTCCTTGGAGTCTTGAATGTTAATAGGGGTAAATTAATCTACGTTCATAGGTGTTCGTTAGAAAAGCTTGTGAATAATATAGTGATCTTTCATCAGGGTTGGATTAAATTGGTAATTGAATTAATAGATTGAATGCATGTGTTTGAGTAACGATAGTACATCCCTAAGGTCAAAGTTTTTTTTTTATTATTTGAGTTTTTATCCCGTTTTATTTTATTTTGTTTAGATTTTAGTTTTATTCTTCGTTCTTATGGGAGTTTGCCTGAATACTACTAGAGTTTACTCGGGATTACTTAGAGTGATTCGTTATAATAGTCCAAGTGGATACGATACTCGACTTGCTGTTTCTGTGCTACGATTACATTGTTTAGTTACAGTTTTTGTTGCTATAAAAATAGTGATCACTGTGCTTTTGGTGATCATGGGCTTTGGAGTGTCAAAACTGGGTTTTCACAGGGCTCTGGTGCGCTGGACCCTCACCTGTTTTGGTCGGACTCCGTTGGGTTGTTCTTTTAGCACGTCCCTTGTTTTATCAAGGACATGCGATGTTTCTGGTCTATTTTGTTTTCCGAGATTGGGGGTTGGGGCTTTCTAGGGGCAATGGTTCGGCCGGCGCCAAAAGATCGTGGAACCCTTCGACTGAGGTGGTGGAAAGGAAAGCAATCGTTTTTTTTTCTAGCGCCAAAAGCAATCTTTGATTTCCTTTTGCCCGATAAAAATATGAAATTAAAAGAAATTAGGACTTTTTTTATTATGATTTAATATTATAAGTGTAATTTAAAATTCATATATATTCCATGTCAGTGTTACGTGTAAAATTAAATTCACGTCACTGCTATGTCATTTTTTCGGTCATAAAAAAAACTTGGGAAAATTGAACAGATGTCAAAGTATTTGATAAAAAATAGAATTTTTAAAGATCGTGGGGAAAATGAATTTCAGGCAAAGTTCGTGATATTATAAGCAATTAACCCTTATTATAACTACAAAACTACCTCTAAATTTTAAAATTGATTTCAAATTAAAAGCTGTCTTTTTAATATTATATATAAGGTGGAGTTCTAATAAAAATTAATTTTATTGTAAGAAATGAGAACTAATCACATCCTTTTATTTTTACTAATGTGCAGTTAGGATTTGATTTCACTATTTATGATTTTAGTTTGGTTGAAAATCATAGTGGGGTTAATAATGTAATTGGTTATAATTCGATATATGTAAGCAACCGAAATTTATGGGATTTGCTTTCATTTTCTTTTTCATTTAATTAGATACATCACTTGTTGGAAAAATAATAGAAATATCATATCCTTGTTTTGATGATCCCAAAACACTTAGTTTATCTTTCACTAGACTTAGAGTAATTCTAGACTCAAGTGTTTGAGTCCCTATCTTTAGCTAGACTGAAGACTGAAGAAATGAAGTCAGAAGACTGAAGAGTTCAAGATCTGAAGTTTGAAGACTGAAGTACGAAAGACTGAAGATCGAAGACTGAAGACTGAAGTTCCAGATTAAACTGAAGACCAAGAGACTCAAGACTGCTGACTCATACTGAAGGGCTTGCATACTAAAGTATCAGTGTTAGGAAAACACTGATACATGCCACGTCGGATAAAGCAGAGACTGATACTGAAGTAAAGTATCAGTTGAAACCTCGAACTTATTCTCTGTCCCAAACTGATTCTCAGTTTAAGGATGTTTTATTCACTTCAAAGGAAGCCACGTGGAAAGTAAGCAAGTACAACTGCAATTAATACGAAGATCTGCAGAATCGCCCTTCATAATACGGAGTTTCCCCTTTCGTGCTGCTTTATTCTGTAGCACCCTCATCTACGAAAGAAAGGACGATACCTTCTTTCAGTTTAGAGAGGACGAAGATCGAGGACCTAAGCTCAAATTTGAGTCTGAGTCACAACGGCAGAATACTGAAGACAGACCTCCTCCAACGGATCTTTCCTCATGACGCTGCCTATAAATAGAGCTCAAGGATCAACCTCATTCTTCACTGATTCAACGCACAAGCTGAAACTCTTTCGAACTCGAGGCTTAGCAAATTCACGGCAATCAGTTTGAATCGAAGAAGAGAATACCCACTGTTGTAACTATCAGTCTATCTGATAACATACACTCAAATCATTAGCCTAAAAAATGATTACTGAGAGCCTGTTCTCAGCAATCCTAGTTGGAATTCGAACCCTTTTTCAAGAATGAGAAAAAAAAAACGTTTGAGAGAGTGTTCGAGACAGTTGTCTGAACATTAGGTTGTTTAGCACCCGCAAGCTAAGCGTGTGGTTTACTTGGCTCCTGTAAGCTAAGGAAGAGAAGTCCAAACCAGTGTGTTGGCACTAAAAAGAGTTTTTCCGTTAAAGGTTTGTTGTGCACCCGTAAGCACGAGCCTAATCGATTATCAGTTTGATCTACTGACCGTGGACGTAGGAATCAATATTCCGAACTACGTAAAAATCCTGGTGTTCTTTACTTCTTTCAGTATTTCAGTTCTAATCTGCGCACTCACTCTGACATATATTAAATACTGATAATCTAAAGGATAAACCCTAGTAAAGGCTATTTCATAAATCGCTTCCGGTTAAGTGTTATCAGTCTAACTGACAAGTCCGTAGATAGTCAGTAAGATTTTTAACACCACTATGATTTCAAAACTGAAAAGACTGAACCCTTAACTGAACTTCAGTTTGTCGACCAGTTCCTCACACTGAAGTTAATTGACTGACTCATTATCAATCTCAGTCCTGAACCTTTTTCTAAACTGATCTTTCATTCACTATTCACATCAGTTTCAGTTTCAGTTTTCTTGCAAAAACTAGCCTACTGGTGTATTCCCCCACCCCCCTCCCCCATACACTACCCCACCAGGACCCAACATCACTTTATTTTTTTTTATTGTTTTTTTTATTTCTACATTTTATGTTTTCTTTAATTCTCTACAATCTACAACCATATTAGTATTAATTATATTTGTAATTGTTGAAATCACATTTTACGAATTAAATAATAATGATATTCCTCATTTTTTGTATCTTCATTTTTGTTTATCATCATGGTTACAATTTCAGTTTCTTTTCTAAAAGAAATTGAAAGTTCAATTTTTTAGAGAAAGTTCGAATTGCATAATGACCATTTACGAGTTGCACACATACATTTAGTATGATGTTTTTGCTTATTCTTTGTAGCATAGCATAGTAATATGAGTTGCATAGAATAAATCAATTAGGTTTTTTGTTATTTCTTTGTATAAGGATAGTAATGTAAGGTTTGATTGTTGCATTTGGGGAAAATTCAAATTTCATAATGATCATTTACGAGTTGCATATATTCACTTAGTTTGATGTTTCACTTATTTCTTTCTAGCATAATATAGTAATACGATGGTTTGATTGTTGTTTTATGCGTAAAATCGAATTGCATATAGCACTTATGTGAAATGCTCATCAAATGAGATTATTGAGAGTTACACAATACATAATTATGAGTTGCACATGATCATTAATAAATAATATAACATCTACAACATGTGCTTTACCTGACTTTAAGCCTCTTTGCAATCAAATTTAGTTTGCACAATAAGTAAAATATATCTTTAATTGATCTATCTTAACTGAATGATGTGAAGAACACATAGATGACATAATTGCAATCAAATTTAGTTTGCACAATAAGTAAAATATATCTTTAATTGACCTATCTTAACTGAATGATGTGAAGAACAGACAGATGACATAAAATTTACGTTCAGTTTCTTCTCCAAAAAAACTCAGTTGCACAACAGTCGATTTCCTTCTCAATCGATGTTCGAATGTCGATCTACTCCGGAAAGCTTCGCAATAACAAATCAGTCACTGGTAACCCGTGCAAGAACTCCATTCATCGCCGAATATTTCAACATCGTGTCTTCAATTCTTCTAGACCGACGCACGAACAAAACATATATCCTGCACCAATCATGATTTTTATCGCATATTTAGTTGGAACTAAACACATGAAATTCTAGAACATCATGTATTTAAATGTGAATATGTATCATGAATGTTATTACTATGTCTCGCAGCAACACGTATTTCCCGCAGCAACAAACTTACATTTAAATTTCCAATAAAACTAACATATTTCTCACGCATCTATATTGCGCAAACACTATCACATCACTGTGCATATTCAAACTCATATTTAAATTCAAATAAATAGTATAACATTTTCCACACAAAACACAATAACCAAGCAACAACATACTCATTTCTATGCAACAACAAAGAATTTTATTTCATAGAAAACACAATAACTGAACAACACAGTACTCTCATCTATGAAACAACATCACAATATGTGCAACTGATGCACAATAACAACAAAAAAAACCCCATGTGTGCGACTAATAACACCATACAATCTAATTGGCTTCAACAATGCAACAAATAGCTAATTTCTATGCAACAACTCACAATACAATATTTCGTTCAACTAGTCACCTCTAGAAATGAAACAAGAATATTACTTTCACATTTATGAAATAGAATATCATTTTCCATATACATTATCATTTGTGCAACTAAGAAATTTATGTGCAAACTAAAACACTAAAACGTATTTCCCGCAGCAACAAACTTACATTCAAATTTCCAACAAAACTAACATATTTCCATGCATCTAAATTGTGCAAACACTACCACATCTCTGTGCATATTTAAATTCAAATAAACAGTTTAACATTTTCCACACAAAACATAATAACCTAGCAATACAATACTCTCATCTATGCAACAACAAAGAATTTTATTCCATGCAAAACAAAATAACCAAGCAACACAATACTCTCATATGTGCAACACCATAACAATCCGTGCAACCGATGCATTAGAATGACCGACCACATTTCAAATGTAAAAAAAAAGATTAAAAAGACGCATACATGCATGGTGAACAAATATGATCTTCGATTCATTAAACTATGCAACTATTTCATTCAATCTAAATCTAAATAAAATTAAAAACCAAATCAACAACACACTAACGAATCACCGAAAATCAAACTTACTATTAAAATTGGAATGTTGTTCTCCACCAGAATGCAGATCCATCGAAAAGCAGAGCAAAACATGGAGTTGCAGTCAGCAACCATCAAATGCCCTGAGACTACTGTGGGGCAACTGTCGGGCACTCTAAATCAGAAGCAGTAGTAGCAGCAGCCCGAAAAACTTCACGGTCAGCCTTTGCAGGCTCATCAGGCGCAAGCTATTACTGTTCTTCGCAGTGGCAAGATAGTGGATAATAAAGTGGACAGAGCAGAGCAGACATGGACACCAGAGCAGACCAGGGTGGTACCAGAGCAGACTAGGGTACCGGAGCAGATAAGGGTGCCAGAGCTGATCAGACCGCCAGCTCTGACAATGCCATCAGTTCCGCCAAGATCGCCAGCTCTGCCAAGACCGCCAGCTCTGCCAAGATCAACAGTTCTGCCAAGACCGCCAGCACTGTCAAGATAGCCAGCTCTGCCAATATCACCAAGACTGTCAGCTCTGGTAATACCACCAGTGCTGACAAGATCCCCAGCTCTGATCAGGCCGCCAGCTTTGGCGAGCACTTGCCAAGAAGAGAAGGCAGAGCAGCAGATGCCGCAGAAGGAATGAGAGAGGGAGAAAGAGAAGGAGGTGAAACTTCACAAGTCCACTGCACCATATCGACCACCGATTCCTTTCCCTAGCAGATTGAGAAATGAAAAATAGGATCAGCAGTTTGCCGATTTCTATAACATGCTGACCAAGGTGAATGTGAATCTGCCTATCCAAGATGTAATCAGGAATGTCCCGACGTATGTTAAGTTTTTCAAGGAGTTGGCCTCCAACAAGAGGAAGTTCAGGGACAATGAGAAGGTTTATGGTCTCAGAAGTTGCAAACTCTATCATGCAGGAGCCTTTGCCACCAAAGCAGCGCGATCCAGGTAGCTTTGTGATTAAAATTATTTTAGGGAATGGTAAGGAAGCCTCTGGTATGTTAGATTTGGGTGCTGGAATTAATTTGATACCTTATTCTATTTTTAAACAATTAGAATTAGGTAATTTGAAACCCACCCGCATGGGTTTGCAGCTCGCCGATAGATCTGTTAGATATCCTCGTGGGATAGTAGAGGATGTTTTGGTGAATGTTGGGGGATTGCTTGTTCCCATTGACTTTGTGGTTCTGGAGATTGGGGAGGTGCATGAAAATGGTATAGAGCACACACTATTATTATGATGACCGTTTATGGCAACCACTAACACTTTGATCGATGTTAAGGATGGAACTATTAAAATGATTGTGTTAGGGGAGTCTATGTCTTTCTCTGTGCATGGTTATAGTGCAATGCCTTCTGCAAGTTTTACTAATGAATGCTCATTTGTCGATGCTATTGATGGCTTGGTCGAGACGGTATTTGTGCAAGAGCAGGAGTGTGTGGAAGATTTTGCAGGATCAGCCTATATGGATGACTTAGCTCGAGAAGTCGAAGAGATGGAACAGGCTACGCTGCCTCTTGATGAACCGGTGGGGTCCAATAAACCTGAGTTAGAGCTGAAGGAACTCCCTGCAAATTACAAGGATGTGTTTGACCACCTTGGTGCAGTCGAACTGTACAATGAGAATGCTAAGGAGAATTTCAGAATAAACGGTCATAGCGTGAAGCCGTATTATGAGCACCTGAGTACTCCGATGGTGGTGGAGTCTCAAGCTCTGCACGATCCTGATTGATGAATTAAGGCTGATGTCGAGCTCTAGACGTTAATCAGAGCGCTTTGTGGGAGGCAACCCACTGTTGGTTTGGTTTTAGTTTATGTTTTTCTTGTTCTTTGCTTTCCATTTTTTATGTTCTTGTTTTTGTTAGGCAGAAGAGTCCTATCCCAGCGCTGAACTTCTACTCTGGCGCTGAAATTCCCCTCTGAAATGCCAGTGCTGAACTTTCACTCTGACTAAACCGCCAGCGCTGACGCTGCCGCCAGCGCTGAAGATAGCCGCCAGCGCTGACATTTCCACTCTGCCGCAAACCCTAATTTTCGCTGCCTCTCACCGTGCTTTTGCTTTTCAGTGATGATATTCAGGGACGTTTTTCTAACTCTAATTATCTTTTGCCCTGAGGACATGGCATTCTTTAAGTGTGGGAGGGGGGTGACTTGTTTTGATGCGTGCTTATGCTTTTGATTGGGAGATTGGTCTCTCTATCTTAGCTTATTCTTGGATGCTTGCTAATTGTTATGAATTTGTGGAAGAGATGGTTTTTGAGGAGAATTTCGGGTTTGTGATTGAATGGTGCTTATTCTGGTTTTACTTTTGATATATGTTTCTTGATTGTGCAAAGAATTATGAGTTTTGTTGCAATACTGTGGTAAGCGAGTAAAACGTGATTTGTCCGATAGATGCTGGAAGGAGTGTTGTCATTGTGATTGCCTACGATCGTATCCTTATCTGTGAAATCTTTGAATTCTGAACATCTGGCCAGCTCTGAAACATCTGGTCCAGCTCTGAGTCTCTCCGCTAGTTTAACTATGAGCATGGGAAACCACGTTGTTGAGAACATTGTGGAATATCCTAACCCTTGTTTTGATGATACCAAAAATCATAGGACTTAAATTGTAATAGACTAGAATTGTTTTGAACTCAAGTGTTAGAGTTCGTTTCTAGTTTAGTCTGCGGTGTCGAAGACTGAAGACTGAAGACTGAAGAACGAAGGACTGAAGACTGAAGACTACAGATACCAACTGAAGTATCAGTTGAAGAATCAGTTGAAGACTGGTTAATTAATGCGCGAAAAGGACTGATACTAAAGTCAAGTATCAATTGAACATTCCTCCTAGGACTGATCTTCCAACGTTCAGAGGAAGCCACGTACGCACAAGTACAGCCGCATTAAATGCAGAGATCTCAGGATCTTATCTCTGCAGAGGTCATTCCTATCTGGTGGTTACTTTTCAGAGACGTCACATCTCCTGTCCATCAAAGAGAGCCGTTTCCACCCAGACAAGGAACCTCGAAGATTGAAGCCTCAGCCCAAATTCGAATTGCTCTCCAACGGAAGAAATCTTGAGGACGATTTACGCCAACGGATCTATTCAAGAGTTCTCCTACAAATAGCGCTCGAGGATCACTTCAACCTTCACCGATTCAACAACATAAGTTGAAGCTCTGCCGAAATTGCTACTCAGCCTTAAGCTTAAACTTCCCAAAAGCTTGAATCGAAGAAGAGAATTCCAAAGCCAAAATCAGTCACTGCTGATTACATACATTCTCTTAGACCCTAGGAAAATATCTGTTTACCCAGAAGCCAAAGGTCAAACTTGCTTCAAAGAACTTGTTCCTTGAAAGTATAGCTGGCACTCGTTCAAACCTCCCCCCATAAAAGTGTTTTGAGTGATTCGGAGGTCAGAAGGGTTTTCTGACTCTGAGAGTCTTAGCACGGGTTGTGTTAAGCAAGGGAAACCCTACGTGAGTGAAGCGTGGGTACTGGAGAAGGGTTTTCTTCAGTGTACGGTTGTGTGCACCCGACAAGCACATGGTACGGTTTGCAGTGCACCAGTGAAGCACTTGCGGAGTGGATTGTTGGTCTGATCAACCAACCGTGGATGTAGGAAAGGGTTTTTCCGAACCACGTAAAAGTCTCTGTGTTGTTTACAGCTTTCAGTTTTACATTCTTACTTGTGCTATTTCATTTGATAAAACTGAACACTGACTAACAGCAAAGAGAAACCTTAACCAACAACTTGCTCCACCGAGGCTATTACGAAACTAAGTTTAATTTCCGCTGCGTATGATATCGGTCTGACTGAACTATCCTCTGATAGTCAGGAAGAGTGATATCATTTCTGTTTTAGCAAACACGACTGAAGCCCTTACCTGCATCAGTTAAGTTCCAGCAACTTAACTGATAACTCTTTACTGAAGAGCTTTCAGTATCAGTCGTCAACCCTGTTGGTCAAAAGTGATTTCAGTAAAACAGGAGTCCTTGTTTGCATGCAAAGTTTCGTTTTGATCTCTGATTGAAATCCCTCTGATTAAGGTTAGTAGATTGTGTAAAAATAGCTTATAGGTGTATTCCTCCCCCCCCCCATACACCTATTCGAGACCCTCAGGACCTAACAATTGGTATCAGAGCAGGTTGTTCGTATCTGACTAGGTTATAATTGAACTAGATCCTTTTTCTTAAAGGTCTCGAAAAAGTTCTCTCTTTCTTTTTGTGCTTGCTATCTGTTCTATCTGCTGTTATCTGTTCTCTCTTTTTTGATGGAGACTAACCACAGCAGATTATCTTCTCTACCTATGTTTAGTATTGAAAAATACAACATATGGAAGTTTCGGCTTGAAAGCTTCCTCACCGCCCAACATTGCCGAATGTGGGAAGTCATCACCAGCGGACCAATCACCATCACCAAAATTGTCAAAAGGGTTCCTGTTGATCCACAACAAGATCCTTATGATGAGGTCCAGCCCAAGCAAAAAGCAGACTTCACCACAGAAGAAAGGAAGCAAGATGAGTTAGACAACCTCGCCAAAAGCATCATCTTCGGCACCGTTCCCGACAAACATGTCATGAAGATCATCAAGTGCGGAACTGCAAAGGAGATGTGGGACATTCTTGAAAGAATGTGCGCAGGTTCCGAGAAAATCAAGGAGAATAAGCTATCCATAGCCTGTCAGAAGTTCGACTCCTTCCTCATGCTCAAGAATGAATCTGTCGAGGAAATGGAACTTAGATTCAACCAAATTTTGAATGAAGTTCAATCCATTTCTAAAGACAAATACACTCAACGAGAAATCAACCTGAAGATTCTTCGAGCACTGCCACGTGGAGAATGGCAGATCTACTCAGTCGCTCATCAGCATAAGCCAGGATTCAGTCAACTCCCGACAAACAAGCTTTTCTCCGATCTCATGGCAAATGAGTTCGACCTTCTGAGAAATCTTGGAAATAAGAAGGCTGGAGGATCAGACGAAGATGGTCCATCAACCTCAAGAGGAGTTGCACTGAAGGCCTCGACAACAGAAGGCAAGAAGCAGATTAAGGAACCAACGGAACTCAACCCAGAGGACTTCTTCAGTCAATATGCTTTGTTGATTGAAAGATTCAACAAAATGGAGTCCAAGTTCCGGAAGTACAGAAGGTTCCACAAACAGCACTACAAAGGAAAGGAAAGAGAAAGCAACTCCAGACATTCCACAGATCGAAGCGGAGAAAGGAAGTCAGCCGCTTACGACATCAAAGACATGGAATGCTTTGGATGTAGAAAGAAAGGGCACTTTCGACATGAATGCCCTGATCTGACTCAAGCTGAGCACAGAGAACTGAGAGCTAAGAAAGATCGCAGCTTTTCGAAGAAGAAAGCGATGGTTGTTGACGATGCTGATTCTTCCAAAGACACATCAGAATCATCCGACTTCGACAGTTCCAGCTCAGACGATGAGAGCCGAGCCCTGATGGCCAATGAATCAGAAAGCGTGGCTGACAACAGCTACGACAATGGAATGAATGGCTCAGAGGTAATCTCTCACTCGAAAACTCCTTATACTGATAACTTCCTGATGCTTTCAGGAGAACACTCAGAATCTGGAGATAGCTTATCCTATGAAACTGACGAGTTTGATCAGCTCATGACTGATCACTGTCAGTTGAGGAAATTGTTCGAAGATCTCCTCAAGCAGAATCAGAAATTGGACAAGGAGATCAATGATGAACGAGCTAAGAATCAGACAATCATCTACTTTCCGGATGAAACTTGTCTTGATCAGCTAATCATGGAGAACAGCCGACTGGAAGAAAAGCTCAGAAACTCCAACTCAGAATGTGAGAAAGCATCTCATGAGATCAAGAGGGTCAATCACAAGCTGGAAGAAACAGTCAAGAACTGCATGATGCAGTCACCCATGATGAGCAACTTTCCATCGAAAGGCCTTGTTAAAAGCATCGGAGGAAAGGTTGCAGCTGACAAAGGAAATGATGTCATGATCATTTCAAAGGACGATCCTTCTGAAATCACAACCTCAGAAGAATCAAGAGATCATGATATGGATGAAGTTCGCAAACGCAGACTGATGGCTAGATCGAATGTTCCACCTCCACGGAGCTACAGAAGAGCAAAGGAGGCCCCCAACCAGATCACCCTACTAAGAAGACTGGAAAGCAGATTTCAGTCAAAGATCGGGGAAGGAACATAAGGAGTCAAGAAGAATCTTCCTCACCCATCCAGGGGGAAGAAAGGCCACATCAGTCAGAGACTGACATCAGTTCAGTTTCAAAAGGAACAACATCCATGGAGACCAAACAATGCTGAGTCCAGACGAGCCAAGCGACATCCACGACAACAAGCTACTGGACATCAGTCGAGTCTCCATAAGTCTGCAAAGACTCGAGTATCTCAGGGAAGATACTTCGCCGAGCAAAGAAGACCTCAACCACTCATCAGACAGAACTACTACAAGAGTGAGGCCTTCAAAAGGATTTATCAACAGAAGAATGCTCATGTGCCAACTAAAGCGCCAACGACGTCAATCAGATAATCAACAAAGCGCAAGAGATCAGCCAGACCAATTCTGAAGCAGATATGGGTTCCAAAGGGAACTCGAACTAACATCGAAGGACCCAAAGCTTGATTGGGTGCCTGAAGCTACTCTTCCTTGCAGGTCAATGTCAGGAAACACAAAAAGAAGGAAGAGGTCAAAGCTTCAATCAGAACGTGGTATCTGGATAGTGGCTGTTCGAAGCACATGACGGGCTACAAAGAATATCTATCTCAGTACGTTGAGAAAGCTGGATCCAAAGTTGCATTCGGAGACAACTCAATCGGAGAAACAAAAGGCTACGGTGAGCTCAACATGGGTAACGCCAGTATCAGTAATGTTAGCTTTGTTTCTGGTCTTAAACATAATCTGTTGTCTGTGAGTCAATTTTGTGACAGCGGTTTCACAGTGAAAATCAAGAAAGATGAATTCACTGTTAGAAACAATCAAAAGAAGGTGGTTCTGAAAGGATTCAGATAAGGGAGTCTCTACGTCATTTCTTGGGAAGACAGCCCTCCAGAAACATGCCTGATCAGCAAGAGCAGCTCGGAGCTCAACTGGCTATGGCACAAGAGACTCAACCATCTCAACTTCAAGACGATCAATAAACTTGCTAAATATCAACTGGTAGAAGGCCTTCCTTCTATTGTGTTCCAGAAGAAGCAAGAATGTGAAGCATGCCTAAGAGGAAAGCAGACGCGGATGTCATTCAAGTCAAAGTCAGGACACTCCTCTGAAAGGATTCTGCATCTACTTCACATGGATCTGTTTGGCCCGATCACTCCAAGAAGCTACAACGGTAGGAAGTACACCTTAGTAGTTGTGGATGATTATTCACGATATAATTGGGTTATCTTTCTCTTCAAGAAGAAAGAGACGCTGGAGGAACTGCCAAAGCTGCTGAAAAGACTGAGCGTTGAAAAGGAAGTCAACATTATCAGCATCAGATCAGATCGTGGGACTGAGTTCCTCAATACTGTCATTCGTGAGTATTGTGATGAACAAGGAATCAGTCATCAAACTTCTGCAGCAAGAACTCCATAGCAGAACGGAGTTGCAGAAAGAAGAAACTGATCTTTGAAGGAAGCAGCAAAGACGATGCTAGCCGAATCAAAAATCCCCTTGAAGTTTTGGGCCGAAGCAGTCAACAACGCATGCTACACGCAGAATCGCTCCTTCCTAACCCAGAGACATGGAAAAACTCCATACGAGCTATGGAAGAACAGAAAGCCTTCAATTGCCTACTTTCATGCTTTCGGTTCTAAGTGTTTCATCCACATCAATGAAAAGAAGAGGTTAAACACTTTCAATAGTAAAGCTGATCCAGGTGTCTTCGTTGGATACTCTGGAACAGAACGCTCAAGCAAAGCATATTGAGTGTTTAACTATCAAACTCTTTGTGTTGAAGAAACACCTCATGTGATCTTTGATGAGTCTACAGATGATTTCAGGGAACAAAAGCTGAAAAGTGTGTCCAAAACAGTTCCAAAGCTGAAATCCGCAACACCGAGCCCTCTACTGTCTTGGTGTGGGGACCAGGCAAAGATGAAGATACTGAGATGCTTCAGTATCAGAAGATCAACCAAAGGTCTGAAGTTCAGACTGGAGCCAATGCAGTCGGCATCAGTCAAGGGGGAACTCCAGTTGCTGAAGATCGAGTTGAACATGGTGAAGCAGATCCAGCTCAACTCTCCCCTGTTCCAGAAGGTGCTCAACACCTCAGAACTATTCTGACCGAAGAAGCCCCACCATCTCAAGAAGAGATCAAGAAGTATCGAAGATGGTTTGCACTCTACTCAAAGGAGAACATCATTGGAGAACCATCAGATGGCATCAAGACTCGGAGATCAATGTGCAACCTCGTCTTCGACATCAATCAGAACTGCATCAACGAAGATAAGAATTTCAGTTGTTTCTTATCATCTACAGAGCCCAAGGATATTGAAGAAGCTCTGAAGTCTACTCATTGGGTCATCGCAACGCTAGAAGAACTAAATGAATTCAACAGGAATTCAGTTTGGGAGCTTGTGGATCGACCAGACGATGCAAAGGTGATTGGCTTGAAATGGATTTTCAAGAACAAGGAAGACGAAGAAGAAAACGTTGTGAGAAACAAAGCAAGGCTTGTGGCTAAAGGATACAGTCAAGAAGAAGGAATCTACTACGACGAGACGTTCGCTCCAGTTGCCAGATTGGAAGCAGTCAGACTCTTCTTAGCTTTCGCAGCTCACAAAGGTTTCTAGGTACACCAAATGGATGTCAAGTGTGCATTTCTCAATGGAGTGCTCACAGATGAAGTCTATGTAGATCAACCTCCAGGGTTTGAGGTTGCTGGACTAGAAAAGGTGTACAAGCTGAAGAAAGCGCTCTATGGATTGAAGCAAGCACCAAGAGCGTGGTATGATACTCTCTCGGAGTATCTTGTTGAATAAGGTTTCAAGAAAGGATCTGTGGACAAAACTTTGTTCACTCTCAAAGAAGGAGAAGATCTCTTGCTTGTTCAGATTTATGTCGATGACATAATTTTCGGATCCAAATCCGAACACATGTGCTAGAAGTTTGCTGACATCATGACCAACAGGTTTCAAATGTCCATGATGGGAGAAATGAATTTCTTTCTCGGATTGCAAGTCAAGCAGACCAACAAAGGAATACTGATCAGTCAGTCCAAGTATGCCAGGGAACTAATAGCCAAGTTCGGTATTCAGCACATGAAGTCAGTCAAGATTCCAATGAACACAAACTGGAAAGTTGATCCAGGTTCAGAAGGAAAATCAGTCTCTTCGACGAAGTACAGAGAAATCATTGGATCTTTGCTGTATTTGACTGCGAGCAGACCAGACATCGCATTTGCAGTCGGGGTATGTGCGAGATATCAATCAGATCCAAAGGAAGCTCATTTGGATGCAGCAAAGCGGATTCTAAGATATCTTAAAGGCACACCCAATTTATGATTGTGGTATCTAGCAGACGACGACATCAAGCTCACCGGGTACTTAGACTCAGACTTCGGTGGATGCAAACTTGATCGCAAATCAACCTCCGGAACATGTCAATTCCTAGGCAATAAGCTCATTTCATGGTTTTCAAAGAAGCAGACTTCAGTCGCCACTTCTACAACTGAAGCTGAATATGTTGCTGCCGGAAGCTGCTGCTCACAAATCCTGTGGTTAGTCCATCTACTAAAGGACTATGGGATCGACGAAAAGAAAGTTCCTATCTATTGCGACAGCTCCACTGCTATTGTAATCTCCCAGAATCCAGTTCATCACACCAGAGTGAAACATATTGCTCTTCGACATCACTTTATCCGTGATCATGTCGAAAAGAAGAATATCTCTGTGGAATGGATTCCCACTGCTGTTCAGAGAGCAGACCTGCTGACCAAGGCTCTTCCAGAAGAGAGGTTCATTGATCTATGTGGAAAGATCGGCCTCATCAACCCTGAAGAGTGATGCTGTGTTTGAAGACTTTCTCAAACAGTCATGTTGACTGGTGGTCACCAACTGCTGATTCTACGACGTGGAAAGCAATGAAGTCTGAACGCTCATCTGAAGAAGAAGACATCCTGATGAATCAACCAGGATCAAGTGGTATCAACTGACTACAATGCTCAGTTGATCAGTAAGTATTTTAAAAGCTTACTTTTAAAATCAGTTATTTCAGTTTAGAGTTTTGTGTTTTTAGTTCAAAAACTTTTCTCTAACTGATCAGTTTCTTTCAAAAACTTTAACTGATTGTTGGAAAATGGAATAGCTGAGAAGGACAAAAATCTTTAAAAAGAGGAAATCTGTTTTGATTGAACTTGTCCTCATCTTTTACCAAAAATCTTTCCAACCTTTTTGCCTCTGCAATAAAATTTCTTGAAAAGCTCATTGACATGACAGAATGCAATGATGCCTTTCAACTTTTTGAAGACGCAATCCCTCGCAGTGACGGCGGACGCGAATTCTTTCTTCAATTGCATTTTAGGCACAGTTTTCGAAAAACCTTTTCATCTTCTTACATGGTTCACATCTTGTCTATTTATACCATGTTGTCTTCTCAATTTTTCTGCATCAACTAACAACACTCCACAGCCTTCACTGTGAGAAAATTTTTCAATATTTCCAAAGTTGTAGAGAAAAATTGTTCCGACGAAAGGAGAAATCTATGACTGCAAAGTCATGGAGTGGAAGAATGACGCTCACATACCTGGTCTTCACCGGACCCTTCCACTGGATCTCAACGTCTCTCCGACGTCAAAGTTTGCTCTACCCTCACTTGTATCCAGCGAAGCGAGTGTCTTCCATTCTCATGCCTGGCGCCAAGAAGCTTCACAGCTTCTGGAGGAGATATTCCTTATCGCATATCTTGCACTCCTCCCTGGCTTGTAACAAACAACGAGACCTCTCTCGTTGTTGGCCGGCATCTTCAGCCGCACCGGGTCTATTCTTCAAAGACCCAGTATCGGCGAATCGACGATGTTAGTCTTCTCAGCTGCCACCGCTTCGATTTTTCCTTCTCACGTCCATTTTTCTCTCCTCCTTTCTTTCCAATTCACCAACCTGATCGTCTCCTCATAAGGCAGCCCTCGTCTCCTTCCAAGGCAGCCTTCTTCTATCTTTCGTATTCTATGTTTTCTTGCCCCCTTCCACTTCTCCGTCTTTCTCATCTCCTCACCTCATCACTGGCGTTCTCCTCTTCTGCATTTCTGGACTCACCCTGTTCTCGAATCTTCTCACGAGATTCTGAGACTAGGAGTTGGGTACCGTTTGATCATTGCTTCCATCATCAACTCTCTTTTTGATGTTGCCAAAAAGGGGGAAAAGTCAGAGATTGAGTCAGTGAGCAACCTTCCTTTTCGATAACGTTGCTCCTGTCCTCTATTTCTTGACTGTAGATGAGATAGCAAAGGATCACCAGAAGTTGTAAGGACAACGTTCCAGTAAAGACCTCAAATCAATGGAACACAAGTGAGAGTGGAACAAGCTTAGGAACAAGAAGACACGAAGACAGAAGATGAAGATCAAGAAGTTCAAGGCGCAGCCAAGCAGACTGCTGGAGTCCATGGGTTTCCCATGTTGTTTTTGTTTTTCTTTTTACTCCAATGTAAGTCTTGCTCTGTATCTAGACTGATGGCTTATCAGTCTTTTATTAATGAAAAGAACTTCTTTTTTATCTCAACCTAAAGACAATGACTCTTTGTCCAGGCTCTGATTATGGTTTTTCTGTCTTCTCCTTGTTCTGTTTTTAGAACTATTTTCGTTCTTAACTCTAAGTACAAGTTTTTAGGTTCTATTGTTAAGGGGGAACTGTTTTCACCCCATGTTTAGAACTTGTACTGTGAGTTCAGTCTTTTTGCTGTCTAGAACTGCTGTGTGTTTAAGATCCTGAGATCTCTGCATTCCACAAGGTTCCTGTTGGGAACCTTGTGGAATATCCTAACCCTTATTTTGATGATACCAAAAATCATAGGACTTAAATTGTAATAGACTAGAATTGTTTTGAACTCAAGTGTTAGAGTTCGTTTCTAGTTTAGTCTGCGGTGTCGAAGACTGAAGACTGAAGACTGCAGATACCAACTGAAGTATCAGTTGAAGAATCAGTTGAAGACTGATTATTTAATGCGCGCAAAGGACTGATACTAAAGTCAAGTATCAGTTGAACATTCCTCCTAGGACTGATCTTCCAACGTTCAGAGGAAGCCACGTACGCACAAGTACAGCCGCATTAAATGCAGAGATCTCAGGATCTTATCTCTGCAGAGGTCATTCCTATCTGGTGGTTACTTTTCAGAGACGTCACATCTCCTGTCCATCAAAGAGAGCCGTTTCCACCCAGAGAAGGAACCTCGAAGATTGAAGCCTCAGCCCAAATTCGAATTGCTCTCCAACGGAAGAAATCTTGAGGACGATTTACGCCAACAGATCTATTCAAGAGTTCTCCTATAAATAGCGCTCGAGGATCACTTCAACCTTCACCGATTCAACAACATAAGCTGAAGCTCTGCCGAAATTGCTACTCAGCCTTAAGCTTAAACTCCCCAAAAGCTTGAATCGAAGAAGAGAATTCCAAAGCCAAAATCAGTCACTGCTGATTACATACATTCTCTTAGACCCTAGGCAAATATCTGTTTACCCAGAAGCCAAAGGTCAAACTTGATTCAAAGAACTTGTTCTTTGTAAGTATAGTTGGCACTCGTTCAAACCTTCCCCCCATAAGAGTGTTTTGAGTGATTCGGAGATCAGAAGGGTTTTCTGACTCTGAGAGTCTTAGCACGGGTTGTGTTAAGCAAGGGAAACCCTACGTGGGTGAAGCGTGGGTACTGGAGAAGGGTTTTCTTCAGTGTACGGTTGTGTGCACCCGGCAAGCACATGGTACGGTTTGCAGTGCACCAGTGAAGCACTTGCAGAGTGGATTGTTGGTCTGATCAACCAACCATGGATGTAGGAAAGGGTTTTTCCGAACCACGTAAAAGTCTCTGTGTTGTTTACAGCTTTCAGTTTTACATTCTTACTTGTGCTATTTCATTTGATAAAACTGAACACTGACTAACAGCAAAGAGAAACCTTAACCAACAACTTGCTCCACCGAGGCTATTACGAAACTAAGTTTAATTTCCGCTGCGTATGATATTGGTTTGACTGAACTATCCTCTGATAGTCAGGAAGAGTGATATCATCTCTGTTTTAGCAAACACGACTGAAGCCCTTACCTGCATCAGTTAAGTTCCAGCAACTTAACTGATAACTCTTTACTGAAGAGCTTTCAGTATCAGTCGTCAACCCTGTTGGTCAAAACTGATTTCAGTAAAACAGGAGTCCTTGTTTGCATGCAAAGTTTCGTTTTGATCTCTGACTGAGATCCCTCTGATTAAGGTCAGTAGATTGTGTAAAAATAGCCTATAGGTGTATTCTCCCTAGGGCTGAGCATCGATTTTGAAAGTTGGCAGACCGAAACCGAACCGACATTGCCTTAAATACTGATCAGAACCGAACCGGCCAAAACCGATCGGTTTCGGTCGGTTACCGAACCGACCGACAATTTTTTTTTTTTTCAAAAAAACAATAAATCTACCAATTTCTGTAAAAAAATAGCCTGTAATCTTCGAAAACATGTGTAAAAATTCCAATTCCAATTCCAATTCAAGTAAACAAGTAAATCTAAAAACAATAAATCTACCAATTACTTGTTTACTAAACAAGAAAACAACATCAATTCCAATTCCAATTCAAGATCCAGCGGAGGCGGCTGCCGGCGTGTCTGCAGTCTGCTCTAGCGGCGTCAAGCTCCAGCAGAGGCGGCTGCCGGCGTGTCTGCACTCTGCAGTCTGCTCGTGAGGCGGGGGGAGGTCTGCAGCGTCTGCTTCAAGCTCCAGCGGTGGTCCGTGCTGGTCTGCTCGTGCTCGCCGTGGAGGAGTAGCGACGCGGAGAATGGAGGCGGTGGGGGAGGTCGCCGGTCAGAGAAGCCTCGGCTGTGCAGTGTGGAGAATGGAGGCGCGGCTGGGACTGGGAGGGAGGAGACTAGATTCTAGGGTTTCCATTTGAAAGGGAGGGGAGGGGAGGCGCGGCGCCCAGGCGCATGTTTGGGTTTGGGGTGGGAAATGAATAATTTCTAGGGTTTTTTATATATATATGTTAAGTATCGGTTCGGTTCGGTTCATAACCGAACCAAAACTAAAAAACCGACAACCGAACCGATACCCATCGGTTTTTATACTTAAAAACCGAACCGAACCGACAACCAGAAATTCTAAAACCGAACCGAACCGAAAATGATCGGTTCGGTCGGTTTTTTCGGTTCGGTCGGTTCGTTGCTCAGCCCTAATTCTCCCCCCCTCCATACACCTATTCGAGACCCTCAGGACCTAACACACGTGAGAAAAATTTGGATTACATCCAAATGGTTTTATTTTACGAATTATGGCTCAACTGTCGAAATTTAAGTGATTAAGCACAGAAAGTGTGAAAAATGGAGATACTGATTATAAAGGAGATCACATTAGGGAATTCACTTCTAGCGGAGAATTGGGTCTGACCGGATTATTTGCATTACTGTTGTGTTGCTTCATAAACTTTAAGTTATTTGCATGATCTGAGAGATATGTGTTGATTGGAAAATTTTGAATTGACTTGATGAATGTTTGGATGGAAATAATCATCGTGAAACGCTCTCTTCCTAGGATTCATATGGATTTTGTTTGAACACAAGCAAAAGGCTAAGTGTGGGGGGGGTTGATTTATGCTAAATTGTTCTTATTTTGGGGGTTTGATTGTGCTATTTTTGAGATAAATATTTTGGAAGTTGGTGCGTTATGAGTTTGTTAATGTTTTGTAGGAGCTTTTGATAAAACAGGAGGAAGAATGCTAGGTTCGAGTTTTTGGATCAGAAAGTGCTATTTTTGGCTCAAAGTGGTGCCAGAGCTGACGGCACATACTTTGCTGCCTCGCCAGAGCTGACGAGCCGAAGTCCATTCGTCAAAGTGGATTTCCCGTGCCAGAGCTAGAGCTAACAATTCCAAGCTAGAGCTGAATTCCAGAGTCGGCAGAGCTGAATTCCAGAGTCGACAGAACTGACCAAAACTCGACAGAGCTAAAGTTCCAGAGCTGACAATCTACCTACGCCAACACTTTTCCAGAGCTGGCAATCTCCTTATCTAGAGCTGACTACTTTTACAGAGTTGACTTTCCAACTCTGCCATGGTTTTCCAGCTCTGCCAAGACGCCAGAGCTGTCAAGACTTGCCGAGCAAGTTATCCAGTGCAATCCACTGTGCGCGCACTGACATGCACTCGTCGTGCGGTGCGAGCAAAATACTTGTGTATGCCCGATACAGATAATACACGCTCCTACGTCTCACAACAAGAAACAAGTCTTAGTGGCAAGTGTAGGGTCGAATCCCACAGGGAGTGAGGAACCACTTTGTTCTCCAACGACAAACTGAGGTGTCACAGGTCTCAATCTGTATACTCTGCACAAAAAGCTAAACAAGATCAATAATAACAAAGGGGTGAGGTTGTTCGGTTAGGTCATAACTGTTGTCAACATTCGTTTCGGTCATAGGCATACTGATGATCCGTCCATGATCCATAAGGCGTGGCCTAAAGACTTTGGGGCGTTTCAAGGGTCTATACTTCACACTTAGGATGGTTGAATCCATTGTAGTCACTTGGTCCGAAGGTCACACAATCCCCGGTCACAAGGCAGTGCTTCACTTCTCCTTAGATGATAGTCATACCCGTTACTCACCAAGTATGACCCTCACCAACCTTCTCTCCCGAGTTCCCCAACTCTGCACTTTGAGTGACACATGCCTCCTGGACACAACCATTTCCGGCTTGTCAGCTGACCAATCATAGACATGCTACGGCGCAGAAGTTTCCTTCCTCGTTCGATAACCATGGCTTGATGCCTCGTCACAGTTGATGGATAGTCTCTAGAGAAGCCCAAGACTGAGGAAGGACAATGTATCCCATCAATCCTTTCCCCACCTTTCGGATCTACAACACCTTTTATTGACGCTGCTCAGCTACTCGGTCTTAGGTATACCGGTTGTCACGCCCTAGTATACTCTGACCTTTGCTTGACACGGACAGCGTTTTACCGAACGGAGATCACCCGTTAGGCCCCTACTGTCCATGGATTCGAACAGATCCTTCCGGAACCACGAGACTCAACCGAAAGAATAAATGCCTCACGAATGTTTACATGTTAACAACAATTATTTCCACCCCTAAAACCTCACCGAAGGGGTTTACTCACACATAACAGAATTCTTAAATGCAAAATGAATTAAACACATCATGTAACAAAAGGGAAATACTTGATTAATAGAAATGATACCTACGGCCACGAGCCTTGAATCTTGTTCCAATTGAAAGCAAAACAGAAATGAGAAATAGTACTGGAATGTAAATTGTTTGGATGCCACACACGGCAGGATTAAAGTAGTAAACTAAATAAAATAAGAGTTCAAAAGTGCCAAGAGTTTCTTCACGCCGCACATCATCAACCTTTTATACTGTCGAATGGTGAAGGTCTAACCCTAGCTGCGCCAGCTTCATATCTTCAACGAGATCTTCTTTCCATCTTTAGCTCAATCCTTGATTGATCCGCTTGAAGATAGCTTCCAGCTGCATGCTGTAGTCAACCTTTCCCTTTTTCCAGATTCTTCTAGCTTCTTCTTCTTTCTTCTGCCTCCTTCTTTCAAATCTTCGGGATTTACTTTCCTTTCTCGGCTTCGGCTGTCTGCTTCTCATTGTAGTGGTCAGACGGATTGCTTCCTTCGGTTTGATTCATACCAGGTGGGTTGCTTCGGGTTCCCATGCCCCAAGTTAGATTGGAGAGGCACTGCAGCCGAAGCTCCATGCTGGTAAACATAACATTGCAATCTGGGCCTGGTAATGCCCATTCCAACCACATTTCTTCTGTTTCCGCTCTACTGGACCTTCCTTCCTCAACAACTTTATTCTCCCCTGGACAGACCTGAACTGACACAAACAAAGAGAAAAAATAGGGCCAAATGGCCCAAAAATCGATGACGCATCACACCTACACACTTAAACCATACTTGCCCTCAAGTATGTAGGTGGATTCACAGAAAACACGGACGAAAAGTCGAAAGGAAAGAAATAAAACTACAAGACACGAAACTTGCACCAACATCAGGTTCAGATCATACTAACATGCATCATTCAGTTCAGCCTAACCACAAACCAGAGAGTAATGAATATGCATAAAGTGTGATAGTAGTTTCTCTCTCTCTCAAATACCGGGCTAAGTGTATACACTCTTACTTTGTTGTATCAGTTCTTCTTTGAGTTTGATTGAAGACCACAAGTGGAACACACTAGCATGACTCATCAGAGGGTCTTTGTTTGGTTGTAATGGGGCATACGGAGCAAAGATGAGATAAGTATAGTTCAGTGGCTAATTCAGTATCACCCATACCAAGCATATATGTTCAGTAAAACCACAACCAACTTGTTATTCCCCTGTTTGAATAGGGACCAACCTTCTTTGATTTTTGGCGATATTTATCATTCATTTTTTTTTATGCCCAGATTTTCTTTCTTCTCTCCAGTTCCTTGTTTACCATTTCATGCACCCTAACAATTCTTTCTTTTAGATATAGCAACAGAAAGGCTCAAGAAAGAATAAGTTCGGCTCAAATTGGCATAACAAGGGATTTTATCACATTCATCAACAAAGAAAATTTTGGGGCCCTAATCAAAGAAATGTGCCCTAATCACACAAGTCAGTAATAGTGATAGAAGTCCTCAAACAAAAGCTAGATTCCCTAGTACAGCAAAGTCTCACCAGAAACATGCGATTTTTCCTAAATATGGCCCTGATCTCACTGGTGGGGTACTATCAGTAAGCTCACAACTACTATCATGCATACCATACTCAACCACCAAATTAAACAATGACCAAAATCAGCATGCATATTCTCATCACCATCAAATAGCGCAAGTAAGACTCGACTTAAACGAAGACTCTAAAGACACTAAAACATGAAAAATCAAAAGATAAAATAAAACCTAATCTAAAAGTTCAGGGGAAAAGAACTTAGTCATTTTGGTCGGAGGGTTCACCCGCCGCCTCCAGCTTCTCCTTGATTTCTTTGAAACCAGCCTCCATTGCCTTGAATTCTTCCTCCATGGTATCTCTCAGAGTGGCCACTTCTCCACCCAACATCAACAGCTCGTCCTTGATCTCCTTCAGTTCGGCCGTCAGCATGACAATCTCGCTACTGACTAGGCGAGACGTCCCCTGTTCCTTTGTCACTTTCTGTTCGGGTCTAACTGAGCTGCCCTCTGGGTAGACTAGGCGGTGGCCGCCTCTCTCATCAACCTCGACAATCCACCAACGCACAAGACACCCGATATCAAGGAATCGGGTTTCAGTTACAACTGCTTCATCTGGGGCCTCAACATTGAAATTCGTGAGTTTCTTCGCCAGAAGGGTCACCAGCGGGCATAGGGAGAGGTATTTGTTGGTATGGGTTACCCCATACTGAAACTGTATTGCCGCGGTGAACCCGAAGTTCACCCTCTTCTTCTCCACCATGCACCAGAGCAGGAAAAGCTCTTGTTGCATGACCACATTTGTCCCCTCAATCCGGCCGTAGATGTTGTAGGCCAACCAACGATGGTATATCTGTGGGGCTGGGTCGCAGATTTCGTTGGACTTGCTGATGTTCTTCACGTACTTGGCCCCTGTCGAGATTTGAGACCAGTAATGGTCAATCTGACTTCGCCACTCTGGTGGAGCCATAGTCTCAGCTTGCTTGTACTCATCATCATACACTTTCTTGTCCTCAATCACCCCCAGGTGGATGTTCAAATCGTTAATGGAAAGTGGGAACATCTTCCCCCGCAGCTGGAAACGCAGGGTACCTGGGGTTTCGATCGTGTAATTCCCCTATGGTTTGAACTCCACCGTGCTCATAAATTCCTCTGACATTTGCTTGAATGCCAACACATTCCATCCCAGAATTTTCCCCCAACCAATGTTCTTAAAATACCCTTCCACGCGCTCTCTCATCCCAAAGTCCTCCAACACCTCAGTTATTAGAAAGTACCATGGGGTTATTTCTCGGTTCTGTAGAACAGCATACCTCTGACTGTCTCTCGGTATAACCACTTCCATAGTGCTAGGTCGCACCAGCCCTTTGCGCTTAACACCCTTCGGTTTTGAGGTGATTGCGCTTGTTACTGGCTTAGCAGGGGCAACAACGTCCTTAGAGTTGGAGCTTTCCACAGTTTCAGTCTTTTCGGGATCTGCCTCTATTGGTACTTCTGTCTCTTTGGCTTTTCCCTTCTCGGCTGCAGTAGGCTTTCTCTGTCTCCTGCTCTGTTCGGCTTTGGTTCTGGTCTTACTGTCTGCCGGTGCTGGTCTGGCTTTAACGGGCAGTGGAGGCTTCAAAACATCGAGCTTCCTCTTAACTCCTGGCCTCCTGCTTTGTGGGGTTGGGACTTCCACCTCCTCCTCTTGATTGGCCTCAACTCCTTCTCCTTCTTCAGCCTCCTCGTCTTTCGTATCCTCGGAAGCAGTTCTCCCCTCCTACATGGAGGTTTCAGGAATTTGCGGTTGAGGTTGAGTTTGAACAGGTGGTGGTGGCGCGACAATGGATGTCGCCGGAGTTGCCTTGCCCGTCTGGGCTTTCTTCGATTTCTTTACAGGGGGCGTGAGTTCAGGCTCCTCTTCTTTCGACTTCTCCGGTTGTTTTGACTCGGCGGCTGCTCTTGTGACCTCCTGTTCCTCTTGCTGTAGGACTTCAGCACGTCCTTTGTCCTCGGGCTGAATAGTCAGTAAGGGGTCTTCCGTCAAGAAAATCGTAGAAGGGCATCTAAGATTATATAAATTAAACTCTTTAAACCAAAGCAACAATAAGTTGGGATACAACATGAGTGTCCTGGCCCTCCCATTATTGAATGTAATAGTGTGAAAGAAAGAGGTGTTGCATCATAGCATGTAATAGTGTGATACCGAGCTGCCACATATCTCTCTCATCTAACTCCAAATTAACCCCACTTCTCTCCAATGCCTTATTCCCCTAATTAAATTTTAATCAACCAAAAAATTATGATGGGCAGCGTTTTGACCAGACAACAACACACAGTTGACATCAACTATACCATGAATATCAGTGGACTACACTGAGACCATAAAACAATGGGGGATCTGATAGAGTACTAACAAAAGCTCTAATTGCCCGAAAGATTACTGGAAGAAGAAAACCACTATATATACAATCTGAAAAGGAGATGCACCAGGGACTATAGAAGAAGCAATATTATACATACCTGAATACCTGAATCATGCCCACTCTGATCAAATTCATCAAGAAAATCGACACGAATTATTGCAATTAAATACAACCTTAAGCTTGTGTTTCCTTTGATTAAGCAACTTGGCAGACCCAAGCAGCATATATAGTAGTATGAGCATCATGCCCACATCCATGCATCAAGCCGTCCAATTTGCTCTTGTGCTCCCACTCCACTAGTTCCTATTCACACACACACACACATACCAAATCTAGTCAAATAACAACATAAACATATACTGATGCAAAGGAAACATATGCTCATATTTTTCTTGCAAAGGAAACACACGAAATCCGCTTGCTAACACGCCCTATTCTTTCAACAAACATAGGCTCATATTTTTCTTTCTCAACACCAATAATATATATATATATATATATATATATATATATATATATATATATATATATATATGTAGAATTAAACTAAGAGTAAAATTTTGAAGTAGCCAAAATGAAGCATAAAACACAATTTATGGCCACACATTGAAAAAACACAAATTTTGGCCATTTTTATAGCTTTGGGACGCTTTTGCCCTTAATTGGGCGGACTGGGTAGGGTCAGACACGCGGGTCGCGTGCCGGGTCGGGTTAGGCACTTATGGCACTATTAGTGCCATAAGTGCCATCGAAAATCCAAAATAAAACCAAGTAAAATAGTCATTTTGGCACTTATGGCACTATTAGTGCCATAAGTGCCAACGAAATTCAAAATAAAACTAAGTAAAATGGTCATCAGCACAAATACAGAAACAACAACATCATTTAAACCCTAAATGGAACATCTAAACCCTAAATGGATAATCTAAACCCTAAATGGAACATCTAAACCCCAAATGAATAATCTAAACCCTAAATGGAATATCTAAACCCTAGGGGGAAGTGTGCACTTATGGCACTTATGGCACTATTAGTGCCATAAGTGCCATCTTGGCACTTATGGCACTAATAGTGCCATAAGTGCCTAACCCGACCCGGCACGCGACCCGCGTGTCTGATCCTACCCAGTCCGCCTCATTAAGGGCAAAAGCGTCCAAATCAATAAAAATGGCCAAAATTTGTGTTTTTTTAAATGGTGGACAAAATTTGATTTTCATTCTTCATTATGGCCATTTGGGTAGATTGTTTCATTAAACTATATGTTTGTCACCTTGTAAACAGAACCAAACTTAGTAACTATGGACAACAGATCACCTAGCTTCTTCTTCACTGTAAATCAGACTAATCATATTAATATGTGAATCCAATTTCACAAGTTAGGTTATTAAATCTTTATTTCGAATATAATTTTAAAGCCCTCAAAATTGAGGAAACAAACTTACCTAAAGGGGAAGGCTGCAACGGGGTTAGGGAAGGGCTGGGCAGCGGCTGAGGATTAGGCCGAAGGGCCGAGGCGGTGGTGGCCACTGGAGGTTGGGACGTGTTCTGTTTTCTGTGCATATGCACAAATTGAATGGAATAAGCCATATTATAACTTTTAGAAACATAAATTGTAAATAGACTATACCTCTAACTTCTGCCGAAACAGATTAGGCTGCGGCGATGGTGCGGTGGCGGCGGAGGGGCGCTTTCGGTTCTTCTCGTAGCTGATCCCCCTGGCCTTGGACTGCCGCGGAGGTAGAGGCGGACGGCGCAGGTTGCGAAGGGGTTCCTCAACGGCAGTGGGCGGTGGAGGTGGAGGACGGTGGACGGTGAATAGGGATGGCAATGGATCCTGGACCCGGTCCAGATCCGCAGATCTGGATTCGGATCTAATCTAATTTTTTAAAACGGATCTGGATCTGGATTTGGCTCTTGAAAATTGAGATCCGAATCCAACCCAGATCGGACCCGTGGATCCGTTTTATTTAATATATATTATTTATTTATTATATTTATTTTATTAATAATATTAGATATATTAAAAATTAAAAATAATAGACAAATTAGAATTATTTTGATGTTTTGATGACTTGATTTTCTATGTTAAGACTTTGTATTACATGAATGTATTTTGTGCAATATTTTTTATTATGGAAATTAGATGTTGATTTTGTGAATTTTTTTTAAATTTAATTTAAAAACAGAAGATCCATGGATCTGGACCCGCGGACCCGTGGATCTGACGAATCTGGATCTAGATCCAAAATTTTCAGATCTGCGGATCTGGATCCGGATCTGGATCTGATAGATAAAAATGGATTTGGATCTGGTATTTATGAGATCTGGTCCAGATCCGGCCCGTTTCCATCCCTAACGGTGAAGGCAGTGGACGGATTAGAGGCGATAGGGTTCACCTTGATTTAGGGATTTAGGATTTTAGGGAAAAAGAAGTGGAAAAGAAGAGAGAAAGAAATATGGCGCTGAAATTAAATTTTCGTTTATAAAAAATTAAAACAGAAAAAAATGCTCATAGATAACATTAGGAATAATAGTTCAACCGATTGTTATAAATGATGTTCATATATAACGAATTTCTTAACGCTAAATGTTCGCTATTTTATTAATACGCCGCAAGTGTACGTGTGCAATTGTGTACAGTAGCAAGCAAGGTCGTATTCTACAGAGACTAATTATTATCAATTCCTATCCTAAATTATTCTACTCTATATGAACAAACGAAAATAAGAGTTTTGGTTCTGAAAACAAATTAAATAAATAAACACTGGAAAGAAAATAAATCAAGCTGTGAAACAGAGAAACAGATAAGAGAATATTTTCCAAGGCAAAGGTTTCAACAGATTCTCCTAACTAACATGTTCAATTCAATTAATAAGATGATTCCTAAGGCAATCTCTAAGCTAGTTCATACCCACTCCCGTGGCATACAAACCGTTGATTACATGCAAGGCTACCATCCCTGGATCACACTTCTAACATGTAACTCCTAAAAGTTCCTAAAATTAAATAAATGTGTTCTATGTTCTTCGTTCAGGTAATAATTATCAACTCCCGATCTCAAATTAAAACCTATGATTATGCTAAATTGGTGGCTAATCAATAAAGCAAACAATTCTAACAAGAACATAAAAAGGAATAACAATCTCAATTAATTGAATCAAACAGTCAGAAATT
This sequence comes from Salvia miltiorrhiza, assembly GCF_028751815.1. Taxonomy (NCBI): domain Eukaryota; kingdom Viridiplantae; phylum Streptophyta; class Magnoliopsida; order Lamiales; family Lamiaceae; genus Salvia; species Salvia miltiorrhiza. Next base: position 42,656,843 of record NC_080391.1, read on the forward strand.
CAAATCATGTCTATTCCCTAAACCCTGGGAAAAAGGGGATTCTAGCCACACATAGACATATGACTAAAAATCAATATCTCAATAAAACCAATAAACATTCACAAGAAAAACTGTAGTAGAATTGAGAATCTTCAGTTCTTGCTCTTGCTCCGTTCTCCGTCTCTCTCAGCTCTCAGAAAAAGTAAATAATGATAAAAGGTGATAAAAGGTTCTTTAGAATAAGTTCTTGGGGAGTATTTATATGCCCTAGGTCAAGTAGGACTCCAAAATACCCCAAAATCGCGTATAAAGCTGAAAAACGAACTTTTGGGCGGAAACTCGGCGACTCGCGCAGCCCCGTTGCGCGGCCGCATGGCCAGCCCGCGTGAGCTCGCTCGTCCGCATGGCTGGCCCGCGCGGTCCTCCAACAAACTCTGCTCCGTCGCGCGGCCGTGGCATGCGGCCGCATGCCCGGACCGCGCGACCTCCAGCACGTGCTCTCCGACCCGCGAACTTCCCGACGCTTGTTCTTGCTCATTCGATGCCCGATTTGAGCCCCGTTCACGCCTATGGACTCGTATTTTCACGTACTTCACTACACTTCATCCAAAAACTTCACAAATCTAACCCAAAACCTGTATACACAACACGAGCACGGACGAGTAGTCTATTCCACAAAAATATGCAATTTAAACCTTAGACAACTCAACAACTCAATAGAAACGCCCAAAATACTAAAGAACAATGCGATAAAGGAGTGAAAAATGCATGTAAATCAAACCCCCCAAACTTAAACCATTGTCAGTCCTCGGACAAAACAAAGATGAACCAAGAATGAATCAACAAGAGCGTAGAGAAAAGTGGATAATATTGTGGCTTTAGATTTTTCTACAGAAATAATGACATGTATTTGTATCTCTTATCATCAAGATATCACACTCATGACAAACTCAAATTATGGTCTCAATGAATTGCAAACCTCACCAAAAAGATTAAGAATATGAGAACCCTCAACTCTCAAGTGTATCAAATAAAATTATGGACGTGTATACGCTCAATTCAAGCAAAACAAGTACTCAACCATAAGCTTGTCAATCGTCTCACCTCTCCACCACTTAATGTGTGCTTCTATAACCAAGATCAAAAAGGTCTTTAATGAGGGTTGTAATGTAGGCTCTTTGGCAAGGTAGGATATATTTGGCTAAGTGACTAAAAGATGCGAATCAAAGTAACATCATCACCAACCTTATAGCATTCTTACTCAATTCTATCATCCACCTTCCACAAAACCAAAATTTTCAATATATAATCCACCACAACACATCAATTATTTCTCATGACATTATGACTTTCTAATGCATCCTATGTACCCCTTTTTTTCAATTATTTTCTCACTTTTCTTTTCTTTTTTTCTTTTCTTTTCTCTTTTTTTTTTCCAACGACTTGTAGGGTACTAGGATTTTTTTTTCAATCAAGATCAAAGTTCATAAACCATTATCACGCATCTCCACAAACCAACTACCCCACAACAACAATCTCCAAGCTCCCACCCACGGCTAAACCAAATAAAATAGAAAATAAAAAGCTCAAAGGGGCGAACTAGGATCATATATAGTAATAGGACAAAGATGGGATATATAGGCTAGCAAAGACGGCCTTCTATCATCTCAAAGTTATTAAGCACACTATGTGACCTTGAGGGAGAAACCAAGACAAGTTCTAGTGAGAAACATGCATGCTCGAACAATCACTCAAGAATAAGAAATAAGACTGTAAAATGGTGACAGTCAAGGCTCAAATCTCACAGCTTATTTCATTGATTGCAACATCAAAAGAGACCATGCTTATCATTCATCAATCATGCTTAATCACAACAATATCAACACAAATGCATGCAATTTCACAAGTTTTAAACAGAAATCATCATGAACCAGTTATCCAACAAATCTCTACACTACTCACATCATCATCAAGGTAACATCACAAAGAAACCACCAAAGCAAGACTAAGAAAACTCAACGACAAAACAAACAAGAACAACCAAAGCAAACAGTGCACCCACAAAGACACATCCCCCCAAACTTATTCACCACCAAGGAGAATAAGTTTGAAAAGGATTTGTGGGGCACGAAAACAAACAAATAAACAAACGAAAAGGAACAAACTAACCTAAAATTGGGTTGCCTCCCAATAAGCGTTATTTTTAATGTCGTTAGCTCGACAGAACAGCAACCTCTTCAAGGTTGCTGGTGCAAGCAGTGCTGCGACCAACTGCTCCCTACTCCATGCTTTTCATCCAAAACTCCTCCTTTAAACTTCCGATCACCTGGGTCCTGCCAAGAAAAATGATCCGCATCAAATGTATTAAATACATCAACACTTACCTTGCCCGGATCTTTAGCTTTCTTGGGCACTTCATCTTTTTGGATGTGGCATGGTTCATAGACATGGAATGTTTGGCTTTCATCATGAACTCGCAGCGTGAGCTCTCCTTTCTCCACATCAATTAAAGCTCTTCATGTTGCCAGGAACGGGCGCCCTAAAATCAGCGGCATTTTGTTGTCATCCTCAATCTCTAAAACTACAAAATCGGCATGTTCTCCACAATTCCACGAGGATAAGTGACCGACCTGTCTGCCATCTGCAGCCTCATAGATGTCGGCTTCAACTCTCCAATTGCCAGCTACTGGAAAACAGATAAAGGCATGAGGTTTATACTCGCCCCCAGGTCGCAGAGAGACCTTCCGAAATGCTGGCCTCCAATAATGCAGGAAAGTGTGAAGCTGCCTGGATCTTTGACCTTCGCCGGCAGCTTCCTCTACAGAATCGCGCTGCATTCTTCATTTAGGTTCACCGTCTCCAACTCTCCCAGCCTCTTCTTCCTCGAGATAATGTCCTTCAGGCGTGCACTCTCATACTTTGTTGTCATGGCCCCTTCCTGCGTAATCCCGCTCAACAAATCAACCATCTTAAAATGACGCTGGGGAAACGGCATCCACCAGGAGGACGTAGATGAGGTGGAAGTCGTCGGCCTTCCTCATGGACTCTCCACGAGAGCTCTTCTTTTCCCTTCCTCACAGCAGCGGCATTGGACTCTAGCTTTTCCATCCTCTCGTTGGATATGGACATGAACTTCATTAGCAACTCCTCTATATTCGGCTTCTTCTTTTCATTTATCATTCCATTGGTTACCGAGAAGCCTGGTGGAGGTTGAATTGCATTGCAGGGATTTCCATAAGCCAAATTCGGATGTGGACGCCCTCCATGATGAAGTTGTTGTCCATTATTATATCCGCTATGTTGCCCATGCTGAAAGTTCCCATAGTTTCTACCTCTGATGTAGTTGGCGTCTTCTACACCTGTCGGGATCTCTACAGCCGGCTCAGGATTTTCAAAAGTCAATGCTGCAATTTTCAAGTTTATCTCTGCCAGCTGAGTCATAATCAATACCATGGGATCCGAACTGGAGGTAGCAGCAACTTTCTTCAAGTACGAACTCTTTCAGTTGGCCATTGATAGCTCGTGGTGGCCATGCTCTCAATGATCTCCATTGCTTCAGAACTCCCCTTCTTAAGCAAGGAACCACCTGCAGCTGTATCCATGAACATCCTGGTGCGCTCCCCGCAAGCATTATAGAACATAACTACTTGCGTGCCTTCATCAAATCCATGGTTTGGGCACTTTCTGAGCCTCTCCAGATATCTCTCCCAAGTCTCCGCCAGTGTCTCTCCTTCAAACTGTTGGAATTGGAGAATATCCATCTTTAACTTCAATGTTAGCCCAGAAGGATGGAACTTTCGCAGGAAAAGATTCGCCAAATCCCCCCATACTGGATTAGCTCCCAACTGTAGAGTTTGATACCACGACTTTGCCTTATCCCTGAGTGAGAATGGAAAAAGGCGGAGTCGTATAACGTCATCAGGGACTCCGTTCATCTTAACAGTGCTGCACAGCTCCAGGAATTGCGCCAGATGCGCATTAGGGTCCTCCACAGCTTTGCCTCCATACTGGTTTTGCTGCACCATGGTGATAAAACCAGTCTTGAGCTCGAAATTATTCGCGTTGACTTTTGGAGGCTCGTGATACTGATACTGCGGAGTGAACGCCTCATTGATCGGAGGCTGCTTTTGAGCCTCGTGGCTTTCCTATGCTTCAATCAAACGCTGTAGTTGCTCCTTTAGAGCACGAACTTCTTCTGCGGTAGCCATAGAATCCAATTTATCTTGCTTTGCCTGGCTGTTGTTGTGGCAGAGCGTAGCTTCAATCTCGAGATCAAAATCTTCAAGAGTAAGATTCTGAGATCGTGTGTTCATGCACTACCTAGAAAACTCCAAACGCAAGAATCAGAACCGCAGGAAAGACAAAGAATAGAAATTTAAATAAACAGAAATAAAAATCCAGATTAGTCTCAAACAATCAACAGATAGTATATCGCGGCCCGCCCTAACTAGGGATAGTTAGGCCGAGTAATCCACGACTAGGGATGGGGTTAAAGAAGAAGGGGAAGAAAGGGGCGACATTTATAACCGTAAAACTTACTCATCTTAATGAAACTCCTCATTATTACTCATTAATACTCAATTGAAAACATTACTGAAAGAAGACATAAAACTTAATTAAAACGTTGATCAAGTTATTACATCAACAGGAACCATCCTCATAAACATAAAGTACGACATAACAGTACCAAAAGTGTTTTGCAGCGGAAATGTAGCTAGACATATGTATGAAAACATATTCTAGACAGGTTACATATTTATTAACAACCCTGTAACTCCGCTCAATGCAGCACCATCATCACACCGGCTCAACCTGCACATTTTTTAAAAACATATGCAGGGTTGAGTACAAAAGCACTCAGTCATGAACACATGCCAAACATCTCATCTCATGCTTTATAAAGCTATAAATATTGTCATTGCCATACTTTAAACAAAGCATAAGGAATTTATCTAAAGCCTTATTTTGCTAAACTCATTTTCATTTCTCAAAGTTGGCCAGTCTATGTTCTCAAGTTAGTACCATATCTGTTAACTCATGTACTGAGAGGGAGGCCGTCCTCTGCAGCACTGCAATTGGGCAACCTGAAAGCTGACTCATGATCACTGTGTACACTAATTCTACCTCGCGTAGAACCGATATCATTTCTCATACTGATAGATAACATACTAAAATCTCAAATATTTGACAATGCAATAACATCAAAATAGGTTTTCAGTTCATCATACATCAATAATTCAAACGCGTAAACATCTTGAAAATAGGTTCTCAGTTCATTATACATCAATAATTTAAACGCATAAACATTTTGATTTTAGCGTAGAAAAGCCCACCTCGTTGCGTCTCTGCAAACAGGTAACGTCACTCTCTTTCTCTCAAGTCATCACTTCCCAAACGGACCTTCATCGTTATGAAGAATCGATGAGAAAAAGGGTCATCATAATAGAAAACTCACTAACTTAAACTCACATAGGAAAAATAAAACTTAACACTCAAACTCAAGTAGCCCTGCCAGCGCTGACTTGGCAGCCAGAGTTGACCACTCGGCAGAGCTGAAACTCACTCTGCAGAGCTGATTCGGCAGAGATGAAACTCACTCTGCAGAGCTGACTCGCAGAGCTGACTCAGCAGAGCTGACTCGGCAGAGCTGAAACTCACTCTGCAGAGCTGACTCTGCAGAGCTGACCACTCGCAGAGTTGACCCTGCAGAGCTGACCACTCACAGAGCTGACTTTGCATAGCTGACCACTCGCAGAGCTGAACTCAACAGCCAGAGCTGAACTCAACCCGACAGAGCTGAACTTCATCAGTCAGAGATGAACTCAACAGCACTTCAACTGCCAGAGCTGACTCGCTCGACAAAGCTGAAATCCACACGTCAGAGCTGACCAACCCGGCAGAGCTGAACTCAACAGCCAGAGCTGACCAACCCGACAGAGCTGGAATTCACGCCGCCAGAGCTGACTAGCTCGGTAGAGCGGGAATTCACGCAGCAACTCAAAAAGTTCAATATATACTCACTCATGCTCAGCAAAACACATTCAGATCATCCTACACACTTCCTATCATTTCTCCAGACATCAAAAATAAATCTAACATGCTCAACTTCTAACTTAGAACACATAAACTCAAAGGAAAACCCTTAACATGCATTTCCCAAGCTTCACGCACATTGACAGCCATGCTCTACAAAAACATACAACTATCATGCTTGGAAAAAATACAATTTTAACATATAACAATCCTAGCATGCTCCTAAACACATATAACAAGTCACAACGATTAAAAACAAAGATCGAAGGACAAACTACGACGAATAACACGGACGGTTGCCCTCATGGGTTTCATAGCTAGGGTTCGAACCATTCTTAACTCATTCATTAAACATGCTCAACAATTACCCAAGAACAACATACTAAAAACTCACGATGATCCGACGTCGTTTCAAAATAAAGTCGAGAATCGACGTTTTTTGACGTCGACTAAAATCAAAAATCAAACCATCAAAACGTAGGTAGAGATGTTACCTACTTAGATACGTGCTCGAAAAGGTGCTCGGGGCTCGTCTCGGTGCTCAAATCAGAGCTCAAAAGCTCGAACAAGCTTTAATGGAGGAAAGGCGTGAAAGAGTGTGTGTTCTTGGTGTTTGTGTGTGTGCTGCGTGAGAGTGATGGGTGTGGGCTGACCCACAGCCGCCTTTTATAGAGAAGGGGAAAGCTTTGGGCGGTTGGGGGGTGGTTGATGTAGGGTAGGCCTAGATATTTAGGATATTAATCTCACTTAGTCGTTAAATATCTCGTTTCATCACGTCTCGTCTCGTTTTAACGATTAACTACCCGTACTCTTCGTTACTCGCCCTCTCGACTCTCACTCACTTTCGTTGCACTCGTAATTCTATATAAATATAGAAAACTCAAGCTCGTTCTCAAAATTCTGATAAACGAGCTCGGTTCGTTTATCGAGAAATTTCGGTTTACTATTCACTCGTCGTCCAAAAATAAAAACTTTTGTCATTGGACTCGCATCGAAAAACTAAGAATATTTCTCGACGACGTGCACGTAAGATTTTGAAAGTCGACAAAAAGACGAAATAGCAGTATTTTACTATTCATCGTCAAAAAGTCAAAAATTCCAAAAACGCCATAACGAACTCATTCAAATAATTATCTCGAATTATTCAAATACTCAAACTCAAATACGGATATAAAATCCCACATCATTCTCACATCATCAAAAGAACATCTCAACATCTTTAAAATAAAAGAAGAAAACTTCATATAACTTATCATCTCTTTACAAAGTAAATCAAACAAGGGATCTAAACCCTAATTACTCAAACTCGAGCAATTAAACACGTCATCAAAAACCCGGGTATTACATACCCTCCCCCTTAAACAAAATTCCGTCCTGAAATTTATACCTCCTAAAAAAGTTCCGGGTACTTCTCCCACATCTTGTCCTCAAGTTCCCACGTCGCTTCCTCGTAACCATGATGTCTCCATTGGACTTTAACCAATGCAATTGATTTGCTTCTCAATTGTTGGTTCTTACGATCTAGAATTATCTCGGGACTTTCTTCATAACTCAAGTCTGGTTCTAAGACCATTTCCTCTTGGTAGACCACATGCTTTGGGTCGAAAATATATCTCCTCAATTGTGATACGTGGAACACGTTATGCACATTTCCAAAGCTAGGCGGCAAAGCCAACCTATATGCTACTGGACCTATCTTTTCCAAGATCTCATAAGGGCCGATAAATCTGGGTCTAAGCTTCCCTTTTACCCCAAATCTATTTATCCCTTTTGAGGGTGAAACCTTCAAGAAAATTTTGTATGCTATCTCGAAATGTAACTCTGTGCGGCGGGTATCTGCGTAAGATTTTTGTCTATCTTGCGCTTCTTTGATCCTCTGCCTTATCTTTCGAACAATCTCAATCATCTCTGCGACCGTGTCAGGTCCTAACACTTTTATCTCACCAACTTCATCCCAGTAAAGTGGTGATCTACACTTCTTTCCGTAAAGAGCTTCATACGGAGCCATACCAATAGTCGCTTGGTAACTGTTGTTATAGGCAAACCCAATTAGTGGCAAAACCTTCTCCCAATGTACTCCTCTATCAAGAACAGTAGTTCTTATCATATCTTCTAACGTCTGGATAATCCTTTCTGACTGTCCATCAGTTTGGGGATGAAAGCCTGTGCTAAAATTCTACCTTGTACCCAACTCTTTCTGTAAACTCATCCAAAAGCGTGACGTAAATTTTGAATCTCTATCTGAGGTGATCGACACCGGTACTCCATGCAATCTTATAACCTCGCGGACGTACAGATGTGCTAACTTATCTGATCCATACGTGATTGGAATTGGTATGAAATGTGCAGATTTTGTTAGTCGATCTACAATCACCCAAATTGCTATATTTCCTCTCTGACTTTTGGGTAAAGCTGTCACAAAATCCATCGCTATGTGACCCCATTTCCACTCGGGAATCTCCAACGGGTTTAACTTCCCATAGAGTCGTTGGTGCAATGCTTTCACTTGCTGACAAGCTAAGCATCGCTCTACAAACGAAGCTATGTCTCGTTTCATTCCGTCCCACCAAAATCCCTTTTTCAAATCCTGATACATCTTTGTACCTCTAGGGTGAGCGGTGTAAGGTGTGTCATGAGCCTCACTCATGATTTTATTCTTAAGTTCATCATCGTGGGGAATGCATATTCTCTCCTCAAACAAGATAGCATTGTCTGATGCTTCTTGGTAATTCTTGAGATCTCCTGTCCTTATCCTCTTTCGTAACTTTTAAGTTCTTGGGGAGTATTTATATGCCCTAGGTCAAGTAGGACTCAAAAATACCAAAAAAACCCCCAAAATCACGTATAAAGCTGAAAAACGAACTTTTGGGCTGAAACTCGGCCACTCGCGCGGCCGCATGGCCAGCCCGCGCGAGCTCGCGCGGCCGCATGGCTGGCCCGCGCGGTCCTCCAGCAAACTCTGCTCCATCGCGCGGCCGTGGCATGCGCCCGCATGCCCGGACCGCACGACCTCCAACGCGTGCGCTCCGACCCGTGAACTTCTTGATGCTCGTTCTTGCTCATCCGATGCCCGATTTGAGCCACGTTCGTGCCTATGGACTCGTCTCTTCACTTACTTCACTACACTTTATCCAAAAACTTCACAAATCGAATCCAAAACCTGTACAAACAACACGAGCACGGACGAGTAGTTTATTCCATAAAAATATGCAATTTAAACCATAGACAACTCAACAACTCAATCGAAGCGCCCAAAATACTAAAGAACAACGTGATAAAGGAGTGAAAAATGCATGTAAATCACTAAAACAACAGTTATTAAATATACACTCATACATAACGAATGGCTTAACGGTTCAGTAATACCGTTATATATAGCACTAATAGATAACGTTAATACGTAACGGTTAACTTAATACTGTTATATATACATTAAGACAACATCACATACATAACAGAGTTTTGTAAAACCATTATGTATCATTAAAAGTGCGCTCATACATAATGGTTTTTGACCAAAATCGTTATGTATGAACCGTTATCTCTATTTTATTTTTAGTAGTGCATCTAGCTAGGCATGGAAGAAGCACTAGTTGAACAATGTCAGATGTCGACAACCAGAAAGGAAATTACTGTGATTTATATAGAAACTCTGTGTCAATTCACTATTGATCATTTGCAATATCAATTGTTTCAATTTTTGTTTTTTTTAGATACAAAATATTGTATGTCATAAAATTGTGCTCCCTCCGTCCCAATAAGCTTGTCTCATTTCTTTTGGGCACGGTTATTAAAGAAAGTTAAATTAGTGTAGTAAAAGTGTGAGACCATATTGTTTGCATTGTAAAATCATTACCAAAAATAGAAACATTAATATAAATTGTAACAATCCAAAAAGGAAAACAAAAAAAGATTAATGAGACCGAGTGAGTATATTATATTAATGAATTAATCAAATTAAATGATAATCATACTATTATAAAGTAATATTCAAATAAGTGCAACTCACATATCAAACAAAATATAACTCACACGTCATGATGGAACTTAATTAAATTAGTGACCTCTTAAAAAAAAGTTTTTGATGCATCAATTTTATCGCCTGAACTAAGCCTCCTCAACATTTCAACTTTCTTTCTAAAATAAGGTTTCTAATATCTTTTAGCTAACCATTACTATATACTATCACACTACGGATGGTTAATTTTGTAAAAATAACAAAAGCAAGTCAATCAGTTAATTGAATTTCATATTCAGATTGCAATTCTCAAAATGAGATTTAAATAATAATAATAATAATAATAATAATAATAATAATAATAATAATAATAATAATAATAATAATAATAATAATAATAATAATAATAATAATAATAATAATTACCCACATGCATAATATGTCTTACAAAAATACCCACCCCCTTGTAAAAGTACCGAAAAGTGTACTTGATGGTGATGGCTTGCTTGGTTTTTTGTAAAAGTTCTTACACTTTTCTTACAAAAGTACAATTGTGTAAGAAAATGTGTAAGATAGGTAGTTAAAAATGCACAAAACCAGATAAATGTGCAATTATTGTAAAGCCATGTGACCTAAAATGCCCTAAGTTTGAAAATAATGAAGGTAAGTTTGTGTATAATAAAACAGTAATACGAGGACGTAAAAAATTGTAATTTAAGTATATTTGGAAACAAAAAAAAAATTCTGAACCAAATTCATACAATACCCGCTAGTAAACCATAGCCGCTCGCAATAGCCGCCGGTGTTTTATCCCGGCGGCTATTAGGAGCGGCTATGATTTACTGGCGGGTATTGTATGCATTAGGTTCATAATTTTTTTTTTGTTTCCAAATATACTTAAATTACAATTTTTTACGTCCTCTAATTACTGTCTTATTATACACAAACTTATCCTCATTTTGTATTTCTTTTTTTAAAATATATTTTATGAAGTAGAAATACATAATAGGCTTGTATTTTGACAAATTTGGATTATTGTGGGGTAATAAGTCTCAAATTTTTGATTTTATTTTATTTAACATGAATTAATATAGCGTAACACATAAAATAATAGAAAATGTTGGATAAAAAAAATATAAAATCATATATTATGAAACAATAAAATATTAGAGAGCCTACCCCATACATACCCGCCAATATTTAGTATCCAAAAGAAGTAGCCGCGTTAAAGAAACCCGGAGCGGCTACATCTAGCGGATACTTTTTACTGGCGGGTATTATTACCATGTCATTTATAACTGGTTTTTATATCACAATATACATAAATTGTATTTATTAGAGTTCATATTAATGGTTGTTGTATTTTTTTCAAATTTGACGACCTAAGTCTAATTCAATTGCGATTGGACAATTCAACCGGCAACTCTAGGATGGGAATCTATAGGCTTTGCAGAAAATTTAATTCACGGGTATTGGAATAGAGCGGGCACGACTTTTGTGGGATTTCTTTGACCACATTGAAGATTTGATATGGTCGAAAAATTGGGTAGGGCCCATTAAGACCATATTTTATGTTAAATTAGGGTAGAAGGTTGAGAAGCAGCCGCACTATCATTTTTTCAAACGGATACTTCATTTTTTCGTGTGAGAGTGGAAGGAAAAGACGGCAATTGAGAGAGGAAGGCATATACTTCATTCGGTCTTCTTCAAATCCATTCACCCCATGGCTTCTTCTTCAAACCAAGTAAGTATACTACATTTTTAAGTATTATTTGGTATATGTTTGGTCAATACATCGTGTTTATGTTAGATGAGTTTATTTGTTATTTGTTTTGTATATGTTAGATATATTTATATGTTGGGAATCTATATATGTTAGATATATAGTATTGAATTTTGTTTTGTATTTGTAAGAAAATGTTAGATATATATGTTAGTTATATATGTTTTGTATGTGTTAGTTATATATGTTTTGTATGTGTTAGATACATTTTTTGCACATGTCGAAAAAGTATTGAATTTATTGAATTTTAATTTAGATATATAGTATTTATTTTTTATTTCGTATATGTTAGAATTTATATGTTTCGAATTTTTATATGTTTTGTATAGTATTGAATTTTGATTTAGATATAGTATTTGTTAGATTTATTTATATGTTTCGTATATGTTAGATATAGTGTAGTTGAGTGTTGTTAGTATTTATTTTTTATTTCGTATATGTTAGAATTTATATGTTTCGAATTTTTATATGTTTTGTATAGTATTGAATTTTGATTTAGATATAGTATTTGTTAGATTTATTTATATGTTTCGTATATGTTAGATATAGTGTAGTTGAGTGTTGTTACAAGTTTGAGTATAGTTTGAGTGTTGTTAGAATTTTTATTTAGTTGAAGCATATTTAGATATATTTAATCGTCTATTTAGATCATTAGGTTAATTTTACTGTATTACGCATAAAATAATAACGTTTTTTAGGTTATTCAGAATTTAAAAATTTATAACATATTAATAAAAAAATATAGAACCACAATTAACCAATACCCGCCAGTAATTAATTTTTTTAAGAAGTAGCCGTCGGGCGGCTACTTCTTAAAAAAATTAATTACTGGCGGGTATTGGTTAATTGTGGTTCTATATTTTTTTAATTATGTTTATAGTAATTTAATAATTAATTATGCATTATTATTAGTTGATGTTTGTTAATTCATTATGTTTTGTAAATTGAGTTATTTTTTGTATTGAATAGGTCCCTTATTCGAGGCCCGATACGATCAATCGTCCGACAGTTGAGATCAGTACGTACTACAATATTAAGTACCTGTCGACAGTAGCAGGGAGACTACAGGAAATTGGCGGTTTTGCACTGGAGAATACGTTCAGGCAGGGGTGCTTTGGTATGATGTTGGATTGGCAGCCGGGCTAGAAGTGCAATTCTGCATTGCACTGGAGAGACGATGAGGATGATGAGATCTGCTTCTACATCAACGAGAGGAAGGTTGACTTTACTCCGAGAGATTTCGCTCTCGTGACAGGATTGGCCTTTGGGGATGATCCTTTTGATACTTTGGCTGAGCACGATCTGAGCGAGGCTGAAACATTTAAGAAATTTTGCCGCGGGAAGCATGTGACAGTGCAGGGGCTGGCGGATATATATTTCGACAGGGTCAGTCGAGTGGTTGACCCCGACGGTGGGTTATACCTCCGTGTGGCCCACTTGTTGGTGCTACACGCATTTGTATTAGGAGTGGACGTGCGACGACCCGTGCAGTCCTGGACTTGGGCTTTGGTGGATGATTTGACGGCCTTTTCCAGATTTCCTTGGGGATCGTGCGCGTATAGGTGCTTGAACTACAGGTTGAAGAACACCACAATTAAGAATACAAAGACCAAGTACCACTTCTACGGTCCTTCTTAGGCCCTATTCGTTTGGGGTCTTGAGGTTATTCCTGACTTGGCCAAAGCCATAACCATATGCCATGCGGGAGTTTACCCTAGATTCAAGAGGTGGACGTTCGTGAAGACCAAGGCCGATGGGTTACAGAGTTTATTTGAGACAAAGGTAATAATTTAGTTGTTTATTTGTTAATATTATTTTATTTTATGAATATTAATGTTTAACTACATATTTTTTGTTTCTAGGAGAACGGGATATGGGAGATGAGACCCGATGAGTACGAGGCCGCGACGCATTATTGGCTATCGGTGGCAGGCGTCAATGCCGGGCCAGGGGTTCGAGTACCAGAGCCGGGAGTCTTTGGTCATAGGCAGGCTCGGGCGCGCTATAGTGGTGGGGACCGCAACGAGCCTACTATTGAGCATCAACCACGGCGTCGCAGTGCGAGACAGGATACTGGCAAGCGCCCGAGAGGACAAGTAGTGGACACCTCATCGAGCAGCAGCCATCACGATCAGAGTGGGGGCGATCACCCCGTAGATTCTGGTCGAAGGTCTCACAGTCACAGAGCCCCGAGGCCTAGGCACGAGGATCAGAGTAGAGCTCCTGCACCATCACAGTGGAGCGAGCAGGATTGGCAGCGCATGCAGCACATGATGCGCGAGAGTGAGGGACGGATAGCGAGGAATGTGGAGGACAGCCTGTTCACGAGGATTAAGAATTGGTTCGAGGAGAAGTTGGATGCTATGCGTTACCGATGCTCGCATACCACTGATGTTCATGTGCCCAGACGCGAGCCCGAGCCCGAGTCCGATACGGCGCAGCGTACATCCGATCCCTTGCACACGAGTCTCCTGTACGAGAGGCGGGACATACTACTGGTGATGGCATGCACACCCCGCAGTGGCAGCATGATCCGTTTGGTGGCTCGACTAGTTTTGGGGATGTGCAGACTCCGTACATGGGTGTCCACCACTTGCCCACATTCGGTGCATCGAGTTCTTATGGTGGGCCACGCTACTCGTGGGCTGAGCAGGGCACGAGTTCAGCATACCCGCCTGAGCCGCCTCGTTCTTCGATGCCGATCCTTAGAGATGCCGAATATTCTCAGGCAGAGATGCACGAGTATTGGAAGAAGTATAATGGGGTATGTTGTCGTTGAATTAAATTTACAAGTCATTTAAATTATGTCAACATTGTTTAACTTGTGTTGTTTTAAGTGAATTATAGGGAGTTTCTGAGGCAGTAGATGTTGTTCCCCTCAGTATTTGTGCACCAGAGGTTCCACGCAGAAGCCACCGATAACGGAACCCGTCGGCTGCACTTCGATCACCATACGTGCACAGCGCCGTGCCGAGGCCCGTCGAGCAACAGTATGTTGACGGGTTTGAGCGTATGATGGAAGCTGGCCGCCGTGGACACTACCAGACGGTGGTGGTGGCAGAGAGCGGGCACCCTCTCCCATATAACTTTTGGACCGGGATGCAAAACACGAGGACTGACCTCACGACCAATGTTGGTTAATTTCTTAAGCAGTTGTTATCATGTAAGACTGTTTACTTATTACTAACATTTAAGTACGTGCAGGCTACTGATATGTACATGATGACGATGAGATCGAGGTTGATCGCGCGTGCTGACTTGATAGACGGTGTTGATCAGAGGACCACTATCATATTGGATACAGAATTCTTCGTAAGCATTTAATTAAATATTATGCTGTTATAATCAAATATGCTTTTAATATAATGTTTATTTGCTACAGAAATATTTGGATGATGAATTCAAGGAGTTGATGTCAGCATGGCGCACCATGTTTCCCTCAAAGGCAGAAGGACGGCTTTCGAGGTTCGACGCAGTTTATTCTTCGTGGGTACCGCATCCCAAGAAGATGTGTCTGGTGTATGGGCATGGAATCTCTTCGACTCATAACGATTGGATGCATGCCACAACGGTACACATATATATCTACATTATAAATATGTTTGAGTAGTTCATTTTTTATTTCCTCTTCACCAATTGTATTTGCGTGTGCAGTTCATTTTGCCTATATTTGTGCTGGGACGTTACATTACATGTCGAGTGGATTTGCTGAGGGGTTATTGCGACATCTTCGATTCGCAGTTGTTCAAGACCCTGGCGCAGAAGCTCTTCGATGTGATCGCCGCTCTATATCCGCTACAGTACCTTTTGGGTAGGCTGCTTGACGTGTCCAAGCGGTTCGAAAGGACACAGATTGTCCAAAACCCGTTGGAAAACCTCTCATGGCGAAAGTTGAAAATCCGCTATGCCGAGGAGAATGAGCAGTTTCAGCAGCCAGATCAATGCAACTCCGGTGTTTATGCATGCATGTATGTGGAGCGTCTGATATCAGGCTCGCCGAGCCTTGCGTGGGGCAATGGTCACGCCGCCGACTATAGGCGCAAGATAGGCAGTAGCATCTACGAGTTTTGCATCTCCCCGGAGCAATAGATTATGTATTTCTACTTTTAAATGACAATTATGCACATTGACGTTTTGATTAGATGTTGGAGTATCTGTTTGAGTATGTTTCTATCAGTTTCCACTTGCATCCTACATAAAATTATGAAATAAGATGAAATTTACAAGTACCCGCCAGTAAATACGTAGCCGCTATCAGTAGCCGCTTGAAAAAATGTCAGCGGCTACTGACGGCGGATACTAAATTTCTGGCGGGTACTTGGATATTTCATCTTATTTTATAGTTTAATGCATAACCAAACTATATCTGGTTATGTTATGCTATTAACTAAACTTTTATATAAAACATTGTTCACTTCTCCAAAGTCTCATTCATAATTTCAACTCATAATTGTTAAGACATGTCCATGTTGGTCATTACTAAAGGCGTGTGTTTTCTGCTTCAAATATTTCAAATCAAACAACATAACAGCTTCTAAAACATCAAAAAACTGCTAAAATTTTAAGTACCCGCCAGTAAATAATTATCTGCGCCCAGTAGCCGCGGATGTTTTTTTTGGGCGGCTACTGGTGCTAGATTATATATTACTGGCGGGTACTGAAAAAATTTGTTGTTTTTGCTAGTTCATATATATTATGCAAGTGATATCGCATCGAAACTTATTGAATCCAATGCTGCCAACTTCAGCACATCAAATACTGGAATGAAAAAATATCAATATCCATCGAATATAATATAACAAGAAATTAAACTACTGCTCCCAGCCCGTACCCTTGCATGCTCTACGTGTGTGGCCAGGCGAGCCACATAGACCACAGGTTTTGGGTGCTCGTTTTCCCAGACTACTTGATGCATCCGCTGTAGTAGTCCTCTGAGTCGGCCTCTCACCAGCTGAAGGAATTCTAGATTCTCTTGGTCGACCAGCTTGTCGCCGAGAAAGGTTTGGCAAAACAATATCAGTTGCAACTTCAAACGGAATTTCCCAATGCTCTAAGGGAGGCAAGTGATTTACTGAACCGGAGTATGTTTGAACCAGTGAACTGCACTTGTAGTAAGCTTCCACGTAATCTTCCATTGGCTCTTTCGCCTCACTGCGAAAAGAATGATTATATTTAGTAGGCATCTAATAACTGTAATTTTATAATAAAATAGATTTAGCATACGTAATGGCTGCGATCGCATGAGAACACGGCATGTCGTCCAGGTCGAATTCATTGCATTCACAACTCTTCGCTTGAAGGTCAACCATGAAGCGACGATCACCAGCACGAACCCTGTATTTTCTTTCGGAGGTCCTCTTCGCAGTGTAACGACGACTCTTTGAGATCTCTGCACTTATCTTCTGTGTTGCCTCTGGAGTAAGAAGATCATCGCTCTCTTCCGCAGACGCAAGTCTGTCCTTGAACCACTGCTCCAGAACCATCCTGATTGCCTCCAGCATGGAGCATATAGGAAGGCGTCTGGCCCACAACAAACGGGCATTCAAAGCCTCGGCAACATTAGATGTAAGAAAACTATAACGGGTCACCGGACTTTGTGATCGTGCCCACTTCTCAGGGCCTACGCGCATCAACTTCCCGTACGCCGCCGGCTTCAATTGAGCCATAGCCGACATTGCACGTGAAAATTCTGAGTCCTCGTAGGCGTATGCAGCCTGGCGAAAAAGCTCAACAACAGCTTGCCCGTAGCCCTTAATTTTGTTCTGCAAGTGGTAGTAGCAAAGACCGTGAGTAGCATTTGGTAACTCGCTCTTCACAGCATTAGCAATGGAGACATGCGCATCAGAGACAACTAGTAAGTTGTCGGGCTGACCAAAAGTTTGTCTCACATTTGACAGGAACCACTTCCATGACTCATCATTCTCGATCGGCCCGACACCAAATGCCAACGGAAAAACTTGCTCGTTTGCGTCTTTTGTCACGGCGACGAACAAAATACCATTGTTCTTCCCCTTCAAGTGTGTGCCGTCGACCACAATCACTGGTCGAAGCGAAAAGTAGAAAGGTGAGATGGAAGCCGCAAGAGCAAGAAACAGATGTTTGAACCGGTTGTTTTCGTCTACTTCCAAATCCATCACGGTGCTTGGATTTGCTTGCCTTAGGGCATACAAATATTTGGGCAGAAGAAGGAACGAATCATCAATTCGACCGTATATCTTCTCTAAGCTGAGATTTCTTGCACGCAGCGCGACATCATATTTGATTCTGACGCCAAATTCACGTAACAACTCCGCCATAATAGATTTCGGCTTAATGACCTCTCCATCATCGCGTATTCTTTTTTCCACATAAGCTGCAACCACATTCGAATGTGCCTTTATTCGTTTCAAAATGCCCAATTCCCCTTGGCAAGAGTGCTCTTTAAACTTATGCACTCCCCACATCCCTCAGCCGTGACAAGATGCACGCAGATCGAACTTGCACTTATCAGAGTGCTTGCACTTGTAATAGAGGCGTCCCTGATCTGAGCGTCCAACTTTTTCCTTAGCCCCTTGCTTCATATTCCAGAAGCCAACAGCAAGGACCAATTCTTCTTTACTGTTGTAAAAAGAGTTCTTCCCTAAATCAGCAACTCTGGACAGGTCACTCTCACGAGCAACGAGCGAAGTCGTGGCGTCCACTGGAATCAACGGAACTATCCAATTAGATAGATCACCGATCGAGTCCATCGAATTTCCGTGACGGGTTGTAACACCCCGTACTTTTATGAGTAGTAGTAGTGTCAAGACACTACAGAGAGTATTGCGGTACTGAGATATGAGATTATAAATAAAATGAGATGGAGTAATGATGATAAATAGAGATATTGAGCATTAGAGTTACATTATTTTGATGAGACGAGTTATTCTTCTAGATAGAGATATGAGTCTGATAGAATCAATGATGAGGATAGAGAGTGAGTAGTTTGAGAAAACGAGTTGAGATAGAGATGCTGATTGAATTGAGAAAAGAGCATAATTTATTTTTCCCGATGACGGATACAGAGGTATCTGTGAGATTAATTGTCCTATTGTTAATAGGAACATCTGATTAAGAATAGAGTTGAGATAAGTGAGTGAGAAACCCTATAGAAGGGAGAGTCGATCTGAGAGATGATCTAATTGAGAGATGATTGCTGATTGCTTTGATGTGATTTGTATCCGTGTTTTATCTGAGATGGTTTGAGTGATTGTCTACGTGACTATTTGTTACGATGATGTGAGTATGATTTGTTTGGTGTTATGTTAACACGGATTATTTTCGAGATTTTGGAGAACGAGATTATTTTTAAAATCGGGAAATAGCATACAGCTATTATTATTTTGCATATCAGTATTTTATGAGAAATATTCTACTGAGATATATATATATATATATATATATATATATATATATATAAGTTTATGATGAGATGAGATATTCCAATAGTTTGAGCTATTGTATTTTTCAATGAAGAACTACTGAATGTAATACATTGAGGAAATAAGGATGTATAGAGATAATGGTTGAACGTTGTTAAAGTTAAAAATCTGGCCTTGGAGTTCTGCTATGGCGTGGGAGTTTTGCTCTGGCTTGCGAGCTCTTCTCGGGATGCGAGCTCTGCTATGCCAGAGGCGAAGGCATTCGTCTGCCCAGACAGAGGGGAAGTCAGTCCTCTGCTATGCCAGAGGCGAAGGCATTCGTCTGCCCAGACAGAGGGGAAGTCAGTCCTCTGCTATGCCAGAGGCGAAGGCATTCGTCTGCCCAGACAGAGGGGAAGTCAGTCCTCTGCTATGCCAGAGGCGAAGGCATTCGTCTGCCCAGACAGAGGGGAAGTCAGTCCTCTGCCCAGACAGAAGGGAAGTCATTCCTCTGCCCTGACAGAGAATGCATTCCTCTGGCGAGCATTTCTCTGCTCTAGTGCAGAACCTACTTTTGAGAGAGATGAGTCAAAGCAAGTGGATAAACATTGTTAACGGATAAGATATTTTATGCAAGTGGATAATTAAGCATGTGTTAATTATTCAATACTTGATGGCTAAGTAAATGGGGTTATATAAATAACACCTTTCTCTTTCATCCCCATAACAGACGTCCCTTTCCTCTCTCTCCTCTCTCTTTTCTCTCTTTTCTCTCGTCTGCCATTATCCAACGCCATTGATGAGCTAGTAAAAAAACTTTGTAAGCTACTTTTTATCCCATAACCACCGATTAAACCAAGCTGAAAACACTCGTATATCCATAAAACAAAAGCTGGACGAAGGTTTGAGCTAGGAATCAAGAAAGTGGAGTTATACTGTTCGTTATACAGATCATAAGAGTAAGTCTCTAAACACATGAATCTACTTATATCTAAGCTTTATGAGCATGTATATAGATGATTAGAGTATTAAAACAACTCCTAATTCAAGTTGAAGATCATGAAGAGAGTGAGGATTCGAGTATATAAATGAGCCTTAGAGATTGTAGTTATGATAGTTGATGGATTAAAATGATGATTAGAAATGAGTGATAACGAATATGAGTTCTTGAGTTGATTTGAAGATTTGAGTGGTTATATGAGTTCTTGAGCATGCTATGATGTTAAGTGATGGTTTAGATTGATGATTAGAAGTGATGAAATGAGTTTTGGTATGAGTTTGTTGTTGAGAATTATGTTGTTGTATTCAAGATAGAGATGTTTTTGAGATATATGAGTTTTAAGTATAAATTGGAGAAATTTTGTAGGCCTACTGACCTACTGTGATCGATGGTTTTTCGATTTCTAATAGCTTTGAAAATTTTATAGCAAGTCCCTACATGAGTCTTCAGTACCCTTATAAAATTTTAAGCCATTTCAACTTCGTTTGATATTTCTTTAAAATGAAAAACCTAAACTGCACATTACTACGGAGAATTTCAGAGAACAGGGGAAAGAGTCATTCATTTCAGTAGCTTCCTATGTGATCTAGCTTTCCAAATTTTTATGGTATCAATATTATTGTGTTAGCTAGATATCCACTAAGATTGTGCCCAGTTTGACAACGTTTACTGTTTTTCAAAAATTGTAACTTTCGATTGCTCAAAACTGCCAGAAATGGTAGATCGTGGTAAAAACGTCATATCTCTCAAATCGCTTGGAGTTTTCGACTCTATTTTTTTTAAATGAAACTAGACTCGAAGATCTTTCTTTCGGTATGAGTCTCGAGTCCAGGAGATGTCGGAATCCGAACAGTTTAAATTTTGAAGTTGAGTCAGTGTAAAAACAGAGCATGTTTTGATGATGTTTGTTGTGATTTCTTATGTGCCTTATGTGATTGTGTTGCCTATGTGTTTGAATGAAGTTAGACGAGTCTTATATGAGAGATAAATCGAGACTTAGAACTATGTTTTTCTTGAAACCTATCCTTGAACTTAAGGATGTGAGATGAGTGGAGAGTTATATAGAGTTGAGTAAGGAGATAGAGTATGAGATAGAGCATGAGTTAAGGCTTGAGAGTTAGCCAATGAGTTTCTAATCGAGATTCATTTTATGACATGAACCTTCGATGATGATGATGATCCCTGAAGACACGAGAAGAGCAAGGAAGTAAGTAACTCCACTTTGACGGGAGATTTTGAGTAAGGTCTTCAGGTGGGCAATATTTTGAGTATATGTTTATCGTATGAGTTTTCTAAAATGATTTTATGATGTTATGAGATTAACAAATGTTTTGAGATAAATGATATTTGAGAACTGTTTGACTTGCCAATTTTTGATGTTGAGCTTGTGTGTTACCCTCTACTGATGAGACGAATTCGGTCCTGCCTCAAGCGGGATTTTGTGCACAGAGGTGACTGTGAGCCGTCTTCGGGTCGGCCAGTCACGGTACTTGGGAGGCCTACTTCTCAGTACCTTTGATGATGAGTAGTGGATGTGGTACATACATGATGAATGTTTAAACTGCGCAGTTACTTATTTATGATGTTGATTATGAAAACTGCATGCACAGATTCATTGATGTTAACTTATTTCTGTGTATTGCTGAGATGAGGCAAGCTTCAATTTATAGCTCTATGAGCAGCTTTGTTTTTCGGCGATATGTCCACTGAGTATTTATGTACTCACGCCCTGCATGTATTTCTAAACGTGCAGGATAAGCGGAGGGGGAGTATGGTGCGGTGCTGGTGGAGAATGTTTCGGGTTGACGTTTTCTTTCTCTATCGTATGTCTGTTTTGTCGATAAAGTTTTGATATGAAGTTATGTTAAATAGAGTTTGATGTTTAAGATACTTAATTTCCTTTGAAAATCAAGCAATACACTCACGGTTATATGTCTTCATACATATAATCGATTCGCCTTTTGCTGTGATACTCTGCATATTATTCTTCATTATGAAAAATGAGCTATACCCGTTTTGTTTTTGTTCGTGAAATTCCTGATAATCAAAAAGATCTAACGATGTTGACGATTTTACCCTTGGATTCATTTATGATGATTTCCTTAACACCTTTTGATGTGAGCTTCCGCTTGATGTTTGACCTATACATCTTGTCTTTTATTCCTTTAAAATAGTCGTATCGATACTCGATCCCCGCTATTACTAGTGTCGGAATCGGGCTGCGACAGAGTGGTATCAGAGCAGGTCGTCTGCTCTGAGTTAAATGCTTGATTGAGTTGAGCTTTTATTTGCTCTTATTTATGAGTTGAGTACTA
The DNA here is from genome assembly GCF_028751815.1 of Salvia miltiorrhiza. Lineage (NCBI taxonomy): Eukaryota > Viridiplantae > Streptophyta > Magnoliopsida > Lamiales > Lamiaceae > Salvia > Salvia miltiorrhiza. The sequence continues at coordinate 42,679,290 of NC_080391.1, forward strand.
GTCTAATTTGAGTTCTTAGACTGGTTTGAGAGTCAGTCGAAACAGAACCCCAGCACCCCATCTCCTCCGACTTATCAAGGTAAGAGCTTTTGATGTTTTCTTTTCCGCTTTCATGCTAAGTTTTGAGTTGACCCACTAATGAGTTATGTGATGTTTGATGGCGGAACTATCTGAGCATGATGAGAACCATGAGTTGACGAATATTTGGGAGTCATGTTGAGGCTAGTATAGCCGTTGCTCCACCGGACCAAATAAGAGAGAGTATGTTGATGATTGTGGTGGAATACCAAGTAAGTTTCGTATCCACTTTTGAGAAACACGATGTTTTTGTTTTCAGAATGCAGCGTATTGTTGAAGAAGCAACGAAACGCTGGTTTAGAGAGTATGAGCCAGATAAGGACAATACGCTAGGAGAGTTTCTAGCGCATTACCATCGACGCAGGTAGAGGGTTATTCCCTACGGAATCGACGGAGCGAAAGCTATCGATCTTCTAATTCCGCGGTTACCACCCACGTGGGGAGTTTGGGCGACAACATTCGTCCCCCTATTCGTGGGCACTACGTGGTTGGGAGTAGTGAGGTATGGTGACATTAGCGGTTTAATCGCGACGCTCGGCCATTGTTATTTTGCGTTCGGCGATCCCCCTGCACCGCCGTACGAACTGCCCGATGGGCCAGTCCAGGGTGGAGAGTTAGTGGTTGCACCCCCACTGCCAGATGAGCCTTACCCGGGTGCACCACCACCCCTTAGTGAGCCGATGCCGATTATACCTGAGCAGACTGTTTCAGATCTGATAGTTTACGAGAACGTATTCACCGGTTGTGGAGCACAATCCATTTTCGTATTTGGCGATGATCACATATCCTAGCGCCGACTTACCATTATGGGAGTTGACCCCGGTGACGGCGCCTTTACCAGTGCTACCTATTAGGTCAGCACCGCCGATTGGTTTTACAAAGCCTCAGATTCAGCGAGTATCGGGGCCATCCGATTCGAGAGTTGCCCCAGTGCTAGATTCCGACGTTTTGGCTTTACAGCCTTACACGCACCAACTCCACTATCCACCTTATCGAGGTGCCCAAGAGGGAGGATCTCGACCTGCACGGTCAGACAGCGATGAGGAGGATCCGGACGAGGAAACTCCGGATATGACAGTTGAACGCGGGCGAACCCAGCCTTTTTTGCATCAGGTTGCGGACGACGGCACCGAGACATGGGTTTCTATTCCCAAGGTGCCGGTTTACTATCTGATGTATGACACGGATGTCGAGGATGAGCCGAGCGACGATAGCAAGCATCGGGTCATAGACGAGTGTGAGGAGGAAGAGTCGGAGCCGAGTGAGGATGCTCCGACTGATGATGTTAGGAGTAGGATATCAGGTGATGACGAGATGGGAGATTGATAGATGACGACCGAGACTATCTAGAGATGTATATGTATATATATAGTAATGCATAGCTGATGTACATAGCTAGAAGCATAGTATAGAACATATATGACGCTTAGCCCTATGATGCTTGCATAGCGAGAGCATCATTATAGTATAGGGCGTTTTGTACACAGAGAACCTTCGCTTTTGTGTAAGACCTCAAAAGAGAGGCAATTTTTCCTATGATATAGAGATGACAGTGATGACTAGAAAGCTTTATGTCACAGCGTAGTTTTGAGATTGATAATTTGATGCATGATGTTAGATAAACGATAGAGATAACGAGAACTATGAGAATTCTATATGAGAAATATAGAATTGAGTTGAGATATAGAGAACTGAGATGAGAATTTAGAGATTTCATCGCGATTTATAGACACGACCCTAATAGGGCGAACGTATTATGGAGACCTCATGGGATGCATAGATACTATTGACCATTTGTACTTCGTAATAGAGGTATTTTCATCGGGACCGCATTTAACATCGCTAAGAGTAATAATGAGAGTAGACTTATTGAGTTCCTATCCCGCTTGGTCATTTTTAAATTTTTCTGCATCCATTTGAACTCCTACATGAGATGAACTATTTGCTATTGAGAAATTTTTCCAGATCCACTGTGTTCGAGCCTGAGTCGTTTGTATTGGAAATCCTTACCCCTTGATTTAACAGTGGACAATTTATTCATTTTCCACCTAGTGGATTGCTTCTACTTCCAGTATTGATTTACTCCCATCATATTATATCTCAGTTTTTATCTTAGTTTCTGTTCTAGCTTTTGATCTTCCTTTGATTGTAACTTCTTCATTATCCTTGAGATAGCACTGGCTATTATGGAATCATTCCATTACTTGAGCTCGTCTTGTTCAAGATCAGACATCTTTATTCATCACATCCTAGTCCCTACCACATCCGACAAGATTTAGGAATGTCTAGGTAACTAGGATGGCATAACTAGAAGAGTATTTGGTAGAAAACACGAGTTATGGGAGCAGTCGTAGAATATTATTACGGGACGAGCACAAGTGTTCGATTATGGATTTTCATATATTAGCCAAGTCTGTAGAAAGCTAACCATTTCGAGGATGAGAAGAAGTAATGCTAAGCCAGAACAGGCAATAGCAGATTTAAGGAGATCGAGATGACAGATTAGAACAGATGACTTTTTCCACGATAGTAGACTGAGATGACGACTAATATAGAAGTAGCATCGTCGTCGTAGTACGGGATGTTTTATTTCCGTTATGCCCCGAAATTAGTAAGAGTTCTCGAAAGAGAAGATTTTCTTATATGTCTATACGACGATGATCAGAGAGTCTCTATGTTTGAGTAGAGTTTTGAGCTGATGTTACGATGATAGACATGAGATATGTCTTTGACGTTGAGTTATGAGAATTTAGAAAATAATATGATGTTGAGTAAGAGTCTTATGATTCGTGAGTTATGAGAATTAGTTCTAAGGTTGATACATGTTCCCTTAGGCTTTGCCGAGAAAGAGAAACCGATTGAAGAGAGAAATAGAGTTGATGATAAGAGATAAGGCAATAAAACCGTAGCTGAATACGAACGTCAATTTTGCGACTTGGTTCGGTATGCCACATATCGAGAAGAGATGAACAAGAAGATGTCAGAATTGTTTCGATCAAGTTTGAGATAAGAGGTACGAGACGATTTAACGAGTCGAAGTGCGGTTATGTGTACTGGAGCATTAAATAGAGCATTGGATATAGAACTGGCAATGTAGCCAGAGGAAATGATTTAAGCTTCAGCACCCTAAAACGGTTATGAGCATTCGAACATTCAATCTATCTTTTTCTGGACGAGGGCAAGAAGGAAAGAGAAAATGGGACAGAATACCTGCTACACCTGCGGAAGGATCGGACAACACTCCAATCAGTGTCCAAATCGTCAGCAAAGTGGAGGCGGAGGAAGGCTGAACCAGTACCAACCGCAGCTCAAAGCGATGGAAGGAGTCCTACCGCTACCGCCCCCACAGCGACAACAGCCAGCCTATCGACCACGTCAGTCAGGAAGGCAGCCGCCAGCCCCACAAGCGAATCAATCCCATCATCAGAGAGTGTTGCGCTTGAGCAGAAGGCTCAGGACAAGAATCGAAGAAATCTAGCAGAACCACTACGGTCTCACTCGTATGTCCTGACTTAGAATTCGAGCTAGAATCGATTAAGCTCAAGGCTAAAAACCTAAGGATGATGTCTATATGGTACATAGATATTATTTTGGGAATGGATTGGTTAGAGGAGAACCATGCGACGATACAATGCAAGGAGAGACGAATATCGTTTCAATTTTCAGGCCAAGAGCCTACTTCGTTTATTGGCGTTGAAAGAAAATGGAGAAAGCCGCCAATAAATTCGGCGCTTCAAGCTGAAAGCTTTTGCAGAAAAAGATACAACCGAGTATGTTGTATACCTGAATCAGAGTGAGGAGTCCAAACCAAACATAGATGACGTGCCCGTCGTGCGAGAATACAAAGACGTTTTTCCTGAAGCTTTACCAGGATTACCCCCAGATCGATAGCTCGAGTTTACGATTGATCTTGAGCCCGGGGCCGCACCGACGTCAAAGGCACCATATAGAATGGCCCCGATAGAGTTGCAAGAGTTGAGGCTGCAACTTCAAGAATTTTTAGATTTGGGCTTCATTCGACCTAGTGTTTTCCCCGTGGGGAGCACCTGTTCTCTTTGTCAAAAAGAAGGACGGTAGTTTGAGGTTATGCATTGACTACCGCGAGTTGAATAAGGTGACACTGAAGAATAAGTATTTGTTACCTCGGATCGATGATTTATTCGATCAACTTCAAGGAGCAAGTACCTTTTCTAAGATTTACTTGAGATCGGGGTACCATCAGCTGAAGATAAGATCGGAAAATATTCTGAAGATGGCATTTCGTATGAGATACGGGCACTATGAATTCATAGTTATGCCTTTTGGATTGACGAATGCTACAGCAGTATTCATGGATCTCATGAACCGAGTCTTTCACGAATACTTAGACAAGTTCATGTTAGTGTTCATAGATGACATTCTGATTTACTCAAAGAGTAAACGAGAACACGAAGAGCATTTGAGAATCGTGTTAGAGAGATTAAGAGCTGAAAAGCTATATGCTAAGTTCAGCAAATGTAAGTTTTGGCTTAAAGAAATCAATTTCCTTGGCCGTGTCGTTTCTACGAGAGGAATTGAAGTAGACCCAGCAAAAGTTCGAGCGGTAGAGTGTAGAACACCGACTACACTACATGAAATCCGTAGTTTTCTGGGATTAGCAGGGTATTACCGAAGATTTAGTGAGGGCTTTTCAAAAATCTCTAAACCATTGACGCACCTGCTAAAGGAAGAAGTTAAATTTGAGTGGACGAACGAGTGTGAGTTGAGTTTTCAAGAGCAGAAGAAGAGAATTACCACTGCCCCAGTTTTAGTTGTTCCAAAGGCGAACAAAGAATATGCAGTCTATACAGACGCATCGAAGAATGGACTGGGAGGTGTACTGATGCAAGATGGAAGAGTTATTGCATATGTCTCACGACAACTCAGGCCGCATAAGATGAATTATCCGACGCATGATTTAGAGTTAGCAGCCGTAGTGCATGCTTCAAAGATTTGGAGACACCACATTTATGGAGTACGGTGTGAGATATACACCAATCACAAAAGTCTCGAGTACTTCTTTGAGCAAAAAGACCTGAACATGCGACAGAGAAGATGGCTAGAGTTGGTGTAAGATTATGATTGCGGGATAAATTATCACCCCGAAAAAAAAAAACTAACGTTTGTCGCTGATGTGTTGAGTAGAAAGAATCAAGGAGAGTTAAGATTTTTCCTTACTCAAGAAGAAAACTTGATCAAAGAATTCGAGAGATTGAGATTGGAGGTAGTGATACCACCTCAAACGACGGAAATAGTGATTGCTACACTGAACGTTACATCTGACCTACGGTCAAGGATAATCACAACTCAAAGAGAGGATGAAAAGATAGAGAGGTTACGAATGAAGATTCGAACCGAGAAGATGGAGAATTATCAATAAACGACAGACAAAGCCATATTATTTGATGGAAGAACGTGTGTGCCTGATAGAGAAGAATTGAAAAATGAAATCATGAGTGAAGCTCATGACACCCTTATACAGCACACCCAGGAGGTACGAAAATGTACCAAGACTTAAAAATGAAATTTTGGTATGAAACGAGAGATAGTGCGATTGCATGGAGTACGGATGATGATCACATCGGATCGAGATTCCAGATTTACTTTACGTTTCTGGACGAGCATGTAAAAAGAGTTAGGTACTAAAATGAATTTTAGTACAGCCTTTCATCCGCAGACGGATGGACTGTCCGAAAGGACTATACAAGTTTTGAGAAAACGTAATTAGAACTGTTGTGCTAGATAGAGGAGGTCAATGGGAGCAAGTTTTGCCCCTGATCGAGTTTACTTATAATAAAAGTTTCAATTGACTATTACCATGGCTCCATACAAAGCCTTGTATGGACAAGAATGTAGATCCCTGCTTTATTTGGGATGACGTTGGAGAACGAGGAAGTGCTTGGATCAGAAGCCATTTAAGAAATAATCGCCTTTGTGCGACAGATTCAACCGAGAGTTAACGAAGCACAAGATCGCCAAAAGTCTTATGCAGACACTAGGCGAACAGAGATTCATTTTGATGTAGGAGACAAAGTCTTTCTTAAAGTTTCCCCACCCAGAGGAGTACATCGTTTTGGAGTTAGAGGAAAACTCAAACTGAGATATGTATTAGACCCTACAATATACTTGAGAAAGTAGGCCCTATTGCCTATAGACTTGCGTTGCCTCCGAGCTTCGCGAACGTTCATAACGTTTTCCATGTTTCATATTTAATTAAATACGTGTTTGATCCAAGACACGTCATTCATCAAGAAGAAGTGTCCCTAGAGCCGGACTTGAGCTACGAAGAGAGGCCCGATGTTATTCTGGATCGGAAGATCCAGCAACTGAGAAACAAGTCAATTCCTTTGGAAAACATCCAATGGAGACATCATGGCAAGATAGAGCAACATGGAAACTTGAAGAGAAGATGAAAGAAAAATATCCCGAGCTTTTTCCCGAAAGTGAATAACTCAAATTTCGGGACGAAATTTTTTTTAAGGGGGGTAGGATGTAACACCCCGTACTTTTATGAGTAGTAGTAGTGTCGAGACACTACAGAGAGTACTGCGGTACTGAGATATGAGATTATAAATAAAATGAGATGGAGTAATGATGATAAATAGAGATATTGAGCATTAGAGTTACATTATTTTGATGAGACGAGTTATTCTTCTAGATAGAGATATGAGTCTGATAGAATCAATGATGAGGATAGAGAGTGAGTAGTTTGAGAAAACGAGTTGAGATAGAGATGCTGATTGAATTGAGAAAAGAGCATAATTTATTTTTCCCGATAACGGATACAGAGGTATCTGTGAGATTAATTGTCCTATTGTTAATAGGAACATCTGATTAAGAATAGAGTTGAGATAAGTGAGTGAGAAACCCTATAGAAGGGAGAGTCGATCTGAGAGATGATCTAATTGAGAGATGATTGCTGATTGCTTTGATGTGATTTGTATCCGTGTTTTATCTGAGATGGTTTGAGTGATTGTCTACGTGACTATTTGTTACGATGATGTGAGTATGATTTGTTTTGTGTTATGTTAACACGGATTATTTTCGAGATTTTGGAGAACGAGATTATTTTTAAAATCGGGAAATAGCATACAGCTATTATTATTTTGCATATCAGTATTTTATGAGAAATATTCTACTGAGATATATATATATATATATATAAGTTTATGATGAGATGAGATATTCCAATAGTTTGAGCTATTGTATTTTTCAATGAAGAACTACTGAATGTAATACATTGAGGAAATAAGGATGTATAGAGATAATGGTTGAACGTTGTTAAAGTTAAAAATCTGGCCTTGGAGTTCTGCTATGGCGTGGGAGTTTTGCTATGGCTTGCGAGCTCTTCTCGGGATGCGAGCTCTGCTATGCCAGAGGCGAAGGCATTCGTCTGCCCAGACAGAGGGGAAGTCAGTCCTCTGCTATGCCAGAGGCGAAGGCATTCGTCTGCCCAGACAGAGGGGAAGTCAGTCCTCTGCTATGCCAGAGGCGAAGGCATTCGTCTGCCCAGACAGAGGGGAAGTCAGTCCTCTGCTATGCCAGAGGCGAAGGCATTCGTCTGCCCAGACAGAGGGGAAGTCAGTCCTCTGCTATGCCAGAGGCGAAGGCATTCGTCTGCCCAGACAGAGGGGAAGTCAGTCCTCTGCCCAGACAGAAGGGAAGTCATTCCTCTGCCCTGACAGAGAATGCATTCCTCTGGCGAGCATTTCTCTGCTCTAGTGCAGAACCTACTTTTGAGAGAGAGGAGTCAAAGCAAGTGGATAAACATTGTTAACGGATAAGATATTTTATGCAAGTGGATAATTAAGCATGTGTTAATTATCCAATACTTGATGGCTAAGTAAATGGGGTTATATAAATAACACCTTTCTCTTTCATCCCCATAACAGACGTCCCTTTCCTCTCTCTCCTCTCTCTTTTCTCTCTTTTCTCTCGACTGTCATTATCCAACGCCATTGATGAGCTAGTAAAAAAACTTTGTAAGCTACTTTTTATCCCATAACCACCGATTAAACCAAGCTGAAAACACTCGTATATCCATAAAACAAAAGCTGGACGAAGGTTTGAGCTAGGAATCAAGAAAGTGGAGTTATACTGTTCGTTATACAGATCATAAGAGTAAGTCTCTAAACACATGAATCTACTTATATCTAAGCTTTATGAGCATGTATATAGATGATTAGAGTATTAAAACAACTCCTAATTCAAGTTGAAGATCATGAAGAGAGTGAGGATTCGAGTATATAAATGAGCCTTAGAGATTGTAGTTATGATAGTTGATGGATTAAAATGATGATTAGAAATGAGTGATAACGAATATGAGTTCTTGAGTTGATTTGAAGATTTGAGTGGTTATATGAGTTCTTGAGCATGCTATGATGTTAAGTGATGGTTTAGATTGATGATTAGAAGTGATGAAATGAGTTTTGGTATGAGTTTGTTGTTGAGAATTATGTTGTTGTATTCAAGATAGAGATGTTTTTGAGATATATGAGTTTTAAGTATAAATTGGAGAAATTTCGTAGGCCTACTGACCTACTGTGATCGATGGTTTTTCGATTTCTAATAGCTTTGAAAATTTTATAGCAAGTCCCTACATGAGTCTTGAGTACCCTTATAAAATTTTAAGCCATTTCAACTTCGTTTGATATTTCTTTAAAATGCAAAACCTAAACTGCACATTACTACGGAGAATTTCAGAGAACAGGGGCAAGAGTCATTCATTTCAGTAGCTTCCTATGTGATCTAGCTTTCCAAATTTTTATGGTATCAATATTATTGTGTTAGCTAGATATCCACTAAGATTGAGCCCAGTTTGACAACGTTTACTGTTTTTCAAAAATTGTAACTTTCGATTGCTCAAAACTGCCAGAAATGGTAGATCGTGGTAAAAACGTCATATCTCTCAAATCGCTTGGAGTTTTCGACTCTATTTTTTTTTAAATGAAACTAGACTCGAAGATCTTTCTTTCGGTATGAGTCTCGAGTCCAGGAGATGTCGGAATCCGAACAGTTTAAATTTTGAAGTTGAGTCAGTGTAAAAACAGAGCATGTTTTGATGATGTTTGTTGTGATTTCTTATGTGCCTTATGTGATTGTGTTGCCTATGTGTTTGAATGAAGTTAGACGAGTCTTATATGAGAGATAAATCGAGACTTAGAACCATGTTTTTCTTGAAACCTATCCTTGAACTTAAGGATGTGAGATGAGTGGAGAGTTATATAGAGTTGAGTAAGGAGATAGAGTATGAGATAGAGCATGAGTTAAGGCTTGAGAGTTAGCCAATGAGTTTCTAATCGAGATTCATTTTATGACATGAACCTTCGATGATGATGATGATCCCTGAAGACACGAGAAGAGCAAGGAAGTAAGTAACTCCACTTTGACGGGAGATTTTGAGTAAGGTCTTCAGGTGGGCAATATTTTGAGTATATGTTTATCGTATGAGTTTTCTAAAATGATTTTATGATGTTATGAGATTAACAAATGTTTTGAGATAAATGATATTTGAGAACTGTTTGACTTGCCAATTTTTGATGTTGAGCTTGTGTGTTACCCTCTACTGATGAGACGAATTCGGTCCTGCCTCAAGCGGGATTTTGTGCACAGAGGTGACTGTGAGCCGTCTTCGGGTCGGCCAGTCACGGTACTTGGGAGGCCTACTTCTCAGTACCTTTGATGATGAGTAGTGGATGTGGTACATACATGATGAATGTTTAAACTGCGCAGTTACTTATTTATGATGTTGATTATGAAAACTGCATGCACAGATTCATTGATGCTAACTTATTTCTGTGTATTGCTGAGATGAGGCAAGCTTCAATTTATAGCTCTATGAGCAGCTTTGTTTTTCGGCGATATGTCCACTGAGTATTTATGTACTCACGCCCTGCATGTATTTTTAAACGTGCAGGATAAGCGGAGGGGGAGTATGGTGCGGTGCTGGTGGAGAATGTTTCGGGTTGACGTTTTCTTTCTCTATCGTATGTCTGTTTTGTCGATAGAGTTTTGATATGAAGTTATGTTAAATAGAGTTTGATGTTTAAGATACTTAATTTCCTTTGAAAATCAAGCAATACACTCACGGTTATATGTCTTCATACATATAATCGATTCGCCTTTTGCTGCGATACTCTGCATATTATTCTTCATTATGAAAAATGAGCTATACCCGTTTTGTTTTTGTTCGTGAAATTCCTGATAATCAAAAAGATCTAACGATGTTGACGATTTTACCCTTGGATTCATTTATGATGATTTCCTTAACACCTTTTGATGTGAGCTTCCGCTTGATGTTTGACCTATACATCTTGTCTTTTATTCCTTTAAAATAGTCGTATCGATACTCGATCCCCGCTATTACTAGTGTCGGAATCGGGCTGCGACACGGGTTCTACTTTGTCGGATCCAACCTGCTCGCTCGGTCGCCGTGAACTCTATCAGATCATCGTCTAACAAATCCTCAGAGGCGGCAAAATCTGTGCCCGACTCGTTCGTTGGTTCGTATTCTTCATCTTCTTCATCAGAATCGTCATCAGGTTCTTCGGCTTCGTCTTCAGGTTGTACGGCTTCATCCGTCCGCACCTGGTTGAATCTCCCGCATATTTCATTCAGATTCCATACGGATTCGTCCAACGGTTGCCCATCCCATGAAAAGTATTATGTTGGAGGCGCGCTCTCGCGACCATGATACGACGTCTCATACTGACTAGATTGTGCTTCATCATCTCCGTATCCCGAAGCCTGGGCAAAATCAAAAGTAGGGATGTACGCTTCTTCGATCGGGTCGTTGTTGTGCTCAACGTACACCATGGGATATTCGGCAGTTTCCAACAAGCCTTGCACATCATCGTCGTCAGTCAAGCCACATTTCGTCTCCCTTCCAAATCGATTGGTCGCCAAATAATACAATTGATAGTTCGGGCTCAACGAATGCGTTGTCATTACATTGTTGATGTTGTATATCAGGCTCGCAACTGTTTCATTTAACAGGGGAAGGACCTCCGTAGCCCCGCCAACATAGTCTATACTATCGACGACTCCGTTGTATCTCATATATATGTATCTCACGAATTTCATCTATAAAACCACATAAAATATAGTATTAAAATACGCTTAAAAAGTTCAAAACATCACAATAAGCACGAAAAATGAAGTAGCCGCCAGAATATTGTTAGCCGTCACCAGTAGCCGCTGACCTTGTGGGGTCGGCGGCTATTGTCGTCGTCTAATGAAATTCTGGCGGGTACTTCATTTTTTTTGTTCAAAACATTCAATTATATTAGAAACAGGTTTAATATTTTCCTAACATGCTTTTAAATTTCAGATAATAAATAAATTCATTAAAATAACGTAAAACCTGCTCTCAACGTTAAAATTTCAGATAATAAATAACTTCAGGGGATATTTAGAGCTTTCGATTCCCTTCACGTTAGAGACGGGGAGAAAGAGAGCCAGGTGCAACCGGCGCCGACTGAGTCGTCGGATTCAGGGCAAAAGAGTAGCAGTAGCAGTAATGCTGATTCCTTGAGAATCAAGACGCGATTTGAAACTCTACGGAGAAGAGAAAAGAAGGCGACATGGGATAGATGCTCCGACAGCCAAGGTCGACCGGAGCCGACGGCCGCTGAACGGCCGAGGAAGAGGAAGCCGGTCGGATTTGAGAGGTGGCCGAGCATAGAAGAAGGGCGAGCGGCCCTTGAGTTTGAGATTAGAGAGAGAGAGACCGAGAGTTGGTTGTGAAGGAAAAGATTTGGGCTTTCCCCTTTTATTTATTTTTGGGCTTGAAATATTTTAAAGTTTGGGCCTCACATTTTTAAGTATTGCAGGCCAAGATTGGGCTTTCGCATTTAAATTCGAACTGGGCCAGTCTTTTATTTAATTGGCCCTTCTCATTAATTCTATTGGGCTTGATTTATTTAAGGAGTTGGGCTGATACATATTTTATGATGGGCTATTATTCTACTCCCATTTATAATTCATTGGGCCAGTTTAATTCATCATTTGGGCCGATTAAATTGCCTATTGGACTGAGATTTATTCTTTCCAGCCCACATTAATTTCTATTATCACTTGGGCTGAAGCTACTTCTTAGTTAAGCCTTGCAGTAATTATTTTGATGGAGCCCAATTATTTATCAGTGGGTGAGCCGATTCGTATTCAGTAAATGAGCCGCCCAGTTTATTTAATATTGTTTTTGGACTTCAGACTTTAAAGCAAGCCATTACTGTTTATTTCATTAAGGCCACTGGTTTATTTAATTAATTGGCTACTCTCTTTTGAGCCTATTAATTATTTGAGGTTTAGTAATTATGTTTCTATCGAAAAGCCCGATAGTTTCCACGAGCTCACATCTTGAGAAAAGCCTAGTTAATTCTTTTATTTCGAACGAGTACAAAGGCGAGATTTATTTCACGACTAGAATATTCCGATAAGGAAGAAAGAATCACAGCTTTATTCGACCGCGTTATATGAGAATTAATTAAATCTATTAACAAGGATTAATAGTAGAATTCCCGATTATCGCTCAGAAGATTAGTTCATGCATACCAGATTCATGCATAGTTAATTATGCTTTCTCATTATTTGAGAATTTTCCTCGAGGCAATGTCTTATTTTACATTCTCGTGATTAAGGTCAAGCGCGAGAGTAAGAACTATTCAAGAAGTCACAGTACTTAGCAAAACTTTGCGATCAGGTGGGCAATTTCTTACGCGTAAATAAAATGTTATGCAAGTGTTATGCTTTAAAATGCAAACTGGATCTTCAAGTGTGGTATGCTTTATTACGCTTAAATAAGTTAAGCTTTATTATGCTGCACGCTAAATGATTTATGCTATGCTGTTTATACTATTTACGCCTATGTAATTTACGCTTGATTACGCTTATTTACGCTTGAATGCTTTACGCTGATAAGTTTATGCTTATGTTTGATGCTTGCGTCTGTTGGGGGAGGCCTCCCTCAACTGTACGATGCCGTGTCCGTAGAGGAGGGCCTTCCTCACGGCGCGATGCCCGTGTCCGCTGAGAGAGGCCTCTCTCGCGGCGCGATGCCAGTATGCCAGTGTTACAGCATCTATTGGGGGAGGCCTCCCTCAATAGTACGATGCCGTGACCGCTGAGGGAGGCTCCCCTTCACGGTGCGATGCCCGTGTTCGTTGGGGAAGGCCTTCTCCACGACACGATGTTTGTTAATGAAGATTGATGATGAAGAATGCCCTTATGCTATTTATGAATTTGGAAATGTTTAATGAGCAAATGATATGAAAGAAACTCATGCCTCTTATGCGATATTGTGAAATTGTTAATGATGTTATGTTATATGCTTGGCAACTGCCCACTAAGTACTCTTGTACTTAGCCCTTCGATGTTTATGTTTGTGCAGGTTGAGCTGTGATGGGCGATGAAGTGTTGCTGAGTGGAGTTTTTGTCGAACCTAAAGTAGGCTCAGAAAGGATACATGTCTTCATACATGTATCTCAGTTATGCTTTCCGCTGTAAACACTGATTATTTCAGTTACGCCTTCCGTTGCAAACTCTGATAAAGTTTTACTCAAGCCTCTAACGATGCCTTTTTCCTTTTAAGGAATATAACGCGTATACAAGTTCTTTGAGTACCCTTTTTATGTGAACTATGCCTTTTTCCTTTTTAAGGAATATTTCACGCATATTCAAACTCTTTGAGTATTCTTTTATGCACCCCTTTCTAATCCCGCTTCTTAATTTCCCTTCCCCAGTCATGGTTTTCCCGGATTAATTATCCTTAATTAAGGCCGGTCGTGACAGAGTGGTATCAGAGCAGTTCGTTTGCTCTGAGCCTAAGAGTTTATTTAAGCCAAACTTAGAATGGATCACTAAAGTGTCTAGAGTTCAATCGACAAAGCTCAGCACTTCATCGCATCACACTCAACGAAGCAGAATGGTATGCTCTTCCAAGTTTTGAGTTAATGTTTACAAAAAGTGAGAATTATCGTAATAGCAAAGTGAGTAACTGTTAATAGCTATGTTATGTTGTTATTGAATGAAATGATTTACGCAAGCGCGATTAAGTATGCCTATGGAATGAATCCATATGAACATATAGCTATTAAGATATGAGATCACCACTACGACAGAACATAGAAGCAAACATAGAAGAAATTCGACTGTATCTTTTGGTGGCTATAGTGAAGGCAGCAAGATAAGTGATACGTATAGAATAATTTTTAAGCTCATGATATTATAGCCGCTATAAATCTCCATGACTTATGCTTAAGTATCCAATTTAGATGATGAGATATTATATGCTTGAGAATTGATATGACTCATGGATATGAGATGCTAAAGACCCTTAGAGCTTACTACATCAATGTTGTCATTGGAGTTATGACTTGTTTACAAGTTAGAATAAGTTGACCTTTACAAGAATTCTTTAGAGGTTTGTATTAGATTATACTAGAGTGTACTAATTGACACATCCCTGCTATCAGAATGCCGCCTAAGAGAGGACGCCATGCGAGAAACAATAACAATCGCAGAAACCGTAACGCTGTACCCGAAGAACCACAAGATGCTCGAGGACATAACCCATCCCCTCCGCCCCCAACTAGGAGAGTCGAAGAACTCTTTTTAAAGCAGAACCCACCTACGTTTGACGGAACGAGTGAACCGGCTGAAGCTGAGATTTGGGTGCGTGCAATGGAACGCATTTTCAACTTCCTACGTTGTACTGATGAGGAGCGCCTATCTTGCGTCTCTTTCCAACTAACAGGATCAGCTGACTTCTGGTGGGAAGCACGTCGAAAAATTCTGACACCTGAACAATGGGCAATTTACACTTGGGAAGATTTTAAGACAGGATTATATGATAAATATATTCCGAAAAGCTATAGGAAGAAGAAAGAAGCTAAGTTCTACGAGTTGAAGCAAGGAAAGAAATCTGTGGTTGAATACGACAAGGAATTCTGCAACTTGTCTAGGTTTGCTCCACAACAAGTGGACACAGATGAGAAGATGGCAGAAAAATTTTGTGCCGGATGCGGTACGAAATTAAGATGGCTCTAGCAAGCCACGGATGACTCTCATACACGGAGTCTCTGAACAGGGCACTTGACATTGAAGCTGCAATGCCGTCAGACAAGTCAGCCCCACCATTTATATCAACGCCAAACGATCCACCAGGAGCCTCGCATACTCTCAAAGGGAAGCGCAAGTGGGACAACAACGAAGACAATATCAATCAGACTAGTAAGAAAGTGTGGCAAGAAAAAGAACGGGCCGAACAGTTTATTCAACCAAGGCACGAGGCACAGACTAACCTCAAGTCAACTGGGGGTAGCCAAGGTCAGAGAGGAATTTCACCTTGCCCAAATTATGGTAAGATGCATAGAAGTGTTTGTCGAGCTGGGACTAACGGTTGTTACAATTGTGGCCAAAAGGGTCACTACTCCACGCAATGCCCCAACAGATAACGAGGTTCAGCAATTGGGAACACCCGCACCCCTTTGCCAGCAATACGTGGACACTTGCGAAATCAGCCTCAATCACACCAGTGAAAATCTTATGGAGACACCGCAGACAAGAAAAAGTTACATGGGAGTTTGAAGACAAAATGAAAAAGAAATACCCGAATTGTTTTAGCAGAGATATGCAAATTTCGGGACGAAATTTTTGTTAAGAGGGGTAGTATGTAGTAGCCCGCTCTTTTAATTATGATTAAAACTAGTAAATGCAATTTTTATAAATGAATCCAGTTTATGGTCCTGATTTTTTTTATCAGAAACGGAGTTATTATTTTAGCTTTATACTTTTATAACGTATGAGAAAAACGCGACGAGGATTATTGAGCCATTCAATAATTATTATTTCCAAGTTATAACTGACTTAGCAAAGTCATGTTATTTATTAATCGAAAAACAGAAGCAGTTATATTTTATTAGTGCTACTAGAAGTCGAGGAATTATTCCGACTGCAACGCAGATTAAATCTACGGATTTAATCTAGATTCATATTACAGTATTAGCATCACCAAGGCATGAGGATATACTTCATTTATTCATTAATCTCATTCTCATACTTTACAAACTCTTATAACCAATTACAGTTTCACCTATCATTGCTATGCAGTAGATACATGAATATGCTAGACATATATGTAAGCATACAATCATCATTATTTTTTTCCCACTCCGTAATGTCTCCTACACTATACATCATTAATCTCCACCAACTCCACCTTACCAAACTTTCCACTCCACGCCACCACCTTTTGCTTTCCTCCACTACATTTTTCTCCACCACCACTTGCTCCCCACCCAACAAATGCAATACTCACTCTCAGCTCATTCACAGAGTACCAAAGAAAAATCCCAGTTCGTTTCGGCCGAAACACTCAAGGTAAGGCTGGCTCAATGCTTTCTTTTTCCTTAATCTTCACCTGCATATATTGAAAGAGAACCAACATTCTTATTCATTTCAGTTATTGAACACTACGTTCAACCTCCAACAGCAAGCAATCAGTTCGAACATTCAAGGTATTGATTCTATTTCAAATACCCATTCCAGTAAGCATTCATATTAAAGCATGAGCACGATCAGTTTCAGTTTCAATTATAGAAGACCTTATAGACATCTTGAACTTAGTAAACACCCCAACTGTGCGATCATGAGCAAGTGACAGTTCAAGTATGAGTTTTAAGCGAGCATAATTTGAGTTTATGCAAAACAAGAATTTGCACTCTGCCTAGTCCGATTAAGTATCGATTGAAATAGAATTGAGTGAGAAAAAGACTTAGCTTTGAGAAGAAGGGCTGACTGCCGATGATGACGACGACGACGGTCGGGACAGGGCGAACTCGCCCAACCTCATCAGGGCCCCGAACAGCAGCTGCCCGGCGACGAGCTGAGACTTGTGCGCAGCAGCAACGGTCCAAGGACAGCAGCGGCGCGGTGAAAGGCAGACGACTTCCGACCTCACGACGACCCTCGCCGATTCTGGACCAGCAGCAACGTGGCTGAACCGAGAAGGGACGACGCCGGGGAAGGAAGACCGATC